>NC_079873.1:33154346-33454346 GCF_023065955.2 Ursus arctos | reverse complement strand
ACGGTTGGCCCCTGTTTAATGAGAGCGTGGCGCCTGGTGCGCCGCTAAACCCCAGCTTGTTTAGACAGCCTCGCTGGCTGCGCCACGCGTCGCCGGCACCAGGCCGGGAGGGGCAGGCCCCCCGAGGAAGCCCGTTCCTTTATTCTTTTAGAACCGAGCTCTGGCCTGCCCCAGCTAAGGTCAAAAGGATCTCGGCAAAGGCCTGCCGGGCGCCGGGGGAGCCTTTTTTCCTGAGGGGCTGAGGCCGGCCAAGGGGGCCACAGGCACTGGGGGCACCTGGGGGTGCAGGTGACAAGGCAGCAGGGGCCTCAGCCAGGCCGCCCCCTTCCCCGACAGACCTCCCGGAGCTGAGTGCCGGCCACAGTGCTCCCGCTGCCCCGGGCTTTCATGTCTGATTGCTTTTCAGCGTGGCTGCAAAGGAAAGTCGCAGGAGCCATTTGGCGGGCATTGGCTGGGCCCCTTGTTAGCAGAACGGTGGGGGACTGAGTGGCTTTCCCGAGGTCCTGATTTCTGAATCAGGTCTGAAAGCCTTAGCCCTTGTCCCCTCCTAGCAGGGGCCTTCGACCTTGGCCCTGCCTGCCCGCCCCCCTGCCCCGCTGCTGCCCCTTGGCCCGATGTTCATAAGCTGCTCTGCAATCGAAGTGAACTTTTACATTTTTATCTTACCGACTTTTAATTTTGAAGTGATCCAGACTTGCAAAGCTGCAAAAATAGTGCGGAGAGTTCCTGTATTCTTCTACCCAGATTCTCCAAGTATCTTACCAATTTGCAAGTTGCACACTCTTTCTACACACACACACACACACACACACATACACACACAGTTTTCTCCCTGAATCTTTTGAGATCAAGTTGCAGACACGATGCTTCTTTGCCCCTAAATATTTCAGTTATATTCCCTGAAAATGCAAAATGAGGGACATGCTTGTAAAATAACCACGGTATAGTTGATCAAAATCAGGAAATGAACATTGATATAATTCTATGACCTGATTGACAGATCTTATTCAAATGCTCATTAGTTGTACCATTAATGTCCTTCATAAGAAAAGAAATAAAATATTTTTCTGGCCAGGATCTAATCTCGAGTCACACATTGTATTCGGTTATTGTGTCTCTTTAATCTCCTTTAATCTGGCATGGTCCCTTTGTCTTTGTCCTTTGTGACATAAGCACTTCTGAAAAGTAGGGGCTGGTCCTCTTTTCGTAGACTATCCCTTAGTTTGGCTTTGTCTGATGTTTCCGGTGACCGGGTTCAGGCTCTGCATGCTTGGCAGAAACCGCACCGAGGGCATGTGTCTCCTTCTCAGGGCATCATATCGGGAGGCACACGGTGTCCGTTTGATCCGTGACTGGTGGTGTTCGCTTCGATCACTTGGTCACGGTGGCGTCTGCCAGGTTTCTCTACTGTGCGACTGTTTTTCTCGTTGTCATTAAGACGCATCTTATGGGTAGAGCAATCTTCTAAAAACTGGAAATCTGATTAGGTCACCTCCCGTACCTAACCCCAGTTGGAATCCTGACTACTTCGTGCCCCAGAACCTCTGTGATGTGGCCTCTGTTGAGCACTGTGCTGTCACCTCTTATCACCTTTCTGGGAACCCCAGGCCTTCCTGCTATTGCCAGGACACACCAAGTTCATTCTTGCCTCCTGAGGCCCTGCCTTCCTAAGAGCTATTCCCTCTGCCTAGAATGCTTTTCCATCCGGTCAATATGTGCCTGTTTCTTTGTGGCTTTCAGATTTGGCCTTACAGATCCCCTGAGGGAGGCCTTTCCTGCCCGCCCACCTGAAGTTGCCCCCTCCCCCCGTCCTTCCACCAAAGCGTCCTGTCTGGGGTCTTAGGGTGGGAGTTACTACCATCTGCTGTCTGCTCACATGCTTGTTGTCTGTGTCCCCCAGCAGAAGAAAGCAGTACCTTGCTCGGTGCCAGGCCCGTGCTCCTAACACGGAGTCTGGCTCACCGCAGTGGGGTGAATGTTGATCCAGAATTTGCTGGATGCATTCTGCCAGATCGCCTATGTTGGCTACAGTGCAGCTCTGCTGGGCTTGGGCACAAGTAGGGCAGATGGCAACAGGGTAGCTTAGGGGCTGCTGCACGGTGCCCTTAAGGGGGAGCTGCAGGAAACTTCAAGAAGGCGTGCTCAGATGGGGTAGGGAGGTGGACGAATCTCTGAGCCCTGAAGTACAGATTCTTCCCTCCCTCCTTGTCGCCTTCCTTTCCTACCTTTCCTTCCATTCCTTCCTTTCCTTCCTTCCTTCCTTCCTTCCTTCCTTCCTTCCTTCCTTCCTTCCTCCCTCCCTCCCTCCCTCCCTCCCTCCCTTCTTTCCCCTGCAAGTGTTGGGGGCATGGGGTAGGGGTGGGGAGTCCGACATAAATATACTTACGTTCAAAGCACAATGGCGGAGCAGCCGGAAGTCCTGCAGGTGTTGGCAGCTTCAGAGCAGCAGGGATGGCCAGACCAGCCAGGCCACTAGAAGAAGGTGGGTAGGCTAGTCCCAAGCTGAGGAGACGCTGCCAGGTTACCAGGAAGCCTGCGGGGCAATTCAGGCAGTTGTCTTCCGATGTCGTCTCCCCTGTACCCTGGCAGGGCTCCAGTGGTCACCCCAGCTCCTGCCACCCGGCAGATAAACACACAGGGAGGGCATGGCGCCCCTCTGGGAGTTTGCGGCTGACCACTGCACTGGGAGGAGGGGGTAAAGCTTAAGCCCAGGGGTAATTTCGGGGGAGAGCTGTAAGGATGGGGCTTTGCCTGTGCAAACGCCCCCCCCCCCCACCAGGGACCCTCGCATGGGACTGCGCTGCTGAGGGTGTGCCAGGACAAAGGTCTCCTCTGTGTCACCACCAGCAAAGTGACGACGGCTCGAAGCGTGGTCTCTCCCACATTCCCCTCCTCTTTGTTTCAGGCTGAAACGACAAAGTACCACAGAATGGGCACCTCGAACAACACCCTTCGTTTCCTCACAGTCCTGGAGGCTGGAAGCCCCAGACCAAAGGGCCGCTAGAGTGGGTTCCTCCTGAGGCCTCTCTCTTTGGCTTGTCCTTGGCCGCCTTCTCGCTGTGTCCCCACATGGCCTCCCCTCTGTGCGCACGTAGAAAGAGCAAGCTCTCTGGCATGTCTTCTTGCAAGGACAGCAGTCCTGTTGACTCAGGGGCCCACCCTCAGGACCTCATTTCACCTTAGTCACCACCCCAAAGGCTTATCTCCACATGCAGTCGCATGGGGTTAGGGCTTCAACGTCACAGTCTGGGGAGGACACAGTTCCGTCTGTTTCGGGGAGGGGCCTTTGACTCGCGGCAGAGAACCGTGGAGATTCTCCCACCAGGTAGGTATCTTGTGAAGTTTCTCATCACTTTCTTCGTGCCGCTGGCCCTCGGAGATTCATTTCAAGGAGTCTTCCTGGAAATGTCTGGGGCGCACCTAGGAAATGCCTTAATGAAATGAAACCTGGGCCTTCTTGGCTGGGCCCGGGAAAGAGAGGGTTCAGAAAGCAAAATGGGGAGTAAAGGGTGCTGCATGTGGGCCCTGGGGCTGGAGTTCTGGCCCGAGATTCATTTCCTCCCCCGTCTTTGTGTGTGTAAGTGTACATGTGTGCACACAAGTGTGCATGTGCTCTCTGATTGGAACTGCCAGGCCAGGGAGGGGCTACTGGCTTCCTCTGCCTTGACCTCCCCTCCTTTGGACACTGGACCCATCAACCTCTGCCCCCTTTGGCCTTTCAGCCCAGGTGTGGCCTGAGACTCCTGCTTTCTTCTCAGGAGCCCACTGAAATGAGGTTGGAACTTTCTAGAAACCTCTGTGGTAGTCAGGAACTCACATATAATGGCACATGGGCTTGTGGGGCAGAATGGGTGCCTGGAGCAATGATCTCTTACTATATAACAAAGCATCCCAAAACTTAGTGGCTTAAAATAATGAAAACATCAATTTTGCTCATGAATATACAATTTAGGCAGGGCTCAGCAGGGACAGCTCATCTCTACTCCACTTGGTATCAGCTGGGGTGGTTTGAAGCTAAGGGCTGGATGATATGAAGACTCACTTGCGTGTCCGCTCTCAATACTGGCTGCAGGCTCAGATGTCAACTGGTCTTATCAGAACACCTACACGTGGCCTCGCCAATTGGTTCTTGGCTTCCTCACAACATGGCAGCTGGGTTCCAAGGCGAGCATCCCATGAGAGAGAACCAAATGGAAGTCTTATGTCTTTTACCACCCAGCCTTGAAAGGCACCCACTGTCACTCCTGCTAGATTCTATTTGTTAGAAAGCAGTCACTAGGGCCAGCTTTAGTCAAGGGTAAGGAATTGGAATCCACCTCTCAATGAGAGGAAGGTCAAAGACTTTGCAGCTATGCTTGAAAATCACCCCAGTGGCTCACGGCTCCGTTCCCATTCACACAGGACTCAGACCCTAGTGCTCTGCCCTTGGCAATGCCTCTTCTTTCTCCTCGCAGGGTCACCATCATACCACCTACCACCTTCATGGGAGCCAGACCGGGAGAGAGCGCCATGCTTTCTCTGATCGAGGCCAGACCAAGACTCTGCCCCGGGGAATAATTTGGTGCCCCTTCGCACAGGGGAAAAATGGATTTCCTGCCAGAACAGCATTGGCTGTAAGTCACAGAGATGTAAAACAAGACCGAGGTGTATTTCTCTCTCACCAGCAGACTATGGCTGACGTGGGAGTTCCGCTGTATGAAGTCCTTAGGGACCCAGGCTTCTTCTACCCTGCTGCTCTACCAGGCATGGCCCCTCAACCCCTGGTCACCTCACGGTCCAAGCTGATGACTGCAGTGACGTTCTGGTCAGCGGAGAGGAGAGAAGGCTCAAGGAGAAGCAGTAGAGGGTTCCCAGAATGGAACCGTGATACTTCTGATCTGATTGTAATAGCTACTGGCCAAACTTATCCACACGGTCACTCCTGGCCAGGAGGGGCTGGGACATGGAGGCTTTATTCCGGATGGCCACGCGCCCCGCTACAGTTACTGATTCTCTTAGCAGGGAAAAGGGGGGTGGGGAAGGACACTGTAGGTAAAGACACAGACTCCGCCAAACTTATTAATTAAAACATTTTATGCATAGACAGATTTACTCACTAATTTACCTCCCCTGGCTGTAGAAAAATTAATGGTCTACAGAAGTGGCAAAATGTCTTCCACTTTTTGCGGTTCTGCTCCTTACATCAGTTTTCTTTGGCAATTTCCCAAGGCAGACAATTTGGTGGGGGAAGCCTATTGAAGGGCTTACAAATTATCTAATAAAATGAATCATTGTTTGTGGTAAGTAAGAAAGTTACACCATGCTTTATTTGGTTTCAGATTTTCAGCTGATCGCAACTGTATGTGTGTATTACAAAAATACCCAAAGAGAGGGGTCACTGCCAGCCGGGGGTGTGTTTTAAATTTCCATATAAAGCCGCTATTTACTTTGGTAGAAGCTTGTGGAAACTTGCGTCAACCGGCAGGGGTATTTCTATTTATTCCAGTGGTATTTTGGACCCTCTAACTCACTGGTGCCCTGGGAAGCTGCCCAGCTGGCCTGCCCAGCTAGCTCGGTGTCTGACGACACTAAGAGGGACTTTGCAACTTAAAGAAGACTTGGGCGCTGCCCGAAAGGTATGACCTTGGCCTGCTGGTTCTTGACATGGGAACGGCGCCTCCGCCTCCGCCGTTCCCGGGGGGCTAGTAGTCCGCAGTCAAGGTGTCAGCGGGGCCACGTTCTCTCCATCTCCTGGTACTTCCCTGGCTTCGGTAGCATAATGCCGATCTTTGAATGGCACGTTCTCTGCGTGCATGTCTGCGTCCAAATTTCCCTTTTTCCCGGGATACCGGTCACATTGGAGTAGAGTCTACCCTACTCCAATATGACTTCATCTTAATTAATGACGTTGACAGTGCCCTTATTTCCAAAGGCAGTCGTGTTCTGAGCTACCAGGGGTTAAGGCTTCAACGTATGAATTTGGGGGGGACACCATTCCACCCATAACAAAGACATCCACATACAGAATGATGGTGTGTGTGTCTATGTGTTGTCACCGCACACTCGGGCCTAAAGCTTCCTGATTTTTTTTTTTTTTTTTTGGTGGTGGGGAGAGTGGTTTCCACCAGTGATAGCAAGATGACTGATGGGAAAGTGGTTCACACGAAGGACTTTTGTCCTTTCCCAGCAAAGACGGTATGACTAGAGTCTAGGGAGAGCCTGGGATTGGACAACCGCATGCGATATCGAGAGCAGAGGAATTGTCATCTATTGGAACAAGCATCCATCTGGAGGTAGTTTGAGTCTGAGCTGGTTATAGCATACCAGGACGTTTGCAGCTATGTTCAGTGCTTTTGGTTCTAATAACAAAAAGCGCACTCAATATGGTGTAGACAACAGGGAGATTATCATCTGCTGTGATCCAGAAGCCCAGAGGCAAGACGACTCCCGGGCTGGTTAGCTCAGCGCTGTTGATGGCAACCAAACCCAGGCCCCTCCCTCCTGTTCGCTCTGGGGCCATCAGCATGTTGCTCTCGGTCCTCTGTCTTGCTTCCTGCTCACAGGAGGGCTCCCCTGGTTCTAGATGGCCCGCTCCAACACAGGTCCGAAGGCCTGACCAGAGAATGCCTCGAGTCCCTTGAAAAGAGTCCCCACAGACTTCCTCTCACACGCCATTGGTCAGACTTCTGTCACTGGGGAAGGAAAGGGAGTTGCCACGCGACTAGCTCTGACTTATCAAGCTTCGCTCTATAGAGTCGGGAGCGGCCCGGTTGCCCTTGATGCCCATTGACAGTCCTTTTCTTAAACAAAATCAGGGTTATGTTGACAAGGAAGAAGGGGGTGAGCCTACTGGGAAAACAGTTCACAGACTCCACCACACGGGCCCGGAATCAAGTGGAGGGACAGGAGGCTTTCTGTGGCCGGGTAGAGGTGGGGTGACACGTGGCACCTGGGGGGAGAGCAGGAAGGCCACGTAGAGCCGTCAGTCGATACCTTCTTAGAATAACAGTTCTCATCAGGCACTGGGTCTGACTTTAAGCTGACAAATGATTTTCCTTCACAATAAAAGTACAAACAGAATCCTAATTAATGAATTTGCCAATAGCTGTTGCCTATTTTATGGGCCTTAGCCCAGATTCAGTCTGTGGACAGGATGAGTGAGTGTGTGTGTGTGGATGGGGCCATAAATCACCCGGGGCTCAGGACAAGGGCAGTCTGGTTGGGATCTTCCTATAGCAGCTCTTCTAGAGGGGGCTGAGATGGCCCCAGCCGCCACGATAGCCACGAGAGCCACGGGAGCTAGGACAGCCATGGCACCCGCAGGAGACCTGTGACAGCGGAGACTGGCCCCAGCTCAGGCTCACTGAGGCTGCTGCTGCTTGTGGCTGATGGGACTAACAGTTTCCTTCAGAGGTCATTGTCCCAGTCCCTCGTCACCCCTGGGTGGATATTTCTCCTCTTACCTTTTCTACCCCAGGGAGAGGCCATGGTGCCATCAATAATCTACCTGTTTCTGAAGAAACGCCCGGAAGTGGTCATTCTGGTTGGGTTGGCGGTGTCCTTCATTCAATGACCACGTGTCTGACTATGTGCTGGACGCTGTAGAGGGGGCAGGAACGACCACAGTGCACGAAGCTGTCCAGGTCTTGTTCTCGGGGGTTCGATCTCGCTTGAGTGCTGGTCAGAGGGATCACGGGGGAGGAAGAACTTTCTGCCAACCCTTTGTTTTTCTTGGAAGCCGACAGAAGAGGAGGTATGGTGAGGCCCACTCTCCAGTTATGCAAACGGCAGTTTTGATAAGACTGTGGGACAACAGACGTCAGACACCCAAGTGAGCGTGAGATGCACGTCCTGAGAAATGTGCTGACGTTAGTGATAGCACGGGTCACTTGCATTTTGAAAAAGCTCCCCAGGTTAATTCTGATATAATCATCCCTTCCTCTTTACCCAGCCCCACCTCTCACACTGCCTCAGTAACAACTGCCAAATTGCAGGAAAATAACTAATAACCTCTCACACTCTTCAAGACAGTTGAGTGGCTCCGCGTTCTATAGCCTTCTGTCTCTTATTCCTTTTCATCTGCCTGCACAGGCCTGTTTTCCAACTACGGTTAATGATTAATAATTTGTTTAGCATTAACTGAGCTTTCCAATTGTTTTGCTCCATATTTTCCCAGCCATTCACTACAATTCTTCAAAACCAATTCTTCGCCTTCACACAACATCAATAAATTAATTTCCTTTATTTTTGTCCTTGATGTGGCTGAGAAGGCCCAGTGTTTCATTTGCAGTACGTGGCCCTTCAGTATTTCTCTTGCCTTCCCAGGAGGGATATAAACTGTGCGGGTTGGCACGCAGCGGGACTGCCCTTAGATGAACCCCCACGAACTGAGCTTACTTGGATGACGTTCCCATCTTCAGGAGCAGACATTGCTGAAAAGGCTTCCCATCTCTGTCCACATCAGTGCCATTTAAATGCTTCGTTTCCTTCAGAATCTTAGAATGGCTATCACTTAACCCTGTCCACTTACAACAGTAGGGTTTCCACGTTCTTTACTAACTTTGTGTTTTGTGACGGTTGTTCATCGGGGAGTTCAACATGGCCGCCATTATTATGGCTCTCCTAAAAGTCCTCTCTGACTGTCTTCATTTCCCCTTGCTCCAGTGGGCTGGAAGTGGGCTCTTGGGGCTGGAAGTTTGAGTCCCACCAATGCCCTGCAGACACCATAGTCCCATGTCTTGGCTGGTCCCTCTGGCAAGGTGGGTCTCAGTGATCTGCCACTTACAGCTGAAAGTTCCTCTGGGACTCTGTTTCCTCATCCTTAAAGATGTTCTTGTGAGGATGGAACTGATAATACTTGTAAGTATCTAGGGGTGTGCCTGGCATATCACATACTAAAATCATACCATTTCCATTCCGTTTCCAAGCATGGCTACCCACTTTCAACAGCTAGGGTCTGCATCTCCCAGCTTGAGGGCTTCCTCCTGTCACCAGAATTCTCTCTGGCTGTGTGAAGGACCTGGAAGTGCCAAGGAATAAGAGGTTCCTGAACAGCTCACAAACAAGGACTGATAGGTGTCGGCGTGTAAAGACCGTGCTCCTTGCCCTTGGGTGGGAAAACTCTTGGGTGGGTGCTTGATACTGCTCCCCAGAGGTCTCCAGAAGGATTGAACTCCAGTTGCACGTTGTGCTAACTTGCTTGAAAACTCACCCTTTCTCGCCCATTTCCTGTCTCCCTCATACCTCTTAGTAGTTGCACCGTTTCCCCCATTCGAGGCAGAAACGTGGACATTATTCCACCATATCCAGTCATGATCGCTAACAAATATTTATTGAGCTCCTTCAGTGGGAGTGCTACTCTGTGCGGACACCCCGGCCATAAGTGTCTTGTCTTTAGTGGCGTTTCTTCTTTCATCCCTCATGCCCTCCTCACCTCGCACCAGTCTACCCACTTCCCTGCTGACATCTTCCAGAAGGGACTTCTAATGACTCTTCATCTCTCCCTATCTTTGCTCAAAACCCATCCACCACTCCCCGCTGGCTGCTGGATAAAGTTGGAGCAACGCATCTGGGTAGGGAAAGACCAGAATCTCCTCATCTCAGGATTAACGGCCCAACTTCTCCGTCCCTCGCTGCTTCCTAGAGTCACTGCCGCTTAGCGTGGCCTTGTCTTGGCTCATATTAAATTCTACCCATACCTTAGGGCTTAAGCTATGTCCCACTTCCTTCACTGCAGCCTGAATGCACTGGGAAGGAGGTCCTCCTCTGATTCCTGAAGCACTGAGCCAGACATGTGTAGTCAGTAAAACACCACGTCCCAGGCACCATGCTTGAAGCCACTGGAGAAATACTGATGAATGAAGTTACGTGCGGCCCCTGCCCTCATGGAGCTCACAGGACAGCGGGGGAGGAGATGGAGATCAAATAATTGCAGAGATGCAGAAATTATAGATCATCTCAGGGACAATGAGGAGTCGACAAGTTGTTATCAGAAAGCCAAACACGGTGGGAGCTAATTTAGATGGGAGGTGGTGGGTGTTTAGATGAGGCCTTCTAAGACATGAGGTATGAGTAGGAATTAGTTAGGAAAAAGGTCGAAAATAGTCTAAGTAGAACGAGTCTCTCACAATAAAACAATGAACTTAGGAGGCACTAAAGAAGGCCAGGGGGCTAGAAATTTGGTGAAGAAAGAAGCGGTGAAAAGGGATATGGGGCTGGAATAGTTGTCAAGGGCCAGATTACTCAGAGTCTCATAGACTACACCAGTCAGCTTTCTGCTGTGATAATGCTGCTTAACAAATAGCCCCTATGTCTTTGTGGCTTATGACATCAAGCATTTATTTCCCACTCTGAGGTCTTCCGACGAGCTGGAGCTCAGCAGAGCTCAGCTGCGGCTCTACAGGCCAAGGCTAGGCTCCCGGCTTTGGGTTGTGCTTAGGGTTCACATTTCTCTCCTCGTGGGACCAAGACTGAAGGAGGAATAGGTATGTGGGGCACGCTTTTCTCATGGCTGAGGATAAACTCGAGAGGGCAGTTGGGAACAATGCCTCTTAAGGCCAAGGTTTGGAACTGACACTGTTGCTTCTGTCCACACTCTGCTGGTCAAAGCCGGTCATAGGGCCTAAGTCAGGGGACTGGTCCACCAAGAGGCATATACGAGGGCGTGAGGGTAGGATTCTATCGCAGAAAGAAAAGTTAGTGGCACAATAATGCAGCCTAACACCAACTGGAAACCTTTGTGCCTTTCTTTCATCTTTCTTGAATGCTTCTTCTCTAAGACTTTTAAAAAAATGCATTTCCATACACACATATATGTACACAGAAACCTAGAGTTTTTGCGACTGTTTTAACGTGAATGGTATCATGTTACAGGTACTGTTCTGTGGCTGCCTTGAATTTTATCTCCTTTTCTTTTTAAAAAAGATTTATTAATTTATTTTACGGGGAGGGGCAGATGGAGAGGGTGAGAATCTCAAGCAGACTCCCCACTGAGCATGACCTTGGGATCACGACCTGAACTGAAATCAAGAGTCGGACGCTTAACTGACTGAGCCACACGGCGCCCCCCCGCCCCAATTTTATTTCTTTAACAAAGAATATCTTGAGCTCTAAGCCAGCGCTGGGAAGGTCACACCAAAATATTTTCAATGCTAGGGGTCTCCAAACCCTTACTTTGGCATTGGTTAGAAAGTGTGAGCATGGTCCCAGATAGTAAGCTCTGTATTCCCACAATATTTCTAGTCCCGCATGCTTTTCCAGAACCTTGACACTCCCTGATCAAGATATAAAGTCTATGTCCCCTCCCCTTGGCCCCAGGGTGGTCTTTGGGACTGCCTTGACTAAAAGAGAAGTGGCACCCTGTGACTTCTGAGGGTGAGCCACGAAGGGGCTATTTGGCTCCCACTTGGCTCTCTCTTGGGACCCTCACCCTTGGGACCTGGACGCCATGCTGTGGGGAAGCCCAGGCTATAGGAAGAGGCTCGTGTGCAGAGAAACCATGGCCCCTGGTCCTCAGCTTTCGGCTAAGCTCCAAGCTTAACCACCAGCCCCAACTTGCTGGCCATGTGAGTCGTGTCGACCAGCCATGTGGGAGGTGACCGCCCCCATCCCCAGGTGAACCCTGTGGTACAGAGACAAGTCTCCCCCCTCCACCCCCGACACCTGCTCAAAGTACAGATTCACGAGTGGAAGGAATGATTGTCATGTTTTTTAAGCCTCTGGGTGACTTATCATGCAGTAAGAAATGTCTAGAACCTCTACTTCCTGGAACTGGGGTCCAGGTGGAAAGGGAAGCTGTGGCAAGGCTGAGTCCCCATGCATGAATTTAGAAGGCCCTGGTTTCCCTTGAGGAGCAGCCCGCGGCCCCATAGCTTAGGGCTGGACTGAGCTTGAGAGTGGAGCTGTAGTGACCCCAGCTAGGAACACTGGGCGGGGGGGGGGGGGCGCAGCACAGCAAGCCTGGCTCGAAAGAGTACAGGGAGTAGGAGAGGCAATCCCCGGGGGAAGTGATGGGTTTGGTTGTCCATACGCAGCATGTAAGGAGGTTCGGGGAAGGGCTACAGCCAGTGGAAAGAGCCCGGGATGAGGAGGTGGGGGCCCCGGGTCCAGACCCCTGACTCTGACAAACCCCCGGTGTGACTTCTTATGTTACTAAGCTTCCTTGGGTCCCCATGCTAGGGATGCTGGATCGAATACAAGCATCCTAGTTAGAGTTGAATTTCGGATAAACAAATGAGTAATTTTTATTTTAAGTATGTCCCAAATATCCCAGGGGACATACTTACACCAAAAAAGTATGCATTATTTATCTGAACTTCAACTTTAACTTGGCAGCCTGTATTTTTATTTGCTAAATCCAACCACCCTGCCCGGTGGCCACATTTATAAAACCGGGGGCTTAGCACGGCCTCCAAGGCAGCCACGCCTCGAGGAGAAGCCAGCTCTGGACCCGTGCCCTACCTGGGTGCGAGCCCGGCTCTGCTTGGGCAAACTCCAAGCCTCATCTGTAAAATGGGACTAATAATGGCCATTCCCTTCCAGGCTGGCCACGAGGGTTAAGTGAGATCATGTGTACAAAGCACTTCAGTGCCGGGCCCAGAGCGTGTGCAAAATCGAAGGGGGGCTGTTATTATTTTTTTTTTAAAGATTTTTATTTATTCAACAGAGATAGAGACAGCCAGCGAGAGAGGGAACACAAGCAGGGGGAGTGGGAGAGGAAGAAGCAGGCTCATAGCAGAGGAGCCTGATGTGGGGCTCGATCCCATAACGCTGGGATCACGCCCTGAGCCGAAGGCAGACGCTTAACCGCTGTGCCACCCAGGCGGGGGGGGGGGGGGCTGTTATTATTACTCTTGCTAGCGCCATAGTGCTATGGTTCATAGGCAAGCATCAGCAGGCAACAGGCATCTTTGGGCTTTCGTGGGTAAGGCTGTGCCCGCGTGCGTGCGCTTGCACGCGTGGCACGTATAGGTAAAGAAGGCTCCAGCCCCGCCCTCCAGGGCACCTGGTGTTCAGCCAGCAGTTGGAGAACGAATCCCACTACCCACTGTGTTCAACTCCCACGGTTAATAACACTGCGGAATGAGGGGTGTGGATACATTCTCCCTTCCTCGGCATCTTTGTGGGCAGGTTTTTAATTTTAAGCAGGAGAAAACCCATCAGGTATTTGAGGCTCCTGGGGGGCAGCTAATGCTTCCTGTCAAATGCTCACCCTGGGGTGCTTTGTTACCCTGACACCTCCTGAACTTGGAGTCAGCAGCAAATTGCAGGACAAAATTCTTATGCTGCAAGTTTATTGCATATTCATAGAATTTAGGCCATTAGGCGACATTCGTTTTTTTTTTTTTAACTTTTTATGGAAGTATAACCTACATTCAGAGAAGCGCACATATCCTCAGTGTACGCTTGATAAATTCTTACGAGCAGAGAGCACCCGCGGAGGAGCACCCAGGTCAGGACACGGAACATCACCAGCCCCCAAGGAACCCCCTCCCCTCCCCCCCCCCCGCCGCCGTCCACGCTGTCTCCCAGGCACCGTTACCCCCGGGAAGCTTTCCTGACATTACACTCGCAGCTTCGCCTATCTCTGAAGCTTACATAAATGGAATCAAACATATGTCCTCTTTTGGGTCTGGCCTCTTTTGCTCCACAGTAAGACGGTGAGATGTAGCCTCTTTGTGGCAAGTGCTCGCAGCTTTTGGTCCTCATTGCTGTTAGCGTTCACTTATCCAACCCACCGGGGACGGGCTCCGGGTGGGTTCACCTTGCTGTAGGCATTCTAGAGCATGGCTCCCGGTAGACAGGTGTAACGCCTACTGTGGGGAGTCGATGAAGCCGACCTGTCTCTCATCACACCATTCCTCGGGCTGAACATATCACAGCGCCTACGGGACTCAGTCGGTTGAGCGTCTGACTCTTTTTTTTTTTTTTAAGATTTTTAATTTATTATTTATTTAAGAGAGGGACAGAGATTGAGAGCATGAGCAGGAGGACAGGCAGAAGCAGGTTCCCCACCAAGCAGGGAGCCCGATATAGGACTTGATCCCAGGACCCTGAGATCATGACCTGAGCCAAAGGCAGACGCTTAATCTACTGAGCCACCCAGGCACCCCTGAGCGTCCTACTCTTGATTTCGGCTCAGGTCATGATCTCGGGGTCATGAGATCGAGCCCTGCTTCGGGCTCGGCGCTGGTGTGTGGAGCCTCTTTAAGATTCTCTCTCTCCCTCTCCTTCCCCCCATCCCCACTCTCTCTCTCTCTCTTTCAAGAAGAAAAAAAAAAGAGAAACCTAAGGCTGAACATATCAAAGAAACTGTTGTGGAAGAAATTAACAAAGTGGCAACGAGAAGGGGAAATTTTGATTTTAACCAGTGGGCTCCCTCTGTCAGAAGCTTCCCCTGGCTCTTCTTGGCGGAAACAGGTGCCGGAGGCACGGACTTGACATGTGCCCACAAATCCCCTGGGGAGCTTGTTCAGCTGCAGCTTCTGATTCAGGAGGTCATGGCGGAACCTGGGATTCTGTACAAGCTCCTGGGCAGTGCGGCCGCTGCCGGTCCCAGCACCATGCTTCGGGAAGACAGGGTCATCCGTCCCAGGGACTGCTGTCAGACTGCTCACGGTCAGACTGTTGGCACAACCGCTGGCAGGCACCGGGGCAGAGAGAAATGGGAGGAGACCTTCCGGCACCAGGACAGTGGGGCGGGAAAGCAGTGCAAACGCTGGGTTCTGGAATCTAAAAGAACAGTGATCACACCCTGGCTTAGCGTTACTTGTTGTGTGACCTTGGGTAGGATACCTAAGGCCCCCGAGCCTCAGTTTCCCCATTTGTGACATGGAGTAATAGTTCCCACACTGCAGGGTGCTGTGGGGCATACCTACTGGGAACCGGGCACATACTGGGCCGCTGATAAATGCTGGTTATCCTTATTCCTGATGTGATCTCAAAGAATTTTTAGGTGTGTGAGGCAAAAATACGTACAACCATGCAAGTGTACGTACGCATGTACAAAAAGTTTATATCAAGGAGCTCACAGTCCAGTAATGCAGGCCAAGGATGCGGTCTTCCAATAAATACAGTATTTGCCACAAGTGATGTGTGTGTGTAAGTGATGTGTGTGTAAGAAACAGAGGACGGGGCAAGAATCTCTGGAGGGAACCAGAGAGGGCCTTACAGAGGAAGGAAAAATGGGTTTTGAAGGGTGAGCAGGAGCCTGCCAGGCAGGTAAGGCTAACATTAGGCCAGGGGAAAGGTAGGGCTATTCTGTTATGGGGGCTTGCATGTGCAAAGGCACAGTGGCACAAAGGTGGCCCGATTGTACATGAACTGCTTCGGGGTCGGGAGAGTGGGCAGGGAACCTGACTCAGAGGGTCTTGACCGCTACACCAAGGGGCTGTTTCTTGCCCCCAGCAAAACTATAAAAAGGGCTGTGGGTCTCCTGGCCATCTTTTCTGGGCCTTTCTTCCTCCTTCAAGGACACTCCTCCCCTACTTCTACCTTTGGTGTGCCTAATGTGCTGACAACTCTTCCTTACCCCTGACAAGGCGTGCTCTTAGAAACCTATCTGAGATGGACCCCGTGACTCAACCAGGGGTCCCTGACCGGAAGGCAAGATTGGATTTAGAAGTGGGGGTCCACAGCATGGGTGGGCACCTGGTGGCTTAGACCACTGCCTGAAAACTCCAGGGTGGGCTCGGGCAGGCACGCCTTTACCACCCTTCGCTGCCCACCCACCCCAGTGGCACGAGTGGTCCATTGAGACACCCCAGGCCTGCGCCCAGAATGTGACTCTCAGTGGCCCCTTGGGGACCGGCGAGACACCCTTCTTGGTGCTTCTGAGCCCAGGCAGAGCAGCGTTCCTTCTGCCCACTGGTCACCTCAGCCAAGGAGTGTGCTGGCACAAGCCAGGAGGCTGAGGACACTGTTGGGTTTGGCTCCTGCAAGTGGGCTTCGGGCCAAGGCATTGTGTCCAGCCAGCCCTTGCTGGCGGTTAAAGTGTGATACGCAAAGCCCAGTGGCCACTCGGGAAGGAGGACTGGCAAGGCCTCTGGACCCTGAGCCAGGGCCAAGCCAGCTCCCCCTGCCTGTCCTTGGTGCCTCCCAGGACAGTGGACACAGAGGAGACCCTCTACTCAGGGCATTCCTACAGTCTTGACTTTGACGTAGCAGAAACCTTCTGCTAAACAAAATCGTATTTATCTGCAACCTCAGTCCTCAAATTGGCTGACGGGGTGCCGGCTCTGGGAGGAGCGAGGTGGAGGCCCACACCCAAACTTGGCCTCCACTGGGCCCCCTTGGGCACCTCCAACCTAGCTTTCAAAACCGCAGCCTCAGCCAAACCCCTTACTCTTCTGCTGAGAAAGCTGATGTCCATATGGGGGCTGGGGGAGACCACAGAGATGTGCAGGGGGCAGAAAGCCGGCTCAGCCGTCTCCTGGAGCCCACCTCAGGGAGACCAAAGCTCTCTGCCCAGTGCTCCGTGGAGACTAAAGGCAGGTTCGGTTTCTTGAGCCCAAGGGGGACCTGGTCCTGAAGGAGGGGGCATAAGAGGTAGAGGTGGGCTGGGCGCCGGCTGCATGGCCACAGGGATGCTGGGCAGTGGTCCCAGGGGGCCACTCTTTGTGCCTCTCCCTACTGGCCTCAGAGACCCTTCCACCTCCTGGGGGTTCCTGACTGACAGGGCCGCTGCCTTCCAGGCCCCCCTCCTTTGGCAGCCCTCCGCCCCTCCCCCACCTTTCCCGGCCATCAGATGGGCAGCCGCTCTGTTAATGTCCCTTCTTCATTCTGAGCGGGCCAGTGGTATCACTGCCGGGTCCCCCCCCCCCCCAGTGATTTGTCCTGGCAGCAGAAATATTACAGCGATGATTTCATGTAGAATTTCATTTGCTGGGTTTTTTTTTTTTTAATCCCTTGAAGAAGGGGCTGAGCGATTAATGGGTCTTTGAAAGATCAAAGCTCTACGTGGCGGAGAGTGAATAATAATCATAGCTAACATTGATTGGGGACTTTGCACGTGCCAGGCACTGTCTCAATGTCACAGCACCTCTCGGAGGTGGGCACTGTCATCGTTCTCATGACTGAGGCACAGAGGGCCCGTGCCGTGGCCAGGGGTCACATAGCCCATGGCGGTGGCATCAGGATTGGAAACGGAGGTGGCATGGCCCCGTGTTCTCGATCACCTGGCTGGGCCCCCTTGTGAAGGCATGGGGGAAAGCCGGGGATCGGAAGCCCAAGAAACCCGACACAATTAGCTCCGGGGGGCACCCCACCCTCCCCTGCCGGCAGCCACCAAGTCAGGTCAGGCCAAATCCTAGTCACCAGGGAGCCTGCAGGTTTCCGGATCCGCCAGGCTCTAGGAGTGGGGACTGGACGTGGTTAACGTCACCCCGGGTGGTGCGGCATGGCTCACAGGCCACACAGACGCCCAGACCCCCTCACTCTTCCCCTGCCTGAGCAGCTTGCTTCGTGCCTCAGTGTCCTCATATCCTTTCACGAGCGAGAAAGGATACCGTTTGGTAAGCACCGCTATGCACTGGGCACTCCCCAGAAAAATCTGTCTACTCTTCCTGGCAACCCAGAAACGTACGTCTGATTAGCCTCTTTCAAAGCTGAGGAGTCCGAGGCTCAGGACCCACTCCCTTGGCCAAAGGCCACACAGCCAGGGGCTGAGCAGGTCCCCACCAGACCTGTTTGCATGCCAGAGCTCAGGCGATTTTCCATCTCTAGCTCATTGCTCAAACAGAAATATCAACGCATGCCAGACACTTCTTGGGAATCCTCTCTTCTTGAAGCACCCCTGAGATGGCCTGGCCCTGACCCCCGTTTTACCAATAAGGAAATAGGTTCAGAAAGCTTTGGGAGGTTGTCCAAGGTCACACAGCTCAGTGATGTTAGGTCCGGTTTTCAAACCTGGATCTGTCTACAGCCGAGCCCTCCCTCTTTCTGTGATGTCGTACGTGGGCAATGACAGTTAACTGAATGCAACAATTTTCTAGGGGAGGTCACCTGGCTATTTGTTGTCTCCCGAAGAGCAGAGAAAAAGGAGCGTCTTAAAGTTGTAGTTGAGAGAAAGCAGGCAAGACACTTGGAATAACCCCTCGATGATAATAGCTCTAAGACTCCAGAGCGAGAAGCCAGCAGGGGCTAAGGAGCCTGGTTCATTTGTCTGTCCGTCCATCCGTCCATCCATCCATCCATCCTTGTTCCTTGAGATGAGATCAAGAGCTCTGGGGTGCTTGCTGGCCTTTTTGCTCCATAAGTCGGTGTCACCTGTCCTGGGTATGACCTCAGGGAAGGGAGGTGCCTCTGAGAGCAAAGGGTGGGGGGCTCCATCAGTGCTCATTGTGCCCTCTCCTCCATGGGGCAGAAGGCAGGTCTCACGGAACATTCTCGGGCCTGGGATGTCGGGAGGCTTTTAGCTCCGGGAGAGACGTGAGGCCAGAGAACCTGGATTGGGGAGAAGGGTTGGCAATTTGTTGGGGTGACTCCGAGACCCCTCCCCCTTCTGGACCTAGATTTACACGGGAAGGAGCCCCCGCTTCCTCTCTCCCTCCCACACTCACGTCTACATGGCAGAGGGGAATTTAGAGTGTGGTGGGGGTGGGGGGCAGAAGGAAGAGGAACAGGAAGACAGATCTTTCAGGAGCCCCACTTGGCTTTTGTGGCTGCTGGTTCCACTTTCTTGATGAATATTTCCCCAAATCCCCAGCCTCGGATGATGGATCCGAAAGACCGCTCAGCGCATTTTGGGGAGTCTTCCTGCAGAATCTGCCCAAGAACCTTTACCCACTTCTGCTTCTGGTCCTGCCCCCCACGGTGCTCTGGATCCTGCAGCGGGAGCCTTTGAGATCTGGATCTCCCCCTTCCCTAAACTCTCCATGCCGCCGGCCCCCAATTCCCTTGGAGAATCTTCAATACTCACGGCTTTATCTGCTACTGCTTGACAGTGAGGCCTCTGTGGTGGCAGCCGGTATAATTCGGTTCAGCAAATATTTACTGGGCCTGACCGTGCCAGGCGCCACTTGAGATCCAGGAGGCAGAAGTAGCTTGCAGCCTGGGTCTGGAGCCTGAGTCTCCCGTTACAGGCTGAGCAGCTCTGGCCCAGGGAACTTCTGCGCCTGAACCTCACCTACGAGGAGGCTGCCCTGTGTGTCCCTTTCCTGTGTGCTCGCTCAGGCAAGCCCCTACTGGGCCTCCTGTAGGTTGAGTTACTGCCCATTTTACAGATGACAAAACCGAGGCCTTGAGACTTTTCCCTTTATCCTAGTTCACCCAGCTAGCCTGGAGGAGTAGAGATTTGCACTCCCGTGGGTTTGATTTCAGCATCCGTATTTCTACAACATTCTGCGGACTCGCTTGGGCCAGCCAGTTGCTCAGAGCCTCAGTTTCCCCTGATGTGAAATGGGAACAATTTTATTAGTGACCTTAGACACACATTGTGAGAATTAGGTGAGGGCTTTGGAAAATGCTACCCAGGATTGTGGTTTTTTTTTTTTATGGTTATGATTATGAAGTGGGGTCTCTAGGGGTCCCAGGAGACTGCTCTGCCCTGTGGAAGGGTAACTGATCATATGACCTTATCACAACCTCAGGAAAGCCCTTCTGGACTAGGCACTTGTAATCTCTGCAGCAAGTGGGGCCGGCAGGGCCCCTCCCCACTCGGGCATCCTATCGCGAGCCTGGGACCCCACAACTGGCCAGTACTTCTGTGCTTGGATTTCTTAGAGCTCTCCCCAGGAGAGTCGGACAAATCACAGAATGTTCGAGGAGGCCCTTCGAGACGATCCGCTGAAAATCCAACCCTATCATGATAAACAAGTGGAAGCTGAGGCCCAGAGAGGGACAGGAATTTGCCCAAGATCACAGCTGGTTAGTGACAGAGCTGGGGTGTCCAGGCAGCTGTTAGGACTTTCCCCGGAGGACTCGAGATCTGTGATCCAGTTCGCTTCTCAGCTTCTCCAGCACGGCAGCTCAAGGCCCTGGCACAGGGGCTGGGAAGGACCTTGGGAACATAGCTGCGGGGGCAACAGGGGGGAAGGGGAAGCAGCAAGGTCAGGAGGGCTTCGGGAGGAGGGGAGGTCCAGGCACTGTCTTCTGACAACCACTGGATAGGGGGCTGATGATACAATCTGGGGGCTCCCCAAACTGGCCAAGGGCCCCAGGATGCCCACCTGTAGGGAGCCAGGAGTCTGGCCCCGGAATCCGTTTGTAAATGAGCTCCCTGGTTTCCCCAAGCACTCACGGTGGCCAAGCCCCGCCCTTTGGCAGAGAAGCGCCTCCAGGAGGAGCAGTCCCCCTGCCCCAGCAAAGGGTAGGTCCCGGCCGCTTCCGCAGCCTCCACGTCTCTGGTCGACCAGAGTCCTCTGTGCTCACCGCCACCGTGGACCCCATAACAAACACACGGGGCCTAGGCCTGGAAGATCTATTAGTGGCACTCCTGTCACCGCCCGCAGAGCGGGAGGAGAGGCAGCCAAATGCTGGGCTAATTATTCTAGCTTCCAGCAGGGTCTCAGAGGTCCCAGCCATGGTAAATCTTAACTTTCATGCTATGGTGCACCGGGATGCAATTTACTTCAAAGAAAGCATAAATCCCCACTGCGGCGTGTATCAGAGGAGTGTTACATAAAAGTGGCCCATGTGCTTCCCACCCTGGCTGCCTTCGCTCTCCCCCCCCCCCCCTCTCCTTGTAAGTTTGAAAAAGCCAGCCCGCGGTTGGCTACACATCTCGCACGCAAAAACATTTATACACACGTCTGCTCCCAGCCTTATAAATCACCAGGCTTGGCGACTTGGCAGTGGGAACACAGGCGAGCTCTATTTTTACCAGCACAGGCCGCAGACAGCCCCCGGGGCCCCTCCTTTCCTTACAGTGACACCTGCTGGTACCAGCTTCGGCCCAAAGCAGAGCCTTTCGGCTTTGGACCCATTTCTCAGGTTTCGGAAGATGGTCACTGACCCAGGCCTGGTCCTTCCCTCCATTCCCGTCTCTCAGCACCGCCCCCCTCCCGGCCTGGAGGAATTCCTCCAGCAACAAAGGTCCCCCAGGAGGCCCCGCCCCCCCGCGTCCCTGTCCCCCAAGCAGACCGCCAGAGGGGCAGGCGGGCATCGCTGACGTCATGGTGATCTTCCACACAGCCTAGCACAGCTCATTAGGGTGTCAAGGGATCATGGGAATCGGGGAGGGGGCTGCCTACCCGTCTCGCCCCCATCCCCCAAAGCGAGGCCCCCTCCCTCCCACGCAACCCCCTGAGGGGGGCTGTCCAGTTGTGTTTCAAGCAATTACTTCCCCGTGAAAGACATCTGTTATCTCCGCTGACACACACGGGACGGGCGGCCCGTGTGGTCGGTGCTCGGGCCTCGTGAATCCTGGCATTGTCATCCTGGCCCTGGCTGGGAGCCAGGGGGGTGGCAGGGGATGCAGTGAGACAGAGGCCGGTCTGTCTCCTGTCCGCTGGCCCCCGCCCGGGGCCTCCTCCCCGCGACCTCTCTGGAGGCGGCCGTGCCAGGTCTAATGCTCCTAATGTCATCCTCGCAGATCCATTCGTGATTCCTGGAGGCTGTCATTCCCGTGGCTTTGCTCCCCTTGCAGCTGCTGCTGGTAGCCCGGTGGCCGCAGGCTGCAGGGATGGCCCCCGCTCGGCAGCCCAGGGTGGGGGGGGGGCTCTGCGGGCGGCTGCGGGTGAGCACGTCCCTCCCTCCCGGCAGGCCCAGAGCTGCCCAGAGGCCCAGGGCGCCTGGCGGAGCTGGCTGGACGCCGGTGATGAGTGGCTCTCCCCTGAGTGCCACCCCTGGCGGTCAGCGGGCTGTGAAAAATGCTCTCCCCCCCACCCCCGCACCGGTCACACACTGGTGACCCTGGGCCAGTCACGGCCCCTCTGAGCCTTGGTTCCCTCAGCCCCAGGAAGGAGGACTGTGTTGGGGGGTGGATTCCTGGGGCCAGACGCTCCCTGCCAGCCCGGACTTGGGATCCCTTTTCTGTTACCCACGTCAATACTGTATAAACGTCGAGTGTTTTTCAGAGGCCCAGGCGAACTACCAGGTGCTTCCTGGGGGCTAGAGTGGAAAACAAGCACCTCGGACCCGTGTCTGGCCAAGAACGCCGGCCTTCATCCCAGCTATGCTATGGCTTTCTATTTCAACACCTCCTTTCTCAGGACAGAAGCCCTGGGTTGGAGTCACAGCCTCACCCAACCCGCATTCAGCCTTTGAGGGTGGGAAGAGAAGAGAGAAGTGAAAAGGCTTTGTGCCTTCCACTAACCGGGGCCCCCCAACTCCTGGCCCACGGAGAAGCCTGCTTTCTCCAGGGGGCCTCCTGCCTCTCCCTCTCCCCACACTCTGCACAATCGCAGCCGTGTTATCTGCACCCAGAATGGGGCTGTCACGTGGCTCATCCTTTTCCATCGACTTTGGAAGAAAAATGTCAGGGAGAGGGTCTGAGAGATCTTCACAGACCCTCAGAAATGAAAGAAAAGAGTTAGGCGCCAAAGAAAGACAAACCGCCGTCGGGTGTCTCCCCCCCCTCCATCCCCAGCGTCGCTCTAAGGCCGCTGATCCTGAGGGAAAAAGGTCGCCCTCGTGCTCCAGTGGCACTGAACAGCTGGCTGAAGGTGGGGGTGAGGGCCGAAGTCAGCCCCGTGGTGGTTTTGAAACATGGCAGCAAATTCTTTGATACTTTTGCAACCCGGGGCGGGGGTTCTCCGGCCCCTCCCCTTGTATCTGGGTGGGCTTGTGACTGCTTCAGCCCAAAAGCGCACGACAAGAGTCATATCATGTGACTTCTAAGACTAGATCCAAAAAGGCCACGCAAGTTCTGTCTCCTCTGCTGGAATACCTGGGTTTCGCGCTCCGCACTGATATGTTGCCCGAGCGCTGGCTGCCATGTTGGGAGGAAACCCAGTCCATGCGGAGAGGCTCCATGTGGATGGGATGATCCACGGTCCTGGCCGAGCCCAGCCTTGGAGTCATTTTAGCCCAAGCACCAGGCATGTGAGTGAAGGAGCTTCAGGATGATTCTAGCCCCCAGCTATTGGGTCACCTCTTGGCCATTCAAGCGTCTCCCCAAGTGAGACCCTAGACATTGTGGAGTGGAGTCTAGCCACCGCAGTTCTGCTGTGTCTGGATTTGTGATCCCCTGAATCCAGGAGCACACTAAAATGGTCGTTGTTCATACCACGAAGGTTGGGTGGTTTGTTAAATAGAAAGAGATAACAGGAACAGCCCTCAGCCCAGGGTCCTGCCTGACGTCCCAGCCTAATGTATGAAGACATGGACACCTGTTTTCCATAAAGGAAGCGGGAAGTTTTCTAGAAGCCCAGGAATGGCACGGGGCCAAAGGATCTGCTGTGTGGACTGCACACTTAGCCCCCGGCTGCAGAATTGTGCCCAGTTCCAGAGGCAGGCCTGGGGTTGTTACCTCCGGGTTAGCCTCTGTGTTTGAGTGAGACCTGGGAGTCCGTGACTTCCTTGGGATTGTTCAAGTCTCATCTCATTTCCTGTGTGGTCCCGGAGCTTTCTGGCTGATGTTGGGAGAAAGGATGAAAGATATCCTGACCCTCTTCTTTTCCCCCGGTTTGTAACTTGGTCCTAGGGCGGATGGCTCTCGGGCAGAAGGGGAAATGAGAGCGTGTGAACACACGAGAGTGAGAGCAAACACACATCTTTTTATGGTTTATCTATCAAAGGACAGAGGACAAATTCCCACCCGGGCACCAACAATGTCACCTGGCACTGTGATGTGCAGTTCTTGGCTGCCACTCTCTAGTTTCACGAAGCGGGGGAGGGACTGGTGGCACTTTGGCGGCCTGTAACCCGAATCAGCCTGCTGGGCTCTGCCTCCTCCAATTCACTAGGAAATCAGACCTACTTTCTCCATCCTTTGCAATCCTCAAAAGACTGATCATGCATTCAATATTTAAGTGCATCGTGGGCTGTCCCACGATGCATTTAAACAGTTCCTGGACTGTATCATCATGCAACGGGATAGTCTGGCTCAATTTTACACGTAAAACCCCGTCGGTGACAAATTCCCATTTGCTACCTGGTCCCTGACCATAGCATGCTCTGTGTTTGATCCCCAAAGTGCTCGGGAGCCTGCAATGACGAATCGTTTGCCACTGAGTGAAAGATCACAACCCTGCCTTGAAAACACAAATCATCTTCTTAAGCTTGTTTTGGCTTGCCGTCCATTGTAACTTGGCAGTCCTCATCTTCGAAGGGACACCTCTTGGCTAAGTGGTGAACTTGACCATGAGCAAGAACCCAATAAGCCACTAAAGTTTGATTAGTTGGGTTAAAAGATTTAGAAATGAGACTCAGGAGAGGGGGAGAGGAACAATTCAACTTCTCGAAAGGACTGCAAGGTCTTAGGGAGGAGGAGAAGCCTAAGTAAATATGTTTCTGTCTCCGTGGCCCAGGGGCGTTAGGGGGGCGGGGGGCGGGGTTTGGGTCTGTAAATAACCGATGTCCTTCTGGTACCCATCCTCCTCCCTCATGTCCTCGGAAGCAACCACCTGTCTTCCAGCTGTCTGGGACTGTCTGCTGGAGCGAGTGACATCACGGTGACCAGAAACCACCTCCCCTTTGTCTGGATCGGTTATGATGTCATTCCCTCTGGCAGAGAAAGTAGATGTTGGCAGCTGGGATTCCTCTGGGTCCTCCTGAAGTGATAATTGCCTTAGATTTTGTTATAAAGTGCAGCTGCTAATTATCTTGTTAAATCACAGCCATATACTTTTTGGATTTTTTTTTTCTTTGCAATCCATTTAAACAGTCTGGGAGATTA
This sequence comes from Ursus arctos, assembly GCF_023065955.2. Taxonomy (NCBI): domain Eukaryota; kingdom Metazoa; phylum Chordata; class Mammalia; order Carnivora; family Ursidae; genus Ursus; species Ursus arctos. Next base: position 33,429,592 of record NC_079873.1, on the reverse strand, counting down.
AATAGAGCCACATACCCTAAACAAACACAAGAACACAACCCGGACGCACACACAAAAATTGCTGCTTCTTTCAAACACCGTAAAAATAATTTTAAAAAAATGAAAAGGGCGCAGATATGGCATAATTAGATTGCTTCCATTAAAAAGTCATCATTTCAACATCCTCATATAAATATCTGCATCCCATTGCATATTTTAAGCAATTGCATAATAAGCCCCCAAGTGAAAAACAGCAAAACTCATTTCCTGACCACAAAAGGAGAAAGGAATCACTATGTGCTCTGAGTTCCAAGGAGAACTGGATTACATTCCTCCCACACAGACTGGAGGGAGATGGAGTTCAGTGCTCCGGGGGAGAGAATTATGACAACACTTAACCGCTGTGACCCACGCTGCTCTGCGCCACTCCGCGCCTCTCCACACCATTGGCCATTGGAAGCGTGCAATTCCCACTGAGGTCAGAGGGAGGGAGAGGAGGCCCCGGCCCCCTCCGTTTGGAAGCCCTGCCCTGGGTTCCAGCATCAACAGGTGAATGAACGTCAAGGCGCGGCCTGAGCACCTCTGTCATTTCTCTTGATTAGCCATTTCAGGCTTCTGATTTGTGTGGTCCTGCTGGAAGTTTGCCAAGCGGGGCCAGAATTAGAAGCCAGGTGTGGCCACCACACTCAGATGTATCCATGCCAGAGGCACCTACCACCATCTTACTTCTCCTTTGCCCTCGTGAGGGATGCCCAGCTTGTCCCCTACTCTCTGGCACTGCTAAGGCAGCTATGATGGACAGCCTCGGTCATGCCCTGTCATGAGCCATACAAGATTTTCTCTGGGGTGAAGACTCAGGAGACTTCTAGGTCATTCATAAGGTTTGCACAGATTTCACTCCTCTAAGCATCACCAGATACTCCTCCAGAATGGCAGTATCACTTTGTAGTCCCACGACCAGTACACAAGAGTTCCCATTTCCCCACATCTTCTACAGCACTGGGTTTTATTCACCTTTGTAAGTTTTGCCAATGTCTTACGTGTGAAGTGATGCTGTCGGACTTTGCATTTCTCTAATACCTCATGGGGGTTGATTATCTCTTCATCTTCATTAGGGGTTCCCTATCTATGAATTGCTTACCTATATTATTGGACCTTTCTCCCCTCTGCTGCTTTTTCCTGTTTTATTTTTTTTAATATCCTATAAGAGTTTCTTATCTGTTTTGGTAACAGCAAACACAGAAAAATACCTTAAAGAAGACCACACATGAAGGCAACTTACGCCATTCTGTAACTTGATTATTGTTTATGTTTTCCCCTTAAAAGTCTGGTTCACTTCTTACTTTTTATAATAAAAGAAAATCAAGCAGAATGGTTTCGAAGCAAATGAGCCAAAAAAAAAAAAAGTGTACTTTCAGTTCCTTGTCTACGTTTGTCAGAGATGGGGGGAACAGGAAGAGAAGTTGAAGGATGGAAAGATAGATTAACAGGATGGAAAGAAAAAACCGGAAAAGTCTAGAAGAGAAGTTCAGAAAGGGAAAGAGACGGTGATTAGGGAAGGAGCCAGACAGAGACAGCGAGAGGGAGGAGTAGAAATGAAGAGGAGGGGGAGGAGGGGAGGAGAGAGAGAAAAATGTAGAAAAAGACAAAATAAAATAGATGTATGAAAATGGACATCCAGAGAGAGAAAACTTTGAATAGGTTTTGAGCCTGTTCTGAACCCCTCTGCCCTGCCAACTTATCTCACCATCTCCTTGGCCTTTGACTCCTAGATCTTCTCTCCAACGTGCTCTGGTGTGATGAACCCAGAGGAACCCATTTCTCACCCAGGAGTGTTGCAGGCTGGATCTGACTTGGTCGACACAGTGTTCAGGGCTCTGATGTCACTGTTTCCAGTTCCTTCTGTCTCCTGTCTAGTGCTTTACCAGTTCTGGCCTGTGTGTTAGTCTCCAGCCGGTGTTGGGAAGGAACTTGCTCCCTAACCAGACAGCGAACTTCCCGTGGGCAGAGTCCATCCCTTGGCTGGCCGCCCTACCTCTCCCTGGGGCTTGCACCTCAGCACCACGTCCAGGTCCCTTAACACTTGGAGAGCGGATGAGCCAAGGCGTCCTGCCATCACCCTTCTCAGCACACATCCCACCACGCTGACCTGCCAACAGCCAACCTCACAAATTCTCCGGGATGTTTCTCCTGCCATGGCTTCTCAGAGCACCAAACTTTCAGCTAAGTACGAAGGGCCCCATTGTCTCGCTGTATCCGTATCGAGTCTGTGGAATGTTGATGGGAAGGCAAATGGTGCAGAGTCTGTGTTTCACGTGGACGCGTTTCAAACCTCACAAGTGATCCGAGCAAGGGAGAATGCGGTCCTTGCGAGCAGGCGTGGCGGGTGTTTGGAAGGCAGTCCACATTCCAGCAGAGCCTTTGTTCCGGAGTTATGTCACAGGTACCTCTGCCAAGGGAAATAAGGCAGTTTTATGCTTTTGATAAGATGTGCGCAGGATGCCTGCCGGGAGGATCTCGAGGCTTGGTGGAAACTTGGCCAAAGATGGAAGCCCTGGAAAAGCACAGGACGTTTCCCTGGTGTTTATTGAATGGCATGGGCAGGGAGCGCTTGGGTTTCTCCCACACTGTGGGATCACATGTCACAATGGCACATTCTAGAAACTGGAGGGTGGGGGAGAAGTGGGGGAACTCCATAGAGCTCACAGCAGTGGCCCCTGACTCTTCCTAAATCAAGTTCCTTTCTCCCGTTAGTCCAACAATGTATTGCAAATATCAGGCTGGCCTCTTTAATGAGCATTGCGTGGTAGCGAGACACTTAACGGTAGGCAACAGCGCTTCTGGCAAGTCCTGATATGATGCTTTTTCTGGCTACTTAAGAACTGAGTGAATGAACAACGCAAGAGGGTAGTTGGGGTTTGCTTCTTGTTGCCCTGTGGAGCAAAGCCAGGGTGGTGAGGCAGCCAGAGCTCAGTGAGCCTGTGGTTTGTAGTGATGGAGGAAGTGTTCTTTTCTTTTCTTTGTAATTAAACTGTACTAGGCTCTACTCCCTCATTTTGGATCAGGAGAGGTTTTTTTCCCCTTATTTATTTGAGAGAGAGAGAGAGAGAGCACAAGCGGCAGGCAGAGGCAGAAGGAGAAGCAGGCTCCCCACTGAGCAGGGAGCCCAATGTGGGACTCGATCCCAGGACCCAGAGACCATGCCCTGAGCTGAAGGCAGACACTTCACCGACTGAGCCACCCAGGCGTCCCAGAACAGAAGAGTTTAATAATTCAATTCTTCTCCCTTTTGCTTCCCCCACCCCCATTCTTGATTTTTTTTTTCCCAGCAAAGAGTTGAAATGATGCCCAACTACAGGGACAGGATTTTTGTCTTACGAGGGGCATGAAGGAAGGGCAGGGTCTCACCGGGAGTGACAACTCCATCCATCTGCCACTTACTAAGTGTCAATAGGGTCTTGTCTTGTCCCCAGCTCCACGGGGTAGGGGTCGGTGTCATCTAAGATATGCCTTCTGTGCTCCAAGATCCGGTAGTCTAGGAGGGAAGGCCTTCGCCTCAGAGAGCCATGGTGGAAAAGAAGGCAAGACAGGACCCTATAGTATCTGTTTCAGAACATCTAGACCTGTGGCTGTGGGAGTTGACTTGGGGGCAGAGGGGTAAGGAAGGCCTCTTGCAGGAGGTGTGAGGTGTGCAGGAGGGGTTTGCCTTGAAGGGTCGAAATGGGTTGGGGGAGAGGGGAGCTGTCTGACAGAGAAGCATCGGAGTAGGGAGGAACTGAATGCATTTTCCAAGTGTGCCCGACTACCTGTGTCCATATCACTCGACTACAAAGAGTCCTGGCCCCCTGACCCCCAAACCTACTGTGGCAGATTGTTTGCAAAGATGGCTGCAACAAATCCTTCCACCTCCCAGGCCCCTGTGCAGGGTGACTTTGCTTCTCCTTCCATCAAGACATAGAGTTTATTTCCCCTTGTGATTTGCTTTGACCAAAGAAGGTGGTGGAAGTGACCCTGGGTGACTTCTGACACTAGACCAAGCAGCTTGAACTTTCCCCCTCTCTGAGCCTCCCAAGACCACCATGATGTGAAGAAGCCCAGTCTGGTCAACTGGAGGGTGAGAGGCCACATGGGGGGGGGGGGAACTGCGGCACTCCAGCCAACAGCCGGCACCAAGCTCTAAACATGTGAATGAGGTCACTTTGGACCCTTCCATCCCAGTGGCCCCATCATGTGGCAGCAGCAGCATGAATGAGCCCTTGTGAGACCAGCAGATGAACCATGTTGCTTTAAGCTGCTAAGTTATGGGCTGGTTTGTTACACAACAACTCTGACAGCAGCACTTACTGAATCAGAATCTTCAGGAGTGTCTGGCATCCATTCCCTCTTTGTCCTGAAATAACATGCGATTTCTTTCGGAGAACAGTCCCTCCTCTATCTAAGTGGTCTCCGTGGGGCTGAGAGTCATTGTGTCCCCAGGCTGCCATCCTCCTAACCAGTCACCCAGAGCATTCTATTCTAGAGTCATAGTAATTGGTTCAGGGATGCCCAGATGGAGTAACCTGGGCCAATTGACAGCTTCCCTGAGATTTGTTATGTGAATGCTATAGGACACTTTCTCGTCTGCTGGGATCTCAAGCTGTAAAGACCACAAAATCCCCAGGCCAACAAGTCCAACTTGCCACTACACACAAAACCAGGACAGGAAGATGGGGAGAGAGTGACAGAATCCTGACAACAGTATTTGAGCCTTTGGAAACAGTCAAACTGGAATTCGATGAAATCCCAGACTTCCTAGTTATGTAGCAAAAGGGGATTTGAGTTGGGTTTTGGTCTCTCTCACCTAATAAATACAGTAACCACACCCTGCTTTCCCGGGGGACCTATTAGTGCTTGTATAACCTGCATTATTCTCCTTTCTTGGTCTTGCCCATGGCGCTCACGACAGATTGCATTCTGGCTCCTAGTTCGTTATTCCATCCTATTAATAGGATTATACAACCACACCAATGTGACTTGGCAGGCCGTCGTGTTAGAGCAGGCCGAGTATACTGCCCTGTGCCATTCATGGTGCTTTGCTACGTGACTTGTTTTGGGCAATGGGAACTCAGCGGAAGTGATGTGAACAGAGGCTTTAAATATGCTTGTGTGGTTTGTATTGGCTTCTTGCTCTCCTGCTAGCTCTTGTGAGAACAGGGCTGGTAGCTGCTGGTCTCAAAGGCATAGTTAGGTGGAGCCATGCTGAAACCAACCTGCCTCCTGGAGCCAAGTTCAGCTGAGGATAAATGAGTTATTATTACTGGAAGCTAGCCAGACTTGGGGATTGTTTGTTACGCAGCAGTACTGGTGGAGAGCTGACTGATACAAAGCATGAGCCAGGGGAGCCAACAATATGAACTAGATTCCCTGCTTCTCCTCCCTCCTTTCCTCGGACCTCTGTTTTCCCATAACACTTGGTACAGGTGTCTCTTCTGGTACTCATCATGCTGTATGGGGCCAGTTGTGTCTCAGATAGCTCTCCAGAGAGCCTGAGAGGTCGTCAAAGGCTGGCACGGTGCCTAGCACATAGCAGATGCTCACCTGGGCTTGATCGACGACTGACTGATGAGCCAAACGCATGTCTCAGTTGCTCCTTCTGCTTGTTGATGAGGCCGGGGGGCGGGGTTCCCCTCTCCCGCAACATCTTTATTAACTTCCACATAAAGGCCGACCTTGAAGGGAGAAGCAAAACAGTAGTGAGCACCGATACTCCAATCCAAACATAAAAACGTGGTACCATGTTTTCCCTGCTTGGGCAAGTTACTTAACCCTCCTCGGATATTAGTTTCCTTATTTGTAACTTCAGTTCTACCTCACAGCAGTGTAGCGAGGAGGAAATAGCAGTCAACGATAACAAATAATAATAGTAATAATGAACACCCACAGCTCTTACTATGCACCAAGTGCCTTACACACATTATCTCTTTTAACTCAGGCAACCGTCCTATGAGGTACGAATCCTGTTAATCAATATTATTTCTTGTTTATCAAGGAGGAAGTGGAGGCACAGAGAGGCTGAGTAACTTGACCAAAGTTACACAGCAATAAGTAGGGACATTGGGATCTGGACCCAGGCAGTCCGGCTTCAGTCTTTGTTCGCAACCCCCAAATGTACAAGTATCTCTCACGGCAGGGACAGATTTCTCAGGCACGAGACCCGCACGCCGGCCACTAAAGGCTATTTTCAAATATCCCAATGTAATATCACAAAGGTTTAATCAAGTCATATCTGTGTGATGAAAAACATGGGTTTGAAAAATGGTGCCTGTGATGTATTCGGCTGTCGTAATGATGGAGCTGAATCTCCCGCACAGCCGATCCGATTGTCTCTAGAAATCATCACTCATGAAGGCATTGGGAGAAAAATGAATCGACCCCAGAGGCCACATGGAGAGGCAGCTCCCGGGTGAGCCGCTCTAGGACAGAGCAGAACTAGGCCCCAGGCAGCCGGGGAAGCCAAAGAGAATTATATTTAACATGAAACATAAACACCATCTCAAAGGCGGGCGGTGTGGAAAAATATAAATTTGATCATTGTCTGGTGAGTCAGAAATCCAGTGGCCTTCGAATCCACATCCACACGCTTTGAACTCCACAGCACCGCAGACGATGAAACAGAGTTCTTCATTAAAGAATGCTTGTAAGAGCGCGGAGATGTTCACGGTCATACATCTGGGCTGGGGCGGCCGGGGAACAGAGGGCAGTCACATGGGAGCAGAGAGCCACGGGGGTTCGTCTCACAGCCGCAAACCTGTCACGAGTCCCTCTGCGGTGGGTGGCCGCCTGCCCAGCCGAGCCTCAGAGGATCAAGCCTCGGCTTCGGGTACTTGGAGTTCCCCTTCTTCCAAGGGCTTCAGAGTTTTCCAGAAGCAGCCTATTTATATGTGGATTAGGTAGGAAGCAAAGGCGGCCCTCCTCCAATGGGGCAGTAGGTCCTTGGCCCAAATGTCTAGGGGCAGCAGGTCCCCGCTGCTCAGCCACGCCTAGAGAGAAGCTTCGTGAACGTGCAGGCTCCGCTCCAGGGATCACCACCTCTGGGCCGCTACTTGGTCTGTGTCGGGGTTTTGCAAAGGCCGCGGCTTGGTCTCTATTTCCCCGGGACTGCCACACACGCGGGTCAGAAAGAGTGGCCTCCTAGCAATGCTTCCCCCGCAGTCCGGGTGGGGAGGCAGGGAGTCCGGCCTCCCGGCCCTCAGCCCATCCAGAGAGCTCAAGACTGGCGTAGGCGCGCACGGTGCACTGTGAAGCCCGTCAGTCAGCGAACATTCGTTGAGCATATGCCTTGAATGAGTTACCATAATGCGCAATGTCAGTTGTTCTTTACATAGATTTTAACCTTTTTTTCTTCCTTTGCCTGTCCCCATTACTACAGTCTGCTTTCTCCAGCCAGCCCCGGGGGCTCTTTGTCTGGAGCCATCCTGCCTGCCCATTGCCCCTGCTCCCCCAGACCCAAGGCCCGCGTTTACCAAAGACTGGCAACAAGGGAGTGTGCGGGCCTGGCTCCCTCGCCCTTTGCGCGTTCTGAGGGGCGCCTGGGCTCCAGAGACCCCTGCAGGAGCAGGCTGAGCTCCCTCTCTGACCTCCCCCGGGAGTGTGACTCCTGAATCAGTCACTTGCTCATGAATCCTCATCTCAGAAAGTGCTTCTGGGGGATCTTGGTCTAAAACATTCTCCCTTCTGGATAAGAAAGATGTGGCAAAGTCCCTGCCTCCATGATGGCCTTGTGCCTGGACGTGTTTTCAGTCCAGACAGCGGACTCCAAAGTGGGCCCGATGGCAAGGGGACCCAGCGCCGTGTGACAAGGACTGTTCAGTGCACCTGATGAAAGTTGCGTTTGTCTCCCTCTTGAATACGTTCTATTTCTGCACCCGTTTTGTCACGAAGATCATGCCAGGACAACGACAGAAATGGAAATGCAACCATTTGACCCCGGTTGTGGAGGGAGAGCTCAAGATGTTCCTATCGACAGGGAACTGAGATCACGGAGTTCAAGCAGCAGGTGTGGCGAGCTGGTGGCCCTGGAGCGCCCAGGCTGCCATGTCCCAGCTCGGGAATATGGCGAGGCGGTGATTAAGGCCCCTCCGAGGTCCTTTTGGGTCCAAACAGGCCCCGCCTCTCCGGCTTTCCCCACCAGCATTATCTTTTTGCCCCTTCATCATTTCTGCGGCTTCTCTTTGGGCCTTCTCCAAGTTCCACAGACCTGGCATTAATGGTAAGGCCCAATATTCCTATAATTGCAGGGTAAGTATTTTTGTGCGGATCACAAGCCCGACCTCCTTTGTTATTTAGTTTAAGCGGGATTCTCCGTGGACAGAGGGAGAGGCACGAAATGAGTAAATATTTAATTCAGGAGAAGCCTGCGGCTTGAAAATATTTTCCCATTTGCTCAGGCCTGGCGCACGGATTGAAGCTGCTTTCCACGCAGCTCCGGGCTGCACCCTGCGAGGACGGCCCGGGCTGCCCCAGAACTCGGTGCTCCTCCAGGCAGCGCCTCAGAGCGGGCTTGGAGCGCGTGGGCCAGTGGAAGCCCAGGAAACGACTGCGCTGCAAATTGAAATCAATGAACGGAAGTAAATGCCTCGACATTTGCTGCCATCAGTCGAAAATTCCATTTCCCCAGGGAGTCCTGGGCCAGGGAGGAGGAGACTCCTCGGGGCGGGGCAGCGGCTGGGGTTGAGGACTGAGGTGGGAGAGGAGGGCGGAGGAGGCCAGGTGGCAGACAGGAGGCCCAGTGGGCAGCCGAGGGTTTCCAGAACCTGGAAGAGGGATCTGGGTGGTGAGGGAAGTCGTGGGAGTCAGAGAGGTGGGGGGTGGGCCAGAAAGACATGATATTCAGAGGCGGCTGGTGTGTCCCTAGTCTTGGAGGCCGTGGGCAGTCACCTTCATCCGGATGTGCTCAGCGAGTGAGGTTTCGAGCAGCGGCGTCCTCCAGGTGACCGCTGGCTCCAATCTGAGTGAGCGGGAGCTGCCCGGGGCTCCGGTTGTACTCAGCCATCAAGGGGCAGGGATGCCGTTTTCTACAATCATGTGGTTCCCCTGGCCCTCGGTTGCAACACGCCCATACCAATGGACATCCTGGCATTTAGGCTACGAAAAAATAGAAATGAACAAGACTGAGAAACCGATACGTCACCAAAGGTATGAATACTGTTGCAATTTAAGGACTGCATGAACATAGTAAGTTCCCGGATGTCAGAGAATTTGTTTGAAATGACTTCTATTAGTTTCCAGATAGGGAAGGAAGCTTGGAAATATTATTAAATGATAGCAATGGTGATAAAGATATTTGAACGCTTACAATATATAAAGTGATTTAAAGAACTTTATGTGAAGTCCTTATTCAATAGGATTATCTCCAAGCAAAAATGCCTCTATTCTGTATATAGGTTTATACTTGCACAAAGTCCAGGAAGTGGGGATATAGCCATCTGTCCATCCATCCATCCATGCATTTAACCAACCTTCCATCCAGCCAACCATTTATCCATGTAACATGGGCCGGACTCCGAGCAAACCACAGGAGATGTACAGAAGAGTAAGACAATCTTTTTTTTTTTAAGATTTTATTTATTTATTTGACAGAGAGAGAGAGACAGCCAACGAGAGAGGGAACACAAGCAGGGGGAGTGGGAGAGGAAGAAGCAGGCTCCCAGTGGAGCAGGGAGCCCGATGTGGGGCCCGATCCCAGAACCCTGGGATCACGCCCTGAGCCGAAGGCAGACGCTTAACGACTGAGCCACCCAGGCGCCCCAGAGTAATACATTCTTGCACTCAAAGGGTTCCGGGTCTAGTGGAACAACTTTGAATTATGCCTTCAATTCAAACCCAAGTAAATTGTGGTTGCATACAGGAATTATGTGCTTAAACTTACCACAGTGCTGAGCGTTCCACTGCATGAAAGAAGACCTCAGAGGAGAAGCAACTCCAGGCAAGAAGCGCCACCCATGTCGCCTGATTTCCTCTCCCTGAATTTCTGCCTTTTCCCCAGTGATGTTTATATACGTTTCCATGACAATGCCTGGACCCCAAGAGTTCACCATCCCTTTTTTTCTCCAGCCCTACTGTGGACACAGATCTTTCTCTTTCCCCATTGGCCAAGTGGGCAGACCGTCACAGAAGCTAAGGAAGAAAAAAAGATATCCTAAAAGGTAAATGTTTTAAAGACATAAAACTATCTGCTTCTGAAGTAAGAATTTCGTTATCTCAAGAATTCTGGTAAGATATTCTGAGCTTCTCAACACACAGCATCTCTTTATTCTAAGGTCATATCCGTCTCGGTGCTTTCTGGATGGTCGCTGCCTACAGGTGAGCTGCCTGTCTTCCTTCCCTTCCAGCTCCTGGTCTCCTTGTCCTTATAGTCTCTTGGCTTAGTCGCGTGTATCAGTCAGCTCTTGCTGTGTAAGAAGCAGCCACGTATTCTCAGTGGCACGATCATATGCATTTAGTTCTCTTCCATCTGTGAGCTGGCTGGGGTGGTTCTGTTCATCTAGACTGGATCAGCTAGGCTGAACTCTAAGCTACGAATTGGGTCCAGATTTACTCTATATGTTTCTTGGACCTTGGAAATTGTGGGGGCGTGTTCTTCCAATGGCAAGAGCAGAGGCAAGAAAGCAAGCAGAAATGAGGGAGGCATTTTAAGGTCTAGGCTCAGAACTGATACACTTATTTTCAACTGGAGTCCTTTGACCAAAGCCAGTCATGTGGCTGAGCCCGAGGTCAATTTAGGGGAAGCAGAATGGACTGTGAAGTTACATGACAAAGGCTGTGCATTCAGGGGACAGGGAAGAACTTGTTCCAGGAATGTAGTTTGCCACAAGGGGAAATAGAAAACTTCCAAAGTGTCCCCTGAAACTAATAAAGCACTAGATGTTAACTAACTTGAATTTAAATAAAAAAAGAAAGAAAATTTCCAAAGTGAATATATAGTATGGATTTTTCTAATCCTCACAACAACTCCGAGGACAGGTGATTTAGTGTGTCCTATTTTACTTTATTATTATTTTTTTTTAATTTTTCATCTTTATTGAGGTATAACGGGCATATAAGATTGTAAGATATTTCAAATGCACAATGTGATGATTTGATAGAAACATTGTGAACGGGTTCTCCCCATCGAATTAATGAACTAGTATGTCCAACTTTATTTTTTTAAATTTTTTTTAAAGATTTTATTTATTTATTTGACAGAGAGACAGCCAGCGAGAGAGGGAACACAAGCAGGGGGAGTGGGAGAGGAAAAAAGCAGGCTCTCAGTGGAGAAGCCTGCTGTGGGGCTCTATCCCAGAACGCCGGGATCACGCCCTGAGCCTAAGGAAGACGCTTAACAACTGTGCCACCCAGGCGCCCCTAGTATGTCCAACTTTAAAGGTACCCACTGAGGTGTAAAGTAACTAAGTGACTTGACCAAAGTCCCTCAGCCCATCTTCGTGGCTGCGTGGCTGCGTGGCTGTCTTTCCTCGGCACGGCATCATGATCCAGGAGTAAGACCCTTATCCATGGAGCCTTGTTCCTGAACGGATCCAGACCCTGTCTTCCCATTTCAAACGGCCTCACCCCCATGCGCATTTCCGATTTTCAGCCTGGGAGTGGACTGGCTTCCGGTCTCATTTGCACGCTTGAGCTGATTAACGTCTGCCGAACCCAAAGAGAGCTTGGCCATTCAGGGCTTGGTTGCTTTGCTTTATTCTCTCCTGTAAAATTTCGTGTAGCTCCCCCAAGAGGAATGGTTTGCAAAGCTCCAACATTATTATCCATAATGTATAAAGCCCTCAAACATATATTGATTGACATTAATACAACATGTAGTAAAATGGAGGGTCATTCTCTCACATGGGTGGGAATGTTCTGGGTATAAATTACCTTTATAACTATCAGGCAGCAAATGCCTGTTAACATTACAGTGGCCTTTCATCAGCCCGCAGGCTATGTAGCTTGGAATCTTCACTTCTATTTGAGGCCTTTTTGTTTTATCTACATGTTTTGTATAAAACATTGCCTTTTAAGTTTATTTTTACTTGTTTATCAGTGAGGGGAAAAGAGCGTTTAGGACAGGCTTTGCATTGTCAATGAGCAATGGTATTGTTATTTAAAAGTAGTGCACCTGCCTTTGAAAATACTGGTTTCTATTTTTGTCGTACTACACACGCATATATTTTAAACGGTGAAATGCCCGTACAAGGCCCCTGCATCTCAAGATCCTTAATTTAATCATATCTGCAAAGTCCTTTCTGCCAGGTGAGGTAACATTCGCAGGTTGGCGGGTTACACCGTGGAGGTTTGGCGGGGTTGGGTGGGGGGCTGTTAGTTAGCCTACCACAGACGTCAGCAAATGTGAGGCAGCTTGAAACCTGAGGCCAAGATGTGAGTGAGTGCGAGCTATCTTGCTGGTGAGGCCACATGGAGGAAAACAGAGACTTCCTAGCCAAATAGCCTGGCAGCCACCAGACTCGTGAGTGGCGCCATCTTGGACCATCCAGCCTCAACTAAGCTACCAGATGACCGCAACTGCATAAGCGCCCGTAGGCAAGACCAATGGAATCAGCCAGATGCGCCCAGCCCAAGTTGTTGATCCACAAACTTGTGACCAAATTAAATGGTGGTTGTTTTAAGCCACAAACTTTTTGAGTGGTTTGTTAAACAGCAATAGACAACTACATTTTTCTCTGAACCTATTGCTAACTCAACCCCCAAATCTCTACTCACTGTCTAAATCTCTTAGCATAATCAAGCACATAAAATAGTCCATCAATTCTATCTTCTTAGAGATAGATTTTTGGAATCTTCTGTCTTCTTCTAGCCTGGGCTGTTTTCTTCCCTGTACTCTTGTTTTACAACTGTCTTCCTGAATTTCTCTTTACCATCTTCCCAGGATCCATTCTTTTCCCTCTATAGTTGAATTCCTATTTCCTAGATCGCATGTCTTTTTCTTGGTTTCCTCCTCTGCTTGGTGGAGCACATCCTCCATTAGCTTCCGGAGAAAGGGTGCACAGAATACACGGTTTTAAGGATCTTCATGGTTACAAATGTCTTTGTATTTTTCTCATGTTTAGTTTTCATATTTTTTTTCCTGAGTATAGGATCTGAGTAGGAAATCATTTCCTCTTACCATTTTGAAGGCATTTCTCTATCATCTTTGAGCTTCCAGTCGCTGTTGAGAACTCCTATACCGTTCTGATTCCTCAATTTTTAATGCAATCCAGGTTTTTTTCTCTTTGGAAGCCTTTAGGGTCTTCTCTTTGTTCTAAGTTCTAAAGGTTAACAATGGTGTGTGCCTTTGTGTAGCTCCATTTCTACTGGGTTGGACACTTAGGAGCCCCTTTCGATCTGGAAATTTATATTTCTCGATTCTAAGAAATTTTCCTGAATTATTTTCTTTGAAGATATCATTCCCTTCATTTTCTCTCCTCTTTTTCTAGGAAGGCTATTATTCAGCTGCTGGGACCTCCTGGGTGGGTGCTTTAGTTTTCTTATGGCTTCTCTCCTAATTTCCATCTCTTTGTCTTTTTTGGGCTGCCTTTGGGAAACTTTTCTCATTCATCTTCCAACAGTCCTACTGACTTTTTAATTTCTTCCTTGGATTTTTAATGCTCAAGAGCTTTTTTGTTTTGTTTTTGGGTTTTCCAAATATTCCCATTTAATACCATCCTGGTTTTGCTTTAATTATACGGTAGTTAAAATGCAGACTGAACCAGACTGCATGGGTTTAGATCCAGCCTACTCGTTGTATAAATTTAGGCAACTTCCTTAATCTCTTTGGGCCTCATTTTTCTCATCTTTAAGATGGGAATAATAATTATACCTACCTTACAGGGCTATTGCAAGGATTAAATGAGTTCATTAAGTGAAGAGGTTAGAATAGTATCTGTATACAGTAAATACTCAATAAATTTTAGCTATTAACACCGTATTAGTTCTCTGACAATATTAGCAAAGCTTTTTTTATTTTTTCAAGTCCCTCCTCCCTCCCCGCATTGTGTTTATTTCTGCCAAGGTTTTTACTGATTGGCTTTTTCAATTTAGAAACTTCCTGCAAGTGTCTGCTGACTTTTGGTTATTGGTTTATGTTTAACAGTAGGTCTCAGACCTTTCTTCTTGGGCTGGCCACAATTCTTAGGGTAAGACACTCCAGTTTCCTAACCTAGTGGGTGGATAAGTCTGCCTGCCATTATTCTAGAGAGGAAGAGAACAGTTATCCCTGATATTCAGAACATTGGCTTCACATAACCACTTTTCCAGCTGATATCAGACCTTCGACTCAACTCTGCCTGATAACCCCTCGCGTAGAGATCTTCATTTTTGTGCTCCTACCCCATGGGAACGTCAGGATCCTGTCTGTAGAAAGTTGAGGGAGGAACCGGGAGTGGTCTTCTAAACAGACTTTCCAACCCATTCTATCTGCAGCTTCGCTCTTACTTCTACTTCTAGAGGCATCTACTGTCACCCATTTCTGGATATTTGGGCAAATTTATGGTGCACTTGAGTTTCTAGGCTTTCCCTCACCCCAAGCAGTGCCTGCTTGGTATTTACTCTCTCAAGTCTGCTAAGTTAGTTACAACGCATTCACCTGCTTCTAAAATGTGTTGCTTTGACACCTCTCCTATTTTCTCTACCTCTGTGGGTTTGTCTTTTAAAAATTCATTTTCTATTGTTTGGTGATGTTTCAAAGGAAGAAGGCAAACGCGTGTGTTCAGTCCACCATCTTTAAACAGAAGTCTCCACTGGACTTCGATTGTAGATGCAAAGGTCTATAAGAAATTTCTACCGTGAATGCCTTTGGTCAGTTTGCTGTTTTGTCTAGCTGTCTTACCTCCATTAGATAGTAAACCTATTTCATTCACTAGTATAGTTATTGCCATCCAGAAGTACTACATTACTAATGATCCCCGAAGTACTCATGTAGAAGTTAATGGAAGGAAGGAAGGAAAGATGGAAGGAAGGAAGGAAGGCAGGCAGGCTGTAAGATCCCAAAGTGGGAAAAGTTATGCCAGATAAATAGGAGAAATGGTGAACACTTGATGAATTAGTTGGGCCTCGAGCAGTGCACTGATGCCTTACTTTTCACAACTCTGAGTGGCTAGCACATTAAGAGAGTCAGATATCCCACCAAATCCCACTTTTACCTCCTCGATTTCTGATGGTTTGCTGGGAAGCGAATTTCTCCAAAGCCTAGCTTCCTATGGCTATATTAATGTGAAATGTAATAATACATAACTGTAAACTAGTTTATGTGATTCCCAAATGAATGAGTAGGGGGAAGGTAATTTATTATCAATTTGCATCAAATTTCAGTTAATGTAAAAAATGCAAAGCTTATTTTAATATACTTATTTCTGGGAAAGGCTTTCCATTAAATAGAGTGTCAAGTGGGGGTAACGATTTGCCTGGGGAAGACTCTTTATGGTTTTGATGTCCGGGCTCCCAGGGAGAAACCACAGGCTTCTGGAAGGCTTTCTGGTCAGGCCCCAGGTTCAATGCACAGTAGAGAGTTGAGTTTTCCAACTTCCCCGCTGGCTGGTGAAAACATCATGATGGGTGATGAAAATAGGTGCAATGATTTCTTCTTGGATGACACGAGGACCAGGACAAAGACTGACAGAAGGAGTCAGGCTTGGGGACAGGCAGAATCTTGATCTACAGCAGAAGTCAGCAAACTATGGCCCGATGGCCAAATCCTGTTCCCCATCTGTTTTTATCAATTAAGTGCTATTGGAACCTGGCCACACCCATTCCTTTACTTACTGTATGCGGCTGCTGTCATGCTAAGATGGGGGAGTTAGGCAGTTAGAACAAAAGACATATGGCCTGCAAAGCCCCAAATAATTATTATCTGGGCCTTTACAGGTAAAAGTTTGCAGACCTCTGGTCCACAGGATGGCTCTTCGCCTATATGAATGTAGTTCGGCTGCACGTGACAGAGTGTTCCCCAAACCTATTGATGTATATGATAAAACACCCCAAACCTGGGTGGCTTAAAATAGTAATAATCATTTATTTATCTCAGAAATCCATAATTCGAGCTGAGCTTGGTGGGGAAGGCTCATCTCTGCTCCATGTGGCATCAGCCGGCACAGCTCAGCTTGGGAATGGTTGGGCCACTTTCAAGATGGCTCACTCAACTGGCTGGCAAGTTGGAGCTGGCTGCCAGGGGGCAGCACAGCCAGGCTGGGGACCCAGGCCCTCATTTCCTGTCCATGTGGGCCTCTCTACAGACTGCTCGGACTTCCTCACAGCTTCCAGTCTGGCTTCTAAGGGCAAACATCCCAGGAGACAGGAAGGAGACTATGGCCTGTTACTTAAAACCTGGACCTAGAACTGGGCGCAGACTTCCACCATATCCTATGGATCAAGAGCCCAGATTCAAGAGGAGAAGACACAGACCCACCTCTCAATGGAGGGGATGTCAAAAATGGGGGTGAGGAGGCATGTTTAAAAACTGCCATATAGAATCGCTAATGGTGGCTTAAGCAACGCAAGACTTTTATTTAATCCCCCGTGTGAAGAAGTCTGGAGCTAGATGTTTACAAGATTGGTCAAGCTGTCCAATAATTTTATCGAGGGCTACACTTCTTCATTTTTCTGCTCTGCAATCTTTAGCATGTTTTTTTCAACCCTTAAATCTGTCACCTCATGGTCACAAGATGGCAGTTACACCACCAAGCTTTATCTCCCCACATAATAGTGTCCCGAGCAGGATGGAACAGAATGAGTAGAAAAGAAACCTTCCTGAAACACTTTCTCTTATGTCAGGAAGTATCCAGCAGAGTTCCAGTTAGGACCTCTTATTGGGTATTGGGTCATGGGATCATTTCTTCCCCAATCACTAGCCAAGAGGATTGGGATTCCCATGTATGGAGTAGAACAATTGTCCTCTGAGGCTGGGGCAGAGAGCCACCTTTCCTGTTCCCTTGCTGACTTCCAGCCAGCACCAGCTTCTGTTAGCAGGGACTAAGGGAGGGGAGGCTGCTGAGCAGTCAACCTATAGTGTCTGCCATGTTGGGTACTGTTCTGTTAATGGAGGTCTTGCAGCAGTGGGGCACCAGGGCTGAGGCCAGGGCTCCAGGAAATGTGGTGGAGTCAGAGCCTGGAAGCAGGGGCCTTTGCTGACGTGGTAGACTTTCCACTCTGGGTCCAACCTTCAGCTAGAAAGACCATCTAAGTGAAAGCCACCTAAGTTGTGAGTTTCCATTCTCATGGGGAAACTCCTTCGTTAACACAGCTCCCATAAGGGGTTTGAAACCCATGTATCTTAGCTAGTTGAGACATGTCATGAGGCTCTGAAAGGTAAGCAGGTTTCCTGTATCCAGATCCACTAAAAGGTGCCAGGATCTCTTGGAGATGTTTGTTAAAAACGCAGATTCCTGGGGGGACCTGGTTGGCTCAGTCGGTAGAGCATGTGACTCTTGATCTCGGGGTCCTGAGTTCAAGCCCCACGTGGGGCATGGAGCCTATTTAAAATAACAATAAAAAAAGACAAAAAACCAAACCACAGACTCCCAGCCCCCACGCTGAGATTCTGACGTAAGCGGCCTGGGATGAAGCAGCAGAGGGCAGAGATGGGGCAGCCTTGGGCTTCTTTGGCAAGTGCTGGCAAGTAATTCTGAGGCCCAGCCAGGTTTGGGAACCACTGGTTTATGATTCTAGATGCGATTAAAGCCATCTGAAGATGATAAGAAAGAGCTGGGTAGAGTTTTTAGTTCACTCAGAAAATCCCTGCAAGGACACTATTAATTCCTGTGGCCTTTGGTTCCCAGGTGGATGCAGGGGCTAGGAATCTTCTTAGACCCTGACATTTGGTGGGGGGCACTCACTGTTCTCTCCCAAGAAGGGGGACCCTCTGCAGTGTTTCCTGGAACCTCTCGAAGGGGGTAGTTGTGAGGTTACCCTGTCCCCACGGCACTCATGGGGTACCCGAGCAGCCTAAGTGTGGGAGCCCCCAGGGGCCTTTGTGTGTTGGCATTGCATTGCCACAGTAACAAGCTACCATAAATGTGGCGACTTAAAACAACACAACTTTGTTCTCTTACAATTCTGAAGGTTCGAAGTCTGAAATGGATCTCACTGGGCTAACATCAAGGTGTTGGCCGGGCTCTGTTCCCTTCTGGAGGCCTAGGGAAGGATCCATTTCCTTGCTTTTTCCACTTTCTAGAAGTTTCCCACATTCCTTGGCTCATGGCCCCTTTTCTCCGTCTTCAAAGCCAGCAATGGCAGGCTCCTGATCTCTCCACCTGCCTCCCTCTTCTCCTTTTAAGGACTCTTGTGATTACATAGAGCCCAACACACGATCAAGGATAATCTCCCCATCTCAAGGTGCTTTACTTAATCTCACCCGCCGTATGAGGTAACATATTCACAGGTTCTGGGGATCAGGACGTGGACATCTTTGGGGGCCATTACTGTGTCTGCCACACTTGGCAATACAGCACTATGAATAGTCATAAAAGAAGTGACTTGAACTTTTATGAGTTCGAGAGCCATTCTCTCAACCAAATCAGCCTTCCTCCCTTGGGATACAGGAGTTTTCTTGGAATGTTCTGCTGAGAGCACCGTTGCTTTGGGAGTCACACCAGTTCCAGGGAGGGTTTCTCCTTGAAGGCTATTCCCCTTTTCCTGTGGTTGGGCAAAAGCACCCGAGCACATGGTGTGAGAGCAGGGACTTCCCTGACGGAAGGTCATTTACTAAATGTCTTTTTTTTTCTCAGGCCTGGAGACAGCCCTTTGAGCATGGGGCATTTGTTGTTGCTGTTGCTTTTGAGTAATCCAGAAGATTTTAAGACATTGCCTTCGTGGTCTGTGGAATTTTCTTCTCTGTGAGGTTCTGCCCTATCACAGCATATCACATTTCTCTTTTCAATTTTGTGACTTCTGTTTCTTTGTTGGAGTTGTCTATTGCCTCTGTCTTCCTTGGGGCATCCCAGGGGGAGCCGGCAGTCCCCCAACAACCCAATCCTAGGGCCCAGTGTCCTGAGTTGGGTAAAAGTTAAAGAGGTAATATACACAGAGCTTTTAGCATACCCTATTTCTCAATACGCATGAGCTAGTTTCGTGGGGTTCCTTTCCCACCTACGGGCCGACTGGGTATCCAGCCTCTTATGCCTACAGAAAAGGCCTAAAAAAAGGAAATCTCAATTCTGAAATCCCGTCAGGAAACACAGGGAGATGAGAATGGCAAGTAGAGTTTAGTTTATCAAAAACCCGGATGTTCTAAAATTTTCAAAGAATTTTTGAAGTAGAAGGAATGTCAGTGCTCAGCTTTGTTGCCAATAAGCTTGAGTACCTCCAGAAAAAGCCCTTTGAACCATGTAAGTGGCAGAAACATCAGGCTGGGCAGGAAATCGTCTTTTAGAACCGGGCTCGAGTCTAATGGACAGATAATCATTGAGGAAAAAGGCAATCAGTGAAATCAAACCGTGGGCTCTCAACACCACCTTCACTCGTTTCCTTATTTCCTGGCGCCTGGTGTTAGCCAAAGGGACCGAGAGACAGCAGCGAGGACAGACTTGCAGCTGGCGACGTCTGCCCCAGGGAAAGGGGTAGCGCACACAGGCTGGCAGCTTCTCACGTACATAGAACCCTACAGCCCAGAGGAAGGAAAAGGGGAAACCAAGTCAAAACCAGATATGCGTGGCTTCTATACCACACTCCATGAATTTTCCCAGTTCCTCAGCACTTGCCCTTATCTGCTTATCAGGCCCAAAGCGAAGGTGACCTTTTCAAGGAGACTCTGGACTCTGACTCCCCACAGTCGCTTCAAAGGGATAATACAGACCCTACGGAAAATCCAGCCTCAGAGAGCACTTCCTGATATGTGTGCTATAAAAATTCCATCATTCATTTCTTCGTTCATTCAAAGATGACTAATTGCCCATCTGGCACGTGGTTCAGAAGCGGACCCCGGAGCAAGGGTTTGAACGCAAGTCATTGATTTGGGAGGTGAGTCTAGCATGCTTGGGTAAGGGAGTGGGCAAGTGAGGCAGAGAAGAGAAAAGGCGGGTGGGCCCTGAAGAGTGAGTTATCAAGCCTATTACCGCTGTGGGCAACTGGGATTTAATATCACCAGGGATCTTTTGAGACCAACGTTCAACACAAGTCTCAGTTTTCCCATGCAGGGAGGGGCGAGAGTGTGCCAACTCACTTCAGGCATCCTTCAAAGGCTATTGGGCTGGGCATTCACTGCCTCGCTCCTCCAGCCTGCCGCAGGAGCGACGACGTGGGCTCCGGGGGCCGGAGGAAGCATTGGGGCAGATGCTGCTCATTGGAAGCGGAGAGCTCTGCCCTGAAGTGGTCAGGGCCAAGGGCACGGGTGGGCATGGGCCCCATCTCCTAGCCTGAGTCTCAGTCTTAGGTGCTGGGAGCGCTCAGGGAGAGGACACAGCCCCACGGTCAGGGAGCTCAGGCTTTGCAGAGGACAAAAGCGCGGTTTGTGGATAGAATGCAGTATGACAAGTGCCTGGGCAGGAGCAAGCCCAGGATGCTCCGGGGACATGGTGTGTGGCCCGGGGGGGGGGGGGGGGGGGGGAGGGGTGTAAAGAAGAGGGGCAGGGGCAAAGCTTCCTGGAGGAGATGGGGCGATTGGAGGCTGGCTGAATGAGAAGATGTGTGGGGGAGAAAGTCAAGAAAAAAACTGTTCCAGGTACCGGCACTTGTGTGTGCAAATGGATGAGGGTACAAGAGGGCATTTTGACAAATGTCCTTTATATTTTGTTCTTCATAGCATGCATTCTCTTTTACTAGGAGGAGCGTTTCTTCAGCTCTACAACACCCTCCGCCGTGCCCATTATTGGATGGCTAATGTACTCAACAAATTCTATTATTTTATGCTGGATGTATGGGGCTATCCGTTAATATCTGACAGTTATTACCCAGAAACTAAATGAACCTTGGAGTGAATATTTTCTTTTTCTTAAAAACATAAAATAAAATAAAGAGAAAAGGTGAAATGTCAGAAAAAAGAAAAAAATATTTTAAACCATGAATCTTCAGAGATGCATGGCATGCTTTAAAAAAAAACAACACAAAACATGAAAAGATGTGAATTTGAGATGGGGCTAGGACGCATTCCCAAGACCAGGGTGGATGTCTCCCAGACGCCTGCAAATGGCTTATCAAAGGCTCCAGCTGCGGGCCGGACTCATTTGTCAAAGGCCTGACATTTGATGACGTCATAGCCCCAGAAGCTCTCCTGGGCCCGGCTTAGAGAAGGTATATTGGGAGGGTGAGGTCGCACCCCGGTGGACCCACAGAATTCATTTTCGTCACCACCTGCTCCTTTTCTATGTGTTGGGTGGTTTGATGGCATTGCTGTGGTTGATGGCAGCTGGGGGGGGGTGGTAGGGGTGGGTTCGTGACTCCCTCAAACACCAGATTTTAAAATATGCTAAACAAAACAAAACAAAACAAACCCCAGGCTAAAAGTGTGAACCGGCCTTGGGCAAAATGACGAAGCAGGTAAAGTCTGTCTTCCTCAGTCTGCACTTCCCCCTTTCCTGCATTTCTTTGCCGGTTAAGTAGCTTCTATGGGTCTTGATAGCCAATGTGAAAAGGTTGACCAGATATTTTTTTCTATGGGACTAGGGAATTGCTGTTACCCCAACACATGGATTTACATTTTAAAAGAGAACCGTGGGTGGGAGCAATGCTTAGCACAAAAGAATGCTTCCATAATGGGGGAAATTTAGGCACAGTGGGAGCTGGATTTGCGGGCTCTTTTCAAATCACGCCAGATAGATGACTATCTTTTTCGCCAATTGTGCAGGAGAGTTGCCTGCCACAGATGAGGCCAGATATTAATCTAGGACGCTACAAGTCTGGATAGTCTCGGAGGGTGGGGAGGAACTATATAAGGGGGCAGGGACTTCTGGGGGTGCTGATAATGTCTTGATCTGGGTGCCGATTACATGGGTGTGTGTATGTGGTGAAAATTCATCAAACTGAAAAACGAATCGCATGGACAAAGTTTACTTTAAAAAATTAGCTTCGAAGTCTGGGAAAAGAAGTCTTGGTTCTGGGAGTATCTAGGGCATGCTTGTATCTTGTTGGTGTGTTTGATCGCTACCAACCCTCTGAGCTGGGTCCGATAATGACGTCCATTCTGTAGGCGTGGACACCAAGTCACAGAGAGGTCTGACCACTTGCCAAGACCACACAGCCACTGAGCAGCAGAGCAGAGATTCTAACTCAGGTCTTCAAGCTGGAAAGACCACTTGCTCTTTCAAATGGGTAATGCATGGGAGCAGAGGGCCCCTCCCCTGCCGCTGACACCTTAGATGGCCGTAGGAAAATCCTGGTTTGGTCAGGGGTCCCAGCGGCCTCTGTGTTTGTCTGAGAAGAGATGATTGTCAGGGTGGGAAAGCCTGCACAGGTGGCAGCTGGGGCTGGGGAGCTCCGATGGCAAGGTGCTGGTTGGGATATTCCAGAGTGGTGACCGTTCTCAGAACTTGGAGAGGAACTGATTGTGTGTGAGTGGGGACCCAGAGTTAGCTGTGTGCTCTAGGGAATGGTGGACCGCCTCGTGGCGTGAGGCAGTGTGGGCAGAATTGGGGCATGCCAAGGGTCCGGTGGTTTTGACCTGAAATGGAAGGAGTGCCGGGAACCCTGAAGCTTCAAGAACCAAAGAGGTGGAGAGATGTTTCTGGCCTTCGTGGACCTACAGCTGGGAAGCAAGTTAAGACCAGGAAGGTGTATCCTTCACAGAGATGGTTACAACTGTAGCTGTCATTTCCACACGGTCTTCCACCATGTGACTTCCCACTCACCCATCAAATTTGTCTCCATTCCTTTGACTCTGGAGAGACCCTGTGATACCTTTCTTTGATCAATTCAACATGCTGGAAGTGAATCTGTATCCATTCTGGGTTAGCCCTTAATTGGCCTGTGGTGGCTTCCTCTTGCCACCCCTTGAGACACTCGCTCTTGGGATACTTCTCTCAGAGCCCAGCCGCCATGTTATGGGAACCCCAAGCCACGTGGAGATGCTCCAGTTGACAGCCCCAGCTGAGCTGCTGGCTGAGAGCCAGCATCAACCACCGGCCATGGGTGTGCGCCATCTTGGACTCCTAGCTTAGTCCGTGCTGCAGATGACTGCAGTTGCACCCGTGTGAGAGATCCGAGTGGGAACCTTTCAGCTGAGACTAGCCAGCTCCCAGAACCCAGGAGACAATAAATGTTGTTTTAAGTCACCAAGTCTAGGGCTGTCCGTTACGCAAGAACAGAACAGAAAAAGAAAAAGACATGAGTCCCAAAGAATTGGCACTGGAGGGCTGCCAGGGTCAACCCGGGGTGTCAGAAGGAGAAAATTAAAGGAGTCTTCGAGTGGAGTACAAATTAGATTCACAGGAATGCCGGCAAGGCCAGGAAACAAGTTGCAGGCTTGGCTCTGCCATTCATTAGCCCCTTTGGCAAGTCACCACCTTGCTAGGGCTCAGTTTCCTCCTCGGTAAAATGGAGATGATTCATCCCCCAAACACAGAATATTGTATCTGGATCTCAATTGGGGTTGGCAACGCAAAGATCAACATACCATAGCCCTTGAGATCCTGTGCTCATTCAAAGATGAAATCTGGCACAGTGAGAACGGTTGCATATAAACGCATGTAAGTACATGTTAATTACATGCAAATCCCCTAGAGTAGTACCTAGCACATCCTAAGCACCCGATTTATGTCTGCTGTCATTACTATGCTGGGCCTGGAATTTAATTCTCTGAGTAACATCTGTGCCCAGATTGTACCTTCAAAAATCTAACCGGGTACAACTACTTTGGAAAACTGTCTGGCAAAAAAATCAAACACTTGCCTACCCATGAACCGGCAATTCCACCTCTGGGTGTACACCTGACAGAAACGGGTCCTCCTAGCCACCCAAAGTCGCACACAACAATGTTCACAGCAACAGCCCCAAGCTGGAGACATTCTAAGTGTCCATCAACAAACAGATAAATAAATCGCAGTATGTTCATTCGACGGAATACCACTCAGTAGTTACAAAGGGTTGAACCATGGTTTCCTGCCACAGTCTGGATGAATCTGGCAGACAAAGAGCGGAACGAGCCATACACAAAGGAGCGCACCTGCTGCATGATTCCTTCATAAAAACAGGCAGCAAAACTAATCGGTGGTGATGGAGGTGAGACTAGTTGGGAGATGTTGACTAAGAGAGGGCATGGGGGAACCTTCTGGGCTGCTGGAAATGTTCTCTGTCTTGACCCGGGTGGTGATTATGCAGGCATATACACATGTTAAAATAATCAAGGTGTGCACTTCTGGACATGTATTCTTCACTGTATGTAAGTTATAGCTCAATAAAAATAATCATAAATATTATTTATTCAAATATTATTTAAATATTATTCATTATTATTTAAATATTTATTAACTATTTAAATATTTTTATTTATTTATATATATAAAAAAATAAACACAAGGGGGGAACATCTCATTGTGGGTGGGCCCCTCCCAAGTGGCCCCTGTCAGGGAGGTTGGCTCCAAAGGGGATAAGGGGTGGGGTTTCTAGGTGGGGAGTCTTTGGAAAACAATGTCTTCTCTGGGGGGGCGGTGGCAGGCCCCTTAAGCCAAGTGACTTTGGAGGCCACTGGGGGAACTCTCCCCCTGGGGCTGTCCTGGGCTGTTTGTGGTTTCCTAAGGCTGTCCTGGGGCCGATGCGGGTTTCCCCTCGAATTCTCAAGTTCCCAAGGCCTGGGCCCTTCCTTCCATAGGCAGTGCCTCGGCCTCCGAGTCTGAGAAGCCACATCTGAAAGGCATTCGTGCAGCCTCCTGCTAACCTGAAGCATTAAGTGACTTTAAGAGCCCATAAGGGGGGCCACCCCGCGGAGTGAAGACTCAGGATGGACCATCGGAGACAAACACTCGCTGAGGGTGGGCCACGGGGCCAATTTGCTGGAAATCCCATTCCTGACAGCGGGGGACAGGACCTCGGGAAGCGGCGGGCTCCTTGAGCTGGGTAGGGGGGCTTGGATGAGATGTTGGCATCAGGGCTGGCTTTCCGGGGGGTAAAGGGCTGGCTGGAGAAAGGTTCCCCCAAAGTCCCCTGTTCCTGACCTCTTCTCCCCGCTGCCCAAAGCCCAGCTGGTCTCTGTCACTCCCAGCACACTCGGGCTTGGAGAGGGGGGTTTCTCTGAGCCAACGACACGTGATTTTTCCCCAGCCCCCGCCAGGGACCGAGGCGCCCCTCGGTGCAGACCATCCAAGCCCGCCGCAGCCCGTGCGGCCGAGCGCGGCGGCCTCAGTATAATTAATTTAGAAACCAGGGCGGATTTTATCACCATCTCTGCGGGAGCAGGTTTCCCCGCCGCTTGCGGGCTAGGCCAGGAAAGCACTCTGGCCTCGGACCCCGGGGGCAGCCCCCTCCTCCCCACGCCGGGCCCCAGCCCCAGGGTCACCGGGGCCGCGGGGATGTCCCGCGGCGCGGCCAGGCCCCCAGGAAGCCGCCCGTCGCCGCCCTCCCGCCCGCGCCTTCCGTCCGGGCGCTGCTCTGGGGGGACGCGGGGGCGGCCCGGGGGCAGCCGGAGGCCCGGGCACGGCCGCAGGGTAATTGGCGCGCGGCGGGGACCGCGTGGGGGCGGGGGGAGGGGACGTCCCTCGGGGCGCCGGTCCCCGCCACGGCCGGGTCACGGAAGCCCCCTCCCCCCGCGCCGCGCCCTGCCCGCGGCTCCGCCCGCTCATTAGCGGAGGCCCGGCCGGCCGGTTCGCCTCCTCGGGCCGCCAATTACCCGCCCTGCTGGCTCGGAGCGCGCCGCCGGGCCAGACAAAGGCGCGGGCGGGGGAGGAGGGGTGGGGGGAGGGGAGGGAGCCCCGGGCGCCCGCGCCTGCAGAGCTGCGGCGGCGGCGAGATAAGGGCGCAGGGCCGCGCCGCGCTCCGGAGGCCGACGCACCCTTCGACCGGGCCGGGCGCCCGGGTCGCGCGCCGCTCGCCCCTCGCGACCGGGCCGGGTCATCGGGTCCCAGGTGGTCCCGGGCGCTAGCCGCCCTCGCCCCGCAGCGCTGTGTGTTTGCAAAGTGCCGGAGCGGGAGGTGCCGCGTGTCTCCCTCTCCGCGGATCCTTAAGTCTAGCTGTCGGGTGGTGCCCAGCGGCCCACCGCGGCCGTCCCCACCCTCGCCCCCCAGGTCCGCATGGTTGCCAGCGGTCCCCAGGTTACGCCGAGCTGCAAACCTGCGAACCTGGGTGGGGGAGGGGGGAATGTGAGAGCCAGCGTCGCGCCTTGGTGGCCGAGCTTCGGCTCATCTTCTTTGATGATCAGGAGATTTGTTTTTTTTTAATATTTGGAAACACGAGGCTCTTGGAGATGAAATGACTTATTCAAAACGCCACAGATTAGTGGCAGCAGCTAGGGCACAGTTCATGGTCTTTCAACATTTTAAATACCCTGACTTTAGCAAAGAAAAAAAAATCCACCGAAATCTTGCACTCTGGTATTTTCGGATTCAAAAGCCCCCTCGCAGAGCCCTTCCCACCAGCCTCTTTCCGTGGGAGAGAAGGCAGAGGGTCCGGGGACCTCCTGACCAGCCACAAGATTCTGAGGGTTGGTTTCTTTAGCTTGCATTTGGAAAACCATAGGTTAAAAAACCCCCCGATTTTCCAAATCTCTAGATCACTATGCCAAATACGAGTTTTGAACTTCCAGAATCGCTGGCTCGAGAGGAGCCAGGTTTTGGGGGCCGAGTCCGAGGTGCCCACCCTGCCCTAGGCAGGGGCTGGGAGCCTTCTGGGGTGAAGCGGGGAGCTTTCTGTTGTATTCTTCCCTGCCGTCTGTCTGCCTGGCACTGAGGGTCTTGAGGAAGCCTCTTTCCCTTCAGCCAGCGCCCTCCCGGCACAGGGACAGTCTGGGTAGGGGTCAGGGAGCTGGGGCCTCAGAGCACGCCTTTGGGATGAGATGTAGGCGGCCTCAAATGAAGACAAATGTCCCTCAATAAAGCGCCGTTCCCAAGGGCCTTCCTTGCTGTCTGCTGTCAGCCTGGTGGCTTAGGGCTCCTGACGTCAAGGTCTTCCTCCCAGCCCCCCAGGCCACTTAGCTTTTCACAGAGAATAGCCAGCGGGCGCCTTGGCCTCCTCCTTCTGCTCACAAATGCTGGCCTCACAGACCAGGCGCTGGGCCAGAGAGAGAGAGAGAGAGAGAGAGAGAGAGCGCGCGCGCGTGAGAGCAAGCTTAACCCCTAGGAAGCAAATCATTGTGTCCCTGCAGGGGTGCGGGTGGGGGTGGGGGCACTTCTGTGTGCCAGTCCTACAGGCCAGTGATGTTTCTGCAGTGGTGGGGGCGGATGGGGTCTGTTCAGGAAGGGACTGTCTTTCATGTGGGCTCATTCCGGGGGCCCTGCGAGGACCTGACTCAAGAAGCAGTCATCTGTCCCTTCCCACCATGAGGTCGCATGGGAGGGTTCCTCCCCACAAGCCTGGTCCAGCGAGGCTTCTCCAGTTGTTAAAATACGGAAATTCTTCGGTACTGGTTGGTAAACAGCCCTGACACCCCAAGTTCCCTGCTCTCAGGGACGCCCCCCCCCCCCCCCCCCCCCCCGCCATCCAGCAATGAAAAGTTTAACAGCAGGTGCCGCGGGGAAGGGCTCAGGACCCCGCCCCAGGCTGCTTCTCTTCTGATGGGTCAGTGGGGAAGATAGGCTGCCGCCCAGACTGGCTTTGACCAAAAGTATTTAGGTGGCCAGTTGGTGACCTGTTGGTGAACTTGAGAGACTTCACCCTCAAATATCCCTTCTGTGGGGGTTCCAAATATCTCTCCCATGATTTCATTGTGTTGCATTCAGTTTTGGCCTCCCCTCCGGTCCCTGTTTGCAAATGTTCTTTGCATCTTTGTCTTTGCCAATCTAGTGCCCTGGGCATGGGGCAGCCGGGGAGGAATGGAAGCCAAGATGCAGGGGAGGGCGTAACCACCTGCTCTCGCCCGCCTGCCCAGCTGGAAGACCCGGATGCTGCTGTCTGTTGTGGAGGGCCTCTGGGGAGCCCCCCACCCCCCAAGTCTCACAGCGAGGCAGGGAGGGGCCACCTGTTCCTCGGCACCCTGGCTTAGGTGCTTTGGGAAATCCAGACCGGCTGCCATGCCCCCTTCCAGGGTTTGGCCACGGCCAGCTGTAGGTGACTGTGGAGAATGGCAGCTGGCTCACGTCACTTTCCCAAATATACAGACTCCAGAACAAAAGCAGAGAGACTTTCAGCTCATCACTGCCTAAGGTTTCCGGAACCGGAGAATACAGAGCTGGCCCCACCTGCATTTGACGAATTTTCCCTTGGGGCCAGGCAGAGCCCTAAGGTCAGTTCCAGCCCTGAAAGCACCTGTTTTAGAAGCCAGCTCAGAATGTCCCCCTGCCCCCCCACCCCCCTTGGTTCTTGGAAAAGATGGGCCATCTGGTGGGTTACGGGATTTAGCTCCTAGAGGCTGTCCCGGATCCTTTGTGGGTTTGAGCTCCAGAACCCTCACTCCCTAGCTGCGTGCCCTTGGGCCAATTGCTTGACTTTGAGAGCCTCAGATTTCTCGTCTGTATCATGAAGATGCATGAAATAAAAGTACCAACTCATAATGTTGTGAGAAATGAGCTTTCGTGTGTATACATCCATAGCAAGGTAATTTCTCAGTTAGTTTCAGTTGTTCCTTTTTCTTTCCCTCCCTCCTCTCTCCCTCCTTCCCTCCCTCCCTCCCTCCTTCTCTTCCTTCCTTCCTCCCTTCCTCCCTTCCTCCCTCCCTTCCTCTCTCCCTCCCTCCTTTCTTCCTTCTTTGGTGAGGGCAAGGGAGCCCCAGAACTGTGATGCCCTGCCTTACAGGGAGGCCGGGAGAAGTGTGGGCACGGAGCAAGCCAGCATGTGACCGGTGCAGGGACTGGCCCAGCTACAGTGCTGCTGCCATGCTGAGACCAGATGACAGAGGGGTTTTTGAACCTCATCAAGCTGCGGCAGCAACAGATGACAGGTTTCTGTTGATCGCAGATGCCCCTAGGATGGCTTCCAGCCTGTAGTGCTGGATTTCCGTGTCCACTCCCCTACTTCGCTCCCCTACTAATGCCACCTTGGCCACCATCTTGGCTGCCGTGGTGGCCCCAGGTCACCATGGGCAGTGGCTTCATTGATTGTCCCTTTAGACCTCACGTTACTGCTTCTTGGGAACCTGGGGAAAAGAAGTG
The DNA here is from genome assembly GCF_023065955.2 of Ursus arctos. Taxonomy (NCBI): domain Eukaryota; kingdom Metazoa; phylum Chordata; class Mammalia; order Carnivora; family Ursidae; genus Ursus; species Ursus arctos. The sequence continues at coordinate 33,400,442 of NC_079873.1, read as the reverse complement.
GAGTCATCCCAACGGGGAAGGGAAGGGGGGAAGAAGGACTTAACACAACGCTCTGAGGACCTCCCTTGGAACATTCCAGGCGAGAGAGGCTGTTTCTAAGCATTCTGCCCAGGAATGGCTCTGCCTGATTCTTCTATACCAGCATCTTATGTATCTCAAGGAAATAAATAGAATTATCTTTCCATGGGGCTTGTAGGAAAATTCTAGGCGGACAACAGGCCTGCCTCAGATCAGGCCTTACTTACTGGAAACTTTACTTCTTGGCAAGGTCCTTGGGAAGTTGGGTTCATTTGGAAATCGGAGATTTGGAACTTGGGCTAATTTGTTTGGAGCCCCAAACCAAACCAAACAAAACAATGACTCTTTCCCTGTCTTAAACTCATGCATTGTCTTTATTGAACATCTTCTCTTGGTGCTGGACGTTTCCTGGTTCATTGCTTTTAGCTTGATGGGAAGGTCCTGAAGTTCTTTGAGGAATGTCCTGACCGACTTGTGGCATTTGAACGCTAATGGCTGTCTTGGGAACATGTCAGATGGCTGGTTGAGCACTGTTCTTCTACGCCAAGGTGGGACCAGCGGCAGGGCTGGGCAGCAGTCCTTCGTGGGAGGATAGGTTCCCTTTTGTCCCTGAGAGTCACCGATGTTTTCACCTTACCCAGACCGTATGCAGGCCAGGCACTCACTGACAGAAGGGACTCAGACATCTGAGAGGAAGAACGAGTGATTAGGGGCGCCTGGGTGGCTCAGTCAGTTAAGCATCTGCCTTCAGCTCAGGTCATGATCTCAGGGTCCTGGGATCGAGCCCTGCTTGGGGAATCCCTGCTCAGCAGGGAGTCTGCTTCTTCTGCTCTCTCTCTCTCTCTCTCTCTCTCTCTCGCTCTGCCCCTCCCCCCTGCTCATTCTCTGTCTCTGTCTCCCTCTCAAATAAATAAGTAAAATCTTAAAAACAAACAAACAAGAATGAGCGATCGAATTTCAGAATCACTTTGGCACAGCCCAGGCCCCAGTCCTCCGGACGTTAGCTCCTGGGACCTCAAGAAGAAAAGGAAGGGGGACAGCAAGGTTTCCTCAAATGTTCGTTTGTGGGTGGAAGGCACCCTCTAGGAGAGAGAAGTTTGCCAAGCAAATGACTACATAAACAACTTTCCAGGGGGCCTATTTAAAATGCTCAGGGGAATAAATTGTTTTAAAGCATTTAAAAAACACCATTTACATACAATTAATATGTTGATTGCACAGTGTTCTTATTAATTCATTATAGCAAGGATTTCCACATAGCCAAACAGCTTTTCAGTACTTCGCTTAGTCTGTTATATAGCATGAACCAGGAAATTATATATATGTATATTTTAGATATATACACATTTTATATATAGATCCACTGCATATAATCACACACACACGTCTAAATATGTACCATTTACAGTCTCTGGTAATTCAAATCTCATTCCTCAGCACCCACACCCTGCCTCACCCAAACACACCTCTACCCCGCAGAATGGGACTTCGGAGATTTTCTTTCACCTTCTTACAAGCCCAGAGCTGGGGTTTGTTGTTACAGTAAAGGGCCATGACTGAGTGAAGCATTCGATAATCAAGATTTGCTGTGTGAGAAACCTAGATGCTGTGGTTTAACAGAAACCCGACTTCTGCTGAGTGGGAGAGAATGTCCCAGAGGGTAGGAGAAGGCTGGTGGTTAGTGAGGAGCGAGAGCAGATGGGGGGGGGCGGTAGGGCTGCTAATGGCAGATGTACAGAAAGCTCTCATGGGGATGACCAAGAAGCAGGGGCTTGACCTTGGGGCCGCTAGAGAATAACGGGATGTTTTCATTCTTCGTTACGGAGTGACACGGTACCCCGAAACTGTGGGCTTGGAAAGAAACCGATTTCATTCTTTTTTGTCTGTCCGCGGGTTGTCTAGGGCTCTGCTGGCTGCATATTCTGCTGGTCTTGCTTGGGCGATCTCAGGCGGCTGGAGTCAGGTGGCGGATGGGACCGGAACGTCTGTGAGGGCTTCTTCCACACGTCTGGCTCTTTGCGCGGGGTTGGTCAGGAGGCTGGGGCCTCTCTCCACTTGGCCTCTCCACAAGGCTAACTTGGGCTTCTTGGCTTGATGGCTGGATCCCAAGAGCGAGTGTTCCACGAGACCAGTGTGCGTGTGCTTGCCCAGTTTCTGCCCCCATCATCCTTACTTAGGCCCTGTGGGGGTCAGGCGCAGGGTCAGGGTGGGAGGGCACTACACCAGGGGCTGAATACTCAGAGAAGGAGCTCACCGGGAGCCCCCACATCCCCACCTATCACGAGGGCCTACCGTTTCTGGACTCTTAGAGGGTCTCATTCTGTATTCCCCAGCCTCTTGTCCCTTCCTCCCTCCTGCCCCCCCATCTCCGTGTCAGAGGCAGGTGGAGGGGAGCAGTAGACGGCACAGTGGTCCGTGGTGATGGCGGCTGTGTGGTCATCCCCCCACCAGCACTTGGGACAAGCTGTCCTCACTCCTGCACTCACCCCCGCCCCCGCCCCGGCGTCCGAAGGGTTATACAACATACAGACTGAGCAGGCAGGATGTATTTTTTTTAAGATTCCAAGTCAGATGCTTTAATATTTCACCGAGCCACTGCAGAAAGCCCTTCATTATGGGATGGAAATGCTTGGAAAATGGCCTTCTAATTAATGTGAAATGAGAGAGTGCCCCTCAGAGCAAGGGAGACTTGGCAGCCGCGAGGGTGATGTCAGTATGCCAGCGCTTCCTGGGCGGGGTGATTGGACGGGGCCCCGTCCCAGCATAGATTTGCCTCGTGGAGCCCATTCAGCATAAATCCTGCCACGGGGCCAGGCTAGAGACAGCAAATTGAGAACCTTCCACAGCTCGCTGAGTTACTGCTTCCCAGAAATTGCTGAAGCCATTGATCTCGATCTTTTTAAATCATTAAATGATTCTGGCATTCAGGCACGAAGCGGGGCTGCGCTCGGTGACCTGCAGGAAGCCGGAGCCGGGTCCGAAGCCGATCCCGCGCACAGCTTTTGTTGGGCACGGGCTCGGTCACATGGTCGCATTACAGTGACCTTTACACCGGCGCGCAAGGCACAAAAGGGCTCACTCAGCTAGCCCTCCCTCTCTCCTTCGAGAGTCACAGGAGAACAGTGCCTTTACTGGAGACCCGAAAAGCAGCTCCAATCCTGCCCCCAGAGCCCCCACTCCACCTGACCCCCAACCCCCGACCCCCCGAGACCATCACCGGGCTTTGTAGTTCTGTCTTCTTGGGTGTTTCCCTCATTGGATGAACCAATTGGCAAAGCTGTCATGGAGCAAAAGGAATTAAGAACCCTGCTTCAACCTTGCACCATTGGGTGAGAATAATAACAACAAGAATATTATCTAATATTTATTGAGCACTTACTGTGTGCCGGCACTATGCCATTTTTTTCCCATTTGAACTTGACAACCAACCTACGAAGTAGGTACTACTATTATTCCCCTTTTATAGACCAAAGATGATAAGTAACACGTCCCACCGCTAGCTATTTTAAACAGATTTGCTGCCCTCCTGGCCGAATGGCTTAGTTCCGTGTATCTTATGATATTCAATTTAATCAATATCGATTGAGTGCCTGAATAACGGCAGCACTGGAGGAAGACAGGGCCTGAAGCACAGAGAAAGAATAGAATCTCTGTGCTTGAGGGCTTTGCAGGCCGGGTAGGGAAGAAGAGCCAAACCTTTTGCAGAACCATTCCGAATGGTTAACCACACGCCAGGCAGCCTTTTCTGGCCGGGACTATGTTGGAAGCAATTTGACTACAGTGGAAGATCGTGGGTGTTGGTGTCTCCTCAGACCCAGGTTCAAATCTCAGCTCTGGGGTGTGGTTTGGGGCAACTTACTTAACTCTCTGAGCGTCAGTTTCCTCTTCTGTAAAATGGCCATGATCGGACCGACCTGGAAGTCCCATAAAGGGTAAAGAGTGACATGAAGTAGGCTCTCTGGAATGTTCTCAGCAAGTGTGGTCATTAGGGGAAGAGCATGAGAGATGGTGGGTGTGAGGTAGAAAATGATTTGGGGAAGAACACAGAGTGGGAGGAGGGCAAGGGGAATGTATCAGAGAAGCTGAATGGTCACCTCAGTCCTTGACCGTGACCCCGGGCCCCATGCTTCAGGGTTCTGGCTTGGGTTCGCCTACCCCAAGCCTCTGGCTTTCAGCTTAACTGAAGATGAGAGAATATTTTAACCACCGGTAAGGCCTGGACACCCACCCTTCCTTAGCGCTGGATCGGGGCTGTGGCAGGGCTCTGGAGTTAACCCTATACGTGGTGGATTGAGAGGAAGTTCAGAAGACTGGATGGCAGGTGGAACCCTCAAGGGGTTTGGGTCAGTGGCGATGAGCTAACCTTGACACGGTATTTCAACACGTTAACTCTTGGTTTGACTTGACCGGCGTGCCTAAACACCAATTTTGAGCCTAAAGGTGACTTTCAATTTCAGCAGCATAGCCGAAATGTCCTTGGTGTTCCCCCCCCGCCGGGGGTTAGGAAGGATGGGGGTTGGTGTAGAGAGAGCTGCCATTGTAATCAGGGTCCCCTGCTTTGTTGTTGGGGAAGCAAATTCCAACCCTTGTTAGTGGGGTAAAAATTCAATGCTCAGGCCCACCTGCCTGGATCATCAGAGTCCCTTCTCTAGCCCTGCGCAAGGCATCTGGCCCAAGTGCCTGGGCCTGCGTGCTCCCACGTTGTTGGGCACCCAGGACCTTCTCTTCTGCTAGAGGACTGGTAACCCGCCCCTGAAGATGACTGCCCGTGGGATACCCCTCGGAGGGCCTGGGCCCTGCGGAGCCTTCTCAGGACATTGCTGCCTTTGTCGGGGTCACTGGAGCATGTGGCTGCAGGTGGGAGCTCTGTGTCCAGCGTTGGTGGCTGGCCTGCCACCAGCAATGCAGTGTCTTGCCCAGACCGCAGGGCTCAGTGAGAGGGTGATGCGTGGGGGCCCTCCCCAAAGCTTCTGTGAGCCACAGCTGGTGAGAAATCCTAGAGTTACAGGTCACCACATTTCACCCCAGAGCCGCTTGATCTGGGACACACCTGTTCCCAGAGGGCAGGGCTGGGATGGACCCTCCTGCAGCAGGGGCGAGGCTGGCCTAGCTGCTCCGTGGGGACCCAGGATGGCCATGCTGTGGCGAGGTCACAGAGGGCTTCGAATGCCAGGATGAAGACTTGATACTTGTTCGAGGGGGAACTATGAATCGGTCTCTTTGGGGTGCAGATGGCAGAAACCCAAACCGAACGCACTGGAGCAAGAGGTAGAATTTATTGGTGTAGGGGATGGAAATGTCCAGCAAATAGCTTCAGACAGAGGGGCTCAAACAACAACTTCAGGGCTCTGTTGCTCCATTTCTTAGCCAGCTTCAAGCCACATGGTGGGCAAGATGGCAGCTCCCCTGATGGGAACAGAGTCCTTGTCTCTGAAAGAAAAGTCCCACAGGGGCTTCTTGATTGACCAAGCTTGTGTCCAACGTGCTGTGACCTTGCCCGGGCCCCGGAATGCCCTGACTGGCTGGCCACGGTTGGGTCAGAGTCTCGTGAATGGGGCCGGAGTGGGAGGGAGTGGTGGCGGGCTCAGACCCTGTAATGGAGTTAGCTGGCCACAAGAAAGAAAGGTCCTGGCTCTAGAAGATGGGGTGCTGGGCAGAGAAAAGCCATGGTTACCCGCTTCTGGTTACCCACTGAGCTTTCTTAACTCTTGGTGAGAGGGTGTTACTAAGGCAGCTGCAAGAGCTTCTTCGGAAAGCAAACTTGCCTTTCACATTGCCCCGCGGAGGGGCGGGGGGCGGGGGGGGGGGAGGCGCCTGGAGGCCCTGGCACCCCTCCCCCCGCACCCCCACTGTGCTCAGCTGCATCCTTTTAGCCGGGCCATTTGGACCAGGAACAAGGGCTCTCCTTTAGCTGTCTGTGGCATTCAGGACGGCCTCGTGCTCAGCCAAAGGGCTGCGCCTTGTCCAAATGTCCAGAGGGGCTGGTTTCATGTGTCTGACAAGGCCGCCTTTCTGGGCAGGAGGATCTGAAGGAGGGACATGTCTGCAGCCCGGGCACGGGGTGATCAATGCCCCCCCTCTGGAATGCGAGGATGAATTCTTAAAAAGAAAAAAAAAAGGCTTTCATCGTTATTGCAAAGACCCCAAACAAGGGGGTTTTCTCATCCCAAATGGCAGGATGGGGGCGCAGGAGGGGAGATGGGGAAACGGGGAGTGGGGTGGGGGCTGGAGTTGGTGACACAAACACTCGACTGTGAAACCTTTGGGGACGCCCACCAGGGCCACCAGCTCTTCCCCTCTTGAGCAGCCCCCGGGCTCTGGGTTCCAGCCTGAGTGTAGATGTTGTCTGCTAACCAGCCCCAGAGAATGGCGTTGTGTTTGCCTCGCCTACCGCCCAACACCCCCCCTCCCCCCCCCCCCCCCCCCCGCCCCAGAGCCACCGGGGCACAAATGGCTTTGTACAGCCAGGGACAAAAACAGCCCTTCATTCCCCATCCATGCCTGGGGACAAAAAGCTGAGTGTGGCCCCATTTGCTCTGGTTTAGGCAAGATGGCGCTGGCCGGGGGGTGGGGGCACCGAGAAGGCCGGGAGCCGAGGGGCAGGCAGGGATGGCTCCAGGGCACAAGTGGGCGGGTGACCACATGGAAGGTCTGTGTGACCCGGATCCATGGAGGAAGGAAGAACAACGGGGGGGGGGGGGGGGGGGGAGATTGGTGGCTACATCTGTGACAGGCTCGCCGTTTGGGCCACTCCCCTGAAGAGAGCCTCCTGGCCTTTCCACACCCCCAGAAGCTTTCCTTTACTCAAATAGTATTCATGGAGTCAGAGTACTGCAGTAGTTAAGCATGGCCTTTGTTTCCAAATCTGTGTCACGGCCCCAGCTGCATGACCTTTGCCTTGTCACTTGCCCGTTCAGCCTCAGTTTCTCCATCTGTAAAATGGAAATAACTCTAGCATCTTCAGCATTGTCTGGAGGACCAAATGACACGATCCATATAGAGCGTCAAGCCGAGTCTAGTACATAGGAAGTGCTCAACGAGCAATGATTGTTAATAATATCAGAAGCTATGTTCACAGTGTTAGAAATTTCCTGTTTGGGGGGGAATGAGAATTCGGGAAGTTCCACTTTATGAATGAGTTGTGTCCCAAAGTTAACTCGTAAGTCTGGTTTTTGGACGTAAAAACGCAGTTCCCATAGAAACACTGCTAAGAAGAGCCTTGAGGTTCCCAGTCAACCCACAAAAACCGATTCAACTGTCAGTGTACCAGAAATAGCTGAGTGGTGGCTTTAAAACATGGTAGAAAATTCTTTCATGCTCTTCCCATTGAGAGATGGTGTCTGCATCCCCTCCCCTTGAGTCCCGTGTGGTTGTGACTGCCTCATTTCCATAGCATATGGCAGAAGCGCCATAACGTGGCTTCAGAGGCTGGGTCCTCAAGGCCATTGCAGCTTCTGCCTTGTTTGCCAGAACATTCATTCTTGGAGGCCCGAGCTGCCATGTAAGATGCATGGCGACCCTGACGCCGCCATGCTGGAGAGGGCTTGAGATGAGAGAGGCCTGACGAGCCCACAGTCATTCAAGGACTCCTAACCTTTCAAGTCTCCCCAGTTGAGGCCCCAGTCGTCATGGCGCAGAGACAAGCCCCCCCTCCCCCCGTTGTGCCACGTCGGAATTCCTGATGTAGTACATCTGTGAGCTTAATAGAATGGCCGTTGTTTTGTTGCCACTATATTTTGGGGGCAGTGTGGTACATAGCAATAGCTGTTCCAAGCTCTGTGCCTTTGTAAGGAAGACAATGGCCACTACGGACTAACAGTTGTTGAGTGCTTCCTGTGTGCCCGGCTCCGTGCCGAGTTCATCCTGTGGATTAGCTCATTCATTCCTCTACTACGAACTAGTAGCAAGTGATCTTTAATGACTAAGATTTCTTTATTTGTTTGAGAGGGAGAGAGAGCGAGTGGGGGAGGGGCAGAGGGAAGGAGAATCTCAAGCAGACTCCCCGCTGAGTGAGGAGTCTGATGCGGGGCTCGATCTCATGATCCCCAGATCATGACCTGAGCCAAAATCAAGAGTCGGATGCTTAACCAACTGAGCCACCCAGGCTACAAGCAGTAATTTTAAACGGAGTCAGTTTCTTATAACTAAGTGTTGGGACTTGAAGAAAAACAGATATTAATTAGCTGGGTCTAAGGAGGTACATGGAGACTTTGCAGTGATTACGGATGGCACTTCCAGACAATTTCAAGGGTTGTTAGAGATTGATGGCATTGACTCTTTATTTTATCTAATTTCACTTCAAAGCTAACAGCCTTTCTTTTCCTCCATTCAGTTGTATCTGCTGCTCAATTCCCATGACCATCATGCGGCTTTTAGCTGAGATACGGAATGAAGCAAAAGGACTAGAGGTTCCCTCCCCTGTGATTGCCAGACAAGATTTGAGAGAGAGGAAGGTGGAAGGATACACCTCAAAGTGAGACAGAAGCAGCCTGAGACTCATTAGCTAAGCAGAAATGAAGAAAGAGAGGTTGCAAGAGACATGGACTCTTCTTGGCTTGGTACCAGAAATGGTGGGAGGAGAGATTTCCAGATGGAGGGAGTTGTCCCCTGTGGTGGACAGAATCATTGGCCCCAATTCCTCACCCCTGTCTGCAGCCACATGCTTGGCATGGCTTTGTCATGGGGGGATTATATGTTCCCCGTCCTTGACTTTGGGCTTGGCCAATGGGGTGGAGTGAAAGGGACAGTGTTCTGGTCTGAGTCTAGACCCCAAGAAGCCTTGTGAGTTTCTACTTGTTCTCTTGTGCTTCTGCCATTGCCAAGAGGAGAACATGCCCCGGCTTGTACTGGTCCAGGTCTGCCAGCCAACCCATAAACTTGTGAGTAAGAAGGTCATTGTTGGAGGCGGCTATGATTTTAAGATTGTTACACAGCAGCGGTTGACCAATGCACCAATAACCCAGCTTATTTACTATCTGCCACAAATGTGAGTGACTGGAGGGTGTTGAGTAATGGGGAGGTGATTATCCAGTTGACGGCTGTGTCAACTGGACTGAATTATGTGTCCCAGAATTTGCTTCCCTGTCTGTTTCTGGGTCAGGGTTGGCCGCAGGAGAAATTTGTGTGAGATTTGGAAGGCGGAAGTGAAGGAGCAGCCATTTCTGTGGTCCAACCGTTGGAGGAGGGCAGGCACTGTCCCAGCTCACACGTGTCACCCAGCCACCCTCTCACCTCGTTGGTGCGGGTGGCAGCCGGGCCCACAGCCCCTCTAGCACCGCCAGTCCCCCTCCCTGGGCTTCCCTGAGCGCCAGGGGTGCTGGGTGTGAGGACCCCCTCCCCCCCAAGTCCTTGAGCTTGGAGGTGGTGAGAGATCCACGCAGGTCTCAGTTTGTGTTCACAGGTTCAGGCTGTCCCTGGCCTCCCCCGCCTCCTGACCAGCTTTCCTTCCTGCCCTCTGGCACGCGGACCTCAGAGCCCTCGCCAGGCACACACTGCATAGATGCGCCAGGGCCGATCTCCATAGAAACTCCCCTCCTCGGGGTCACTCAGGGCGGCTCTGCTTCCCCGTCAGCTCCAGCCGATACAACCAGTTAGACAACTGTACACAGAACGCATTTGCAAGCCTGGTGTCCCTAACCACAAAAGCACCTGCACTGAAGGAATTGAAAGTCTTACCAAGGGAAAAGACAGAGCTTCGAGAGTCAGTCGGAGGACAGCGCGAGGTGTCAGGCCCAGCAGTGCTACATGGGGGTGTCCCCAGCTGGGCGACCCCCACCCTATTCCCCTATGGGCTGCTCAGAAGAGCTCCCGCCAGGGGGATGAAGATTACTGCCAGAAGCGGGGAGGAATTTGAGATGGATTTTGCCTCTGGCAGCCTTAGGAGACTTGATCTCTCCAGACTTCCAGGCAGGGCTGTTCCAAAGACAAGAACCGGCCAAGGACCGGAAAGCAGGAAGGAGGAAGAATTGCTGCCGCCCCTCTCTGTCTCACCTGTAACCGAATTTTTTTCCTTCCTACCCTCCTGTGGCCCAAGCACCTCCACTCCACAGCCTCTGCTGGGGCCAGGCTGGGAACCAGGCAGTCAACAAACACCTTTGATACTTGGCCTTGTCTCTTGGAGGGGTTTCACTTCTATTTTTTATAATGTCAATGTTCATGCTGCTTGCCTTTCAAATCGATGCACGTTCGGCTACAGCTAATTTGGAATTTGTTTCTCCAAAAGCATTTAGAATTGTTTTTGCCTAATGCATCAGATTTAAATCCCGGGGCTAATTAATACCGAGGCATGAGAAAGAAATGAGAAAAGTCAGTTAAAATGACTGCTGGAAATGTACTGGAAAGACCCTCTCTTCAGCGTGGCGCTCTGTGCCATCCAGACGTGCGGACGGGATCAGAAGCTGGTGCTGGGCCCGTGCCAGAGGTCACCTCCCGCCCAGGTAGGGAAGGGACCCAAGGAAATGAGGGGGCTTGTGCGAGCACGGACCCGTGGTATGTGCGTGTTGTGTGTGTGTGTTGTATGTGGGCCATGTGCGTTTCCCGTGTCCGGCGTGTGTCACGTCTGAATGCGTTAGGTAGGTCACGTGTGTAGTCCGTATCACACGTGTTGTGTTTACGTGGTGTGTGTTGTCTGCGTTGCATGTGTTGCATGCTCTGTGTGTCTACTGTTGTGTGTGTGTGTGTCAGTTCCCTGAAGCTCAGGGGGCACGAAATGGGCTTTCAAATACAACAGTCGTTGTCTTTGGCTTGGAAGTGGACATCTTCAGCTTGAAATCAGTGGGGTGTTCCCACCCACGTCAGCTGGAAATGGAAAGGGGTGGGAGTGAGGGCTGGGGTTGGGATGTGAAGCTTGACCATTTCAGGGTTCTCCAAAGAAAGTCTCTTCTAGCTGGAGCTGTCTGCATTGGGAGGTGAAAGTCTGGGGCCCCAGGGAAAGGACATGAAAAGTGGTTTAGAGGTAACGACATAAGGCCGGGTGGTGAAGGAAAAGAATGGGGCCCTAGGCCTGGCACCCAAATCACAGGCTGGGGCCCACCACTCACTAAAGGTAAGGGCCTCCTTCCTTGGTTCACACAAGGAGAGGTTCACACACCCTGGCCTGTAGCCTGGGGTTTCCGGGAAAGGCCCATGTACGAAGCAGTAGGAGGAACTGTGGGCAGGAGGAGCTGGGAGACCTACCTGTAGACCCCACTATGGCACTGAACAGCAATGGGACCTTGGCTATGTTCCCTGTCCTCTCTGGGCTTCAGTGTCTTAGCTTGGGTTCCCCCAGAAGGGACCCGGAAACAAAGATTCAAGTGCAAATAGTTTATTTGGGAGGTAATCTCAGGAAACACTGGCAGGGGAGTAGGGAAGTAGGGCTGGGAAGAGAAGGAAATCAATTAAGGGGAATTGTCACTACCGTGGGCAGCTCAGGCCTCCTGCGACCTCTGGGAGAGGGTATGGCACATGCCACAGTGACATCCACATTAAGGGGAGAGGGAACTGGGTATTTACCCACCAAGTGCTGGCAGTCGTTGGCTGAGAGCTGCTCCGGGAGCGGCAGTAGGCATTCGTTCCTGGCATTTCTGGCTTGCTGCAAAAAGCAGGTGCCAGAGGCCCGAGAAAACCCCCAGGCTGAGCTGAGGTCCCGCCAGTGGCAACACGGGCTGGACTACATGGGAACAGAAAAGCCTAGGAGCATGGAGGAGGGGCATTGACCGCCACCATCTTTTCTGCAAAATATGGAACTTGAACCATAGCACCTTTCCTTTCCATTGTAACACTCAGCCACCTATACGAGGACAGTTCTTTATTCCTTCCTCCCTATTGGCTGAGTTAATACGTGAGCACCTACTACGTGCCAAATGCTGGTCTTGATGCTGGGGATCCAGAGGAGAGCAGGCAGACAGATTGGGGGACGAGCCCAACATCAGTGGATGTTAGGAGCCAGGGGAGGGTCATGGCATATAAGACTCTGGCTGGAAGAGTCAGGGGAGCGGCAAGGACCCTTGGAGGAGGAGCAAGGATTTGTCAGGGGGACAAAGAGGAGAAAGGCACTTTGGGATGTGGCAGAATTGAGGAGCTAAAAATAGTTTGGGATGGCTAGCATACCAAAAGCAAGCCAGGAAGTGTCAAGGAATGAGGCTGGACACGTACATAGAGTGAGCAGGGCTGTGGGGTCAATGTCGAGGCTACTTGTGAGACCCTGGAGGCACTGGGGAGCTTTCAAAAACAGCACTGGCAAGTGACAGGGCCAGATTTGCCTTTCAGAAAGATCACTTGAATCACAACGGGAGGGAGTGAGATGGGAAGTTGGGGGGTTGCTAAGGAGGTATGCGTCTTCTGGTGCTCAGGGTGCCATAACAGAATACGACAGACTGGGGGGCTTCAACAGCAGACATTTATTTCTCACAGTTCTGGAAACTGGAAGTCCCAGATCAAGGTGCCGGCAGGGTTGGCTTCTCCTGAGGCCTCTCTTCTGGTTTATAGATGCTGCCTGCTCACTGTGTCCTCACATGGCCTTTCCTCTGTGCACGGAGAAAGAGAAAGGTAGACGGAGGAGGGGGAGAGAGAGAGAGAGAGGGAGAGAACTAGCACTCTGGTATCTCTTCTTCTTCTTCTAAGGACACTAGTCCTGTGGGATTAGGGCCCCACCCCATAACCTCATTTCACCTTAATTAACCTCTTTATAGGCCCTAACTCCAGATGCGTTCCCACCAGGGGTTGGGGTTTCAACATGTGAATTTGGGGGAGGCACAATTCAGTCAGCAAGTCAGTTATTGTTTCCGGGAGAGTGGTGATGTGGGCCTGAGTAGTGTCTGGGAACAGGCAGGAAGGAGCAGTCACAGCAGACAATGGGGTGATAGGGCAAGAGCAGTGAGGGCGAGGGAGGAGCTGGAGGGAGCTCAAGGATTTTCTAAGGATGCCATGGGCAGGTCCCCGTGCACACTGACAGCTTCCCACATCGCTTACCCACGCCTCCCTGGTGCTTCATTCCAGGCCTTTCTCTGGCTTTGTGGGAGCCTTTCAGCCCAGGCAGTGAGCAGCCCAGAAGTTCCAGGAATTTAACCCACCCAGAGCAATTCTCAACCAATGAGGGATATTGAAAAAAAACCCAGCTTCCCTATCCTTTGACTGAAAAATTCTGAGGTATGCTCTACACCCTTCCTCAGAGGGTCCTCAGCAGGATGAAGTCCCAGTTGTCCACATCCTTTCTTGGCTCTTCCTCATCTCACTCCCACCCCCTCACTTGGAATCAATCACCCAAGTCCTTGTCTCAGGGTCTGCTCTGAGAGAACAAAATGAACACAGCTTGTCACAGGGCCATCAGAGTACTGGAGTGCTGGAGGACTGTAGAAGGATGAGATTTGTTGGGCGGGAAGGTAGGTGGTGAGTTCAGGCAGGGCCATGTTCCTTTTGATGGCAACTCTGGGGAACCCTCCGGTTGGCAGTTGGTGCATGTGGCCAGAACCTGGAGCAAGATCTGGGCTGTCCTCTTCCCTGCCCCATGATGACCAAGAACAGGAACCTGGTCACCTGAAAACCACTATCCCAAGGTGAGTGACTTTACTGAGATTCTAGGCCATGCGAGGTGCATGGAGGGTGACGTGAGAGATACAGCATCAACTCACCTTGCAAGAACCAAGTTCTCCCTGCCTGTCACCATTGTGGATTCCAATCCAGTTGCCCTCGGCCCCCTGCCTGCCTTCACTTCTCTCTCCTCTCCCCTCCTTGTCCCAACTTCTAGTTCATTCCTCACACACCAGCATGTTATAGACCTCACTTAGTGGTCTCCTGCTGAAGAATCCCCTTAGTGCCTCCTCTGGCCCCTCAAGATCTTTTCCCGTACCAAGACTATTTCCTCCCGAAAAACAACTCGATGGCCAGCCACTAAAATAATTATCTCATCCTGACATACCAACATTGAACGGGGAGGGCAGAAGAAAGCCAGCACAGAAGGAGAGTCACATGGGGCTACTCGGCCATCGTGAAATGTTGTCACATACACTCTCATTTGATCTTTTCCTCAACCAGGAGAAGCAGGGGGCTGAGGAAAAGGGATAATGGACTGTTTGGGGTGGGCTCATCCAGGAGAAGAACATGAAATTGTTCTTAAGCACGGGCTTCCAGGGGTGAGGGGTGGGGGGCAGAATGGTGGGGGAGGACATTGGGCAAGGTGGGATCTTGGGCCAAGTCTTAGCCTGATCCTGCAGGGGAGCTCTGGAGTGTGTGTTTTCCTTCGAGTCTGGCCCAACTTGAGGCAAGGGAGCTAGAGTCTCTGCTTCCATACCGCTCGGTCTTTGAGTAAGTGTCTCCCTGGGGGCACAGAAACTCCCAGGCACACCCAGCTCTGCATATGCTGCCTAAAGCAACTCCAGAAACCCCAGGCCAGCCAGCTCAGGAGAACTGCAGGTGTTAGTTGTTGGAACTGAGAGCACAGGGAAGATGGGGAGGGAGCACAGATGCCACCAAAGGCATCTGAGAGCATCTCAGCCAAGCACGGCCAGCATGGACCCGTGGTACCACCTGTGGATTTGTTATCTTTTTTCTTTTCTTTTTTTTAAAGATTTATTCATTTATTTCAGAGAAAGAGAGAGAGAGAGAGAGAGAGAGGGAGAGTGCAGTGGGGAGGCACAGAGGGAAAGGGAGATAGAAGCTCAAGCAGACCCCATGCTAAGTGTAGAGCCTGACGTGGGGCTCGATACCCTGACCCATGAGATCACAACCCGAGCTGAAATCAAGAGTTGGATGCTCAACCGACTGCACAACCCAGGTGCCCCATGGATTTGTTTTCTGTCACTATGTAACAAATTGCCACAAACTCAGAAACGCCAAACAACTCAAATGTATTATCTCACAGTTCTGTAGATCTGAAGTCTTGGTACAGCATGACTGGATCTTCTGCCCTGGGTCTCACAGGGCCGAAATCAGGTGTTGGCAGGGGCTGTGGTTCTCCTCCGAGGCTTGAGGTCCTCTTTAAGGCTCACTGGAAGTTGACAGAATTTACTTCTTTGGGGTTGTAGGACGGGGGCTCCATCTTCTTATAAGTTGTTGGCTGGGGATCACTCAGTTTCCAGAGGCCTCTAGTAGTTCCTTGCCATGTGGCCCCCATAGGCAGTTCATATGGATGTTTGCTTTCTTCTAGGCCATGGGGAGCATGTCACTCTGCCTTCCTTTTCTGCAATCAGCTGGAGAAAACTCAGCTTCTAAAGGGATCACCTGATTAAGTCAGGCCCACCCAGAATGATCTCATTTTTGTTCTATACTGTGACATAATTATTGGAGTGGTATTTCATCATATTTACAGGTTCTCCCCGCACTCAAAGAAGAGGCTATTATATAAGGGTGAGAGTCACTGGGGTGGGGGGAGGTGTTCAGGGGGTCATTTTAGAATTCTGCCTACCAGCCTCCACATCCTTGCAGATACTCTTAAAGCTAACCTAGCAAGGTCAGTAGCATGACAGTAGCTGTTTCAGACCAGACCAGTTGTTACTAGATTCATGGGTACTGGAAAATTTCTGAGCCTTGTCCTGGTCTGCCAGTAACAGTGGTTATACAGTTAGTTAGCCAACAATTGGCAGACAGTCGTACCGCCCTCATTTCCTGAGAAAACCATCCATGTGAAACTAGCAGAGCATCTCTGGGAGTCATGGTCATTCCGCATTACCCCAGTCTCTTGCTCTTTCTGGTGATTCCCTCCTCCCCTTTTTAAAAGATTTATTTATTTATTTGAGAGGGAGAGAGAGAGAGAGAGAGAGAGAGAGAATCTCAAGCAGACTCTGCACGGAGTGTGGAGACTGATGCAGGGCTCGATCTCATGACTCTAAGATCATGCCCTGAGCCGAAACCAAGAGCTGGATGCTTAACCGATTGTGCCACCCAGGCGCCCATCTTTCTGGTGGTTCCTGAGGGCTGCTGGTTTGAGCAGCACTATCCACCATTACTTGAAGCCTCTAGATCTTCATCTTCTACTCCCACTGCTGCCACCACTGCCCATAGTCTTGTTAGTGCACCTCTGTACTGCCTTTTCAGTGTTAGGAATCCAGTGATATTTAGTCCTTCTCCCCTGCCCTGCCCCCACTGTGATTGGCTTTGGGATGGAGCTGGGCCTCCTACCTGTATTAGTGTAACACTAGCTGCTATAACAAATAAAACTTTCACATCTCAGTGGCTATCATAATCGAAGTTTATTGCTATTTCGCAGAATAGTCTGATGCAGATGTTTCTGGTTGGTGGGGGGCTCTCCTTCATGTGATGATTCCGGAACCCAGGGTTCTTCATTCTTGTGGCTCAGCCATCTCCTAGGGACAATGCTTCTCAAATTTTAGTGGGCATCAGAATCTTCTGGAGGGCTCCAGATCACAGGGCCCCACACCTGGAGTGTCTGATTTAGTAAGTCTGGGGTGAGGACTGAGAAGGTGCCTTCTCATATGTCCCAAATGATGCAAAGGCTGCTGGTCCAGGGGCTAACCTGAGAACCACTGCTCTAGGACTCTGGTGTCCTCAGTTTCTAGTCTAAAGGAAGGCAAAAGAGAGAACACAGAGGAGACAGGCGTGCATACTTTCTTAAATGCCTTAGTCCAGAGTGACAAACAATTTCTTCTCTCATTCAGTAGATGAGAAAATTAGTCACATGGCCAGTCCAGAATACAAGGGTAGTTTAGAAATATAGTCTCAGGCTGCACAACTGTGTATCAATGACAACTCTATACTCTGCAAAGGGTGTGGGGATGCAAATTTTAGCAGAACACCTAGCTATCCCCATAGTAACTCCCAAATTAGAACTGTTTGGAACCAATTGAGTCTTATAGTCCAAAAGACTCAAGTAGATACTGTCAAGGCTCAAAGGCAAAATAATTCATTTTGTACCAGGGACCTCCATGGCCCAGCTATTTCTATGGGATGTGATCTGACTATGAGCTGCCAGGCCCAGCTCAATCCTATGAGATCCCACACTTCCACTCCCTGCCTTGAAGGACACATTTCTCTTCACTTTATAGGAAGATCCATCTGATTTTAGGACACAACCCCAAACCAATGACCAGACCAAATGGACCATGAGACCTAAAAGGTGCATCTATATTGGTGCCTACCCCCAGATCAGGAGGGCTACTGGGCTTGCCCACTTCCCGCTGCCATGTTCAGTAACAGTGCCATTTCCACAGTCTGGGGCACATGTTTGCACTCTCTCTGCCTCCAATTCTTCTCAAGACACTTTCAGCATTTGGCGGAGCTCTGGGGGATGGTGATCTCCATCTACCACCACATATCCAACCCATTGTTGGTCATACACAACATTTGAAATTTCTCATGGAGGGAATGGATCTCCAACGACCCTGTCCTTCCATCTCCTGCCCCAGCATGGCTCCTTCTCGCCAAATGGCCCCCATCACTCAGCTGGCTCGTCACTGCAGGGAGAACAGAGCACAGCCTTTATGGAAAAGTTGTCAACTTCCTGTGTCTGAAAGGAATTCACCACCCAGGAATGAGAGAAAGGCATGTTTTCAGTTTCTGTGTGGGGAAAATATTAAAAACATATAAAAATAGTCATGCCAAGAGAAGAAGAAGAGCCACGTCTAACATGAATCCAGAATGTAAAAGGGTTCAATTCAGGCTCAGAACTCACGGCACATAATGTCAGCTAATGGCAAGACAGTCCTTCATTATTTCATTGAACACACAGTTACTCGGCATCTACTCTGTGTGCTGAGTCATAAGTCTCCCTGGAAAGCTACAGCTGATAGGTTGAGAGGCCACAGAAACAAAGCAGAAGGGAAATTATTAACAGTGACAGTGTGGCTGGCTTCCAGATTACCAACTGATCATTTCAGAGGTTAGTTGCAACTTTGTAGTTTGGTCAGTGAAAATGACTCTAGTTAAAGCCTTGCTCTTGGCATCAGAAAGCCTGGCTTTTGATCTCAGTCCTGTCACTCATGGGTTGGGTGAACTTGGGCAGGTCAACTTTCCTTGCCAGCCCTTAGACTCCTCATCTTGGGGATTGCTAGGGCCCTTTCCAGCTCTGACATCCTCTGGATCAGGTAGATCCAACTAGAAACTTAGAAATGACCTCACCTTTCCTACTTGCAACATCCCAGCTAAGAACATGCAGATAAAGCCATGATTAATTCCATGGTTGAGACAAGGCCCATAGGGTATGGAGGCTTAGTTAAGTCAATTAAAGTGAAGGTAGCTGCTCTCTAAATGACCAGAAGCATGTAAAAAAGGGGAATTTTGTTAACACGAAGAAAAGGAAATAATTGGTGACCTACGGAGATGGAAGAACACGCTCTTAGCCACTATGCATGATGCCAAGAGGCATACTTATGTCGTTAAAAGAAAACACCTCAAAGGAGGATTAAATAATAATTCAAAGACCTATTTTGTGCTGGATGCTTTCTAAACATTAGCTCTAATTTTTTTTAAAAGATTTTATTTATTTATGTGACAGAGAGACAGCCAGCAAGAGAGGGAACACAAGCAGGGGGAGTGGGAGAGGAAGAAGCAGGCTCCCAGCGGAGGAGCCCGATGTGGGACTCGATCCCGGAATGCCAGGATCACGCCCTGAGCTGAAGGCAGATGCTTAACGACTGTGCTACCCAGGCGCCCCTAGCTCTAATTTTAACGTCATCCTTGCAAAGGAGGTATTAGCATCCCCATTTTACAGATCGTGAAAACTGAGCTTCAGATAGAGCTAGTTTTCCCAAGGACACCCAGCTGGAAGTAACAGCCATGTCTTGCTGATTCCAGAGCCTGTGTATATTTTTTTCTCATACTCTGCACTGCCTCCTGGTTAATGACTTAACAGTATTACTAAAGCATAAAAGCAAGAATATTTTTAGGTAAAGATCGACAGAAGGAGCAATTCCAGACAGCGGGCCAAATATCACGCCAAGTGTTCTAACCCGCTAAATAGTGAAACTTAGGGCAGTGGCTAGTCTTTATGATTGTAACATTAAAAAAAATGTACAAAAATATAAACCGCTATATTTATCTGTCAGCGATACTTAAGGAAAGAATATCAATATCACAGCCAGGGATCTCAGCAAATGGTGGATTTCATATTTACTTATATAAATAAGTTTCAGCTTCTAGTTCTGGCAATACTCTGATCAAGATAACCCGAAAACCCATTTTCCACAGTTATCTAGAAAGAAAGAAATATTTATTTGAATGAATAGATGTGCATATGGGGAATTGACAGGGGTTCTGAATGAAAAGGGTACTGAAAACTAGGGCAGCAAGCGTGTGAATGACGAAGTGACTGCCTCAGGGTGGAGAGAGACATTGTCTGAATACTCTAGGGTCTTAGACAATTTAATGCCCCTTGGACAGGAGCAGGAGCTAGTGCCTTGGGTCCTGTGAGGCAAGACTTGGACCTGAGATACACCCATAAAGCTGGGACTCTCAATGTGAGGGTAGATTAGAAAAAAATCTGCCTGCTCTCCAGGGGGCATTGTCTATCTCGGTCTAGGCCCTGAGTGGAAAAAAGTATCTCCTAAGAAATTTCAACCTGTATCTCATGAAGGTTGGGAATTGAATATATAGTACAAGAGATTGTTTTAAAAATGATAGTGAAATCTTTGGAGAGCTTGGTAGAAACAAACCCCAAAATGTGACAGGACACCACATCAATCAAGTCTTACAGAATTCCCGCAGATAAGGCTGTGCTTAAGATGAGCTCACAACTCAAAAATACAAAGCAGTTGAAGAAATAATCCTCCATGAACAAGACAGAGTAGGATTGGACAACCAAGAATTTCTCATAATATAACAATCTATTAGAGACTGTGATGGTTAGTTTTTTTTTTTTTTTAAGATTTTTATTTATTTATTTGACAGAGATAGAGACAGCCAGTGAGAGAGGGAACACAAGCAGGGGGAGTGGGAGAGGAAGAAGCAGGCTCCCAGCGGAGGAGCCCGATGTGGGACTCGATCCCAGAACGCCGGGATCACGCCCTGAGCCGAAGGCAGACGCTTAACCGCTGTGCCACCCAGGCGCCCCTGTGATGGTTAGTTTTATACGTCAGTTTGACTGGGCTAATGGATGCCCAGATAGCTGGCAAACTATTATTTCTGGGTATGTCTGTGAAAGTGTTTCAAGAAGAGATTAACATTTGAATCCACAGACCGAATAAAAAAGATGGCTTTTACCAATGTGGGTGGGCAGCACCCAATCTGTTGAAGGCCTGAAAAGAACAAAAAGGTGGAGTAAGGGGACAAATTTGCTTTCTGTTTGAGCTGGGACAGCTATCTTTTTTCCACCTTAGACATTGGTCCTCTTGGGTCTAAGGTCTTTGGACTCAGACTGAATTATACCACCACATTTCCTGTTTCTCCAGCTTGCAGAAGACAGGTCATGGGACTTCTTGGTTCCATGATTGTGCAAACTAATTCCTATAGTAAATCTCTTTATATTTATCTCTCTATTTATCCTATTGGTTTGGTTTCTTAAGGAAAACCTAATACAGAAACCATAAAATTATATTTAAAATTATTAAAAACATAGAAAAAAAAACAAATCCAAGGGGGAAAAAACCCAGGCACTATGAAAAAGAACATGCATATTTGAAAAAGCAACTAAGTAGAACTCCTAGAAATAAAAATATAGTCATTAAAATAAAAATCTCAGTGTATGAGTTAAATAGGAATTATTGAACCTGAGAATGATGTCAAGGAATTACCCAGGATGCAGCACACAGAGATAAAAATAAGAAAGGGTGGTGAAAAGATATGAAGAATAGAATAAAAAAAGTCCCATACACAACCAATAAGAGTTCCAGAAGGAAAGAACAGAGAGAATGTGGGAGAAGAAATATTCAATGACGTAATAGGTAGGAATTTTCCAGAACTAATGAAAGACAGATTCAGAATGCATAGTAAGTCCTCAGCAGGCTAAATCAAAGTAAACCTAGCCACATCATGGTAACATTCTAGAGAAAGAGAGCATCTTAAAAGCAGAGAGGAGAGATAGCCCAAGGAAGAACATTAAGACTGGCAGCAGATTTCTCATTAACAATAATAAAAACCAGAAGACAATGGAATAATAGCTTCAAAATGCTGCATGAAAACATTAGTTAGAATTCTATACCCTATGAAACTATTGATCAAGAATGAAGGTGAATTAGACATTTTCAGACAAACAAAAGCTATCTACCACTAACAGATTGTCCTTGAAAAAAGTCTCCTGAAGGATGTACTCCAGAAAAAAGGAAAATGGTCCTAGGAAGTAAGTGTGTGATGCAAGCGGCAATGTTAAATAAACAAGATGGGGAGTGTTGATTTGTGAAATAATAGCAATGTTATCTCGTTTGAAGCATCAAGCAAAATAGGACAATAATACCATAAAAGATTCAGGAAGATGATTTGGAATAAAAGTACTCTAAGTACTCTCCTGTTCAGCAGGAGAGCAGAGCTATTGATTAACTGAACACTTTAGGTCAAGTACATATTTTAAAACTTTAAGGGTAACATTAACAGCATAGAAATAGAATAAATAATTTCTAAACAACTAGAGGGGAAAAAGAAAAATAAAGAAAACTCAGGTAATCTAATAGAGGAAATGGAGGATGAGAAAAGCAGCATAGTAAATAACCCATCAAAATAGTGGACTAAATACTCGGTTATGGGGTATATGGAAAGTGAAAATGATTTCATAACTTAGGAAGTAGGTGGCTCTGTAAAAAGGTAAGACACCCCCTTCTACCAAGCACATTCATATCAATCCTGAGCAAAATTCTAGTGACACCAAATAGTGATGGGTAGGTAGGGAAACCAAAAGGAGAATGTTACAGTACTTCTGATGTTCCAGGGGAAATTATCTATTCCAGTTGTGCATTCACATAAAAATCACTCCAGAGCTTAGTAACTTAAAATAACTGCAATCATTTCATTATCTCTTGTTATTTCTGTGGGTCAGGAGTTCTGGAAGGGCTTGGCTGAGTGGTTCTGGCTTGGAGACTCTCATATGGTTACAATCAGCCTGTGGCTGGAGCTGGAGGAGCAGGGAGCCAAAGCCACTGGGGGCTGGTCAGGCATCTTTTCTCTTCTCATGGTCTCAGGGTCTTTCTACCCATGTGGGCTATTTGGTCTTATAGCATGGCAGCCTCGGGGGTAGTTGGACTATTTAAATGGTGGCTCAGGGCTCCAGCACAAGTGATCTAACAAACTAGGTAGACGTGGCATCACATTTTTGACCTAGCCTTGGAAGTCGCAGTGTCCCTTCCACCACATTCACGTCACATTTGAATCACAAGTCCACCCAGATTCAAGGGGAGTGGACATGACTCCGTCATGATGAGAGGAGTGTTACAGTCCCATTGTGGATGTAGAATGGTATGTGGAATGGGGGGACTTTGTTGGGGCCATCTTTGGAAAATACAGTTTGCCACAGTATGGGTGTTGGTAAGTCTAACAAATTGATTAAAGAAGTAAGGATAAATAAGCTAGAGGTACCACCAGAGGAATAAACATAAAATGTAGCTTGTAAACTTGCAGAGAAACATGTGAAATTTTCAATGAAAGTCAGGACAAAAAAGAAAACAAACACAAAAAGAAATTATGGTTAGTAGAAAATGGGAAATAAGGTGGTAAAATGAATCCCTAAAGGTAATTACAATAAATATAAGTGGGCCAAACTCACAGATCAGGACCCAGACTGCTAGTGTTTGCTCTCAGCTATTTTGTATTCTTAAGGAATACAGAATAGCTGTAAGCAAATGAGTGGAAAAAAATATGCCAGGAAGGAGAAATCCATTAAAGCCAGGGTAGCAGTTTTATTGTCAGACAAAATAGAATTCAAGGCAACAGACACTGAAGTTGGAAAGAGAATAATATATACTGGGAAAAGGAATAATAGTTCCGGAGTATTTAATGATGATGAACACATGCTTATTTATTCATGTAGCAAAATGTATGAAATGCCTACAAAATTCTAGGCATTATTCTAGGTTTGAAGGATACATTCCCTGCAATTAGCAACATAATCTCAAGTGTTAAAAGCAACAGTGGGCAGAACTAGAAAATAAAATGGCTAAGCCAGGAAGTGAAACCTGAGATTTTAAGATTTCTGTCTTTGAAAACTGATGGATCAGGAAGACCAAAAAAAGCTATCGAAGATTTGAGCCACACAATTAGTGAACTTTAACTAATGGATTTGAGTAGAATTTGAGACTCAGCAAACAGATTACACATTCTTTTTGAATGTGTGTGGCACATTTACAATAAAAGAGGAAGTCACCTCCTGAAAAGGCCACCTAAGTGAATTCCAAAGCCTCAGCATCATACAGGGCTTGCTCCTTTTCCTTTCAGCCCAGAGACTTCTCTGCCAGAACTTTTGGAAGCAAAGCAGGAGAAGTTTGAATGACTTTTTGACCTTATTCCCCACAATAGTCTGCCTCCCCCAAACAAACCAAGGCCCAAACAGCAATAACCATGTTCTGTAGCAATGAACTGGACTGTTCCTGTTTTTCCAAAATGTTGATAGGGACTGTCCCTAGTTATCTTCAGCTCTGTTCTTGCCCTTGTTCTGGGTTTCCTCAGGAGAAACAAAATGGCGCCAGGCCAGGAAAGAAAGAGTTTGTTCCCCTGAGCCCTGAGCAGAGCTTCCACCCCTACCTGGCTCTCAGAGTGTCTGCTTGGGGTGGCAGGAGTGTTCCTGGTGGCAGTGAGGGGTTTCTTTCACACCAAGCTAGACCCTCCCACTTGAGAACAAGGTCATGGAATTTGTGAACTGCCTCAGTCAGAGACCACCTCTCAACTGCCAGGCTTTAGGAGGCAATTCTGCCATCAGCTACTAAAGGTGTCACCAGAACTTCACCAACAGAAATCTGAATCCACAAAGCCAACGTATCTCAACTTTCATTAGCAGGGAGGCTGTCTTCGGAAAGCCTTCTTGGGTTCAGCGCCTGCCTCAAAGTGTTGACATCAAAGTTCATCCTTGTCATCAAGTATTTTACCACTGAGGACAAAATTGTAGACCTAAAATCTGTCCCCTATTTCTTTCTTTCTTTCTCTTTCTTCCTTCCTTCCTTCCTTCCTTCCTTCCTTCCTTCCTTCCTTCCTTCCTTCCTTCTTTCTTTTCTTTTCTCCTTCGCCTTCGCCTTCGCCTTCGCCTTCTCCTTCTCCTTCTTCTCCTTCTTCTTCTTCTTCTCCTTCTTCTTCTTCTTCTTCTTCTTCTTCTTCTTCTTCTTCTTCTTCTTCTTCTTCTTCTTCTTCTAAGACCTGCTTTGTTGAGGTATGCCAGACATACCAAAAGCTGCAGATATTTAATGCATACAGCTGGACATGTTTGGGAAATGCATACACACCCGTGAACCTGTCATCACCAATGGCACCAGAAACGTATCCATCATCTCTGAAGGTGTCATTCCAACCGCCTTTTGTTCTTTTCCTTTTGTGGTAAGAGCACTTAATGGAAGATCTATTCTCTCAGCACATTTTTTAGTATACAACACAGTATCGCTAATTGCAGGCCCTGTGTTGTGCCCACTTTCTGTAATTACAAGATTCTCTCCATCTCCATGCCCCAGACCTACCTGGGGCGGCAATTTTCAGGGCCAGGGCCGAGCACTTCTTTTTCTTTTGCCCAAATGTTTATTTTGGAAACATTTCACAAACATATGCTTGTTTAAAAAACTTCGAATAGTAGTGCCCGCCCCCATACCTTTATTCTAAAAAAAAAGGAAAAAAAAAAAGAAAAAAGCTGATCCAATGCTAGGGCAGACAAACAGAATTTCAGAAATCTGCAGGATGATTTCTGCACTTATTCCTGGATAGCAGCCTTTCAGACATAATTCTCAACTCTCGCCCACATATTTAAAAAATAAATGAGTCTTTTGATTGGCATTTGGAGTATTGGAACCTGAACCCCGGCTTTAGTTTTAAAGCCTGTTCCCATTTGTATTCACAGGCAAGCTTTGCTCCCTGGCCCCATCCTTGCCTTTTGACATTTAGGTGTTACCCGAGGTAATAAGTGGCCCAGACTTTAGTCTCTGAAGTGCAGACGGGTACCTTCAGCCTGCTTCCTGGGTTACCGCTGGAGGGTTTGCACATGGACAGCTCTGTATTTAACGGCATATAGTAGTTAATTTGGCTTCACGTTTGCAAACGCCTGTAAAAACAATCGCTTTTTGCAGAAGCTTCTCGAGTGTGGACTTTGGCTAATGCCTTCATTCCCATGGCTGCTATCTACTTACAGTGACCAAGGCGTCTGCATTTATGGCCCCCGACCTCCAACCCAGACCTTCCTGGTGGGCGTGGGCAAAATTTTCAGGGCCATTTCTGCATCATTCTCTCCCCTTCCAATTTTTACTTTGAAAATTTTCAACTCTTCAGAGAAATAGAATTCTACAAGGAGCACGCATACACCCTACATCTCAATTTCCTATTATTTTTGCGATGTTTGCTTTTCTATCTGTCTGTCTGCCTGTCTTTTCCCCCAACCATTCAAAAGTAATTTGCAGGCAACATGACACTTCTCCTCTAAATATTTCAACTGTATTTCCTAAAAACAAGGATATTCCCCTTCGTGAGCACAAGACCAGTCTCACATTCAAGGAATTTTTAGTGATACGAAAATATGGCCTAATTTATGTCCATATTCAAATTTTGTCAATAATGCCTCGACTGACCTTTGTAGCATGTTCTTTTCCTGATCCAGAATCCAATCTAGGATCAATGTTGCGTTTAGTCATCATGCCTCTTTAGCCTCTTTTAATCTGCTTCTCTAAAGACGCTGGTTCCCTTTGATGGGAAGTGGTATTTAGAAGCCAAGTGCTAGGTGGGCTCATTCTGAGCGAATCCTCGTAAGCTGGGGTATGAGGGCTGTTGAGGACACAATGGCAAGTCACGCTCAATCAAAATGGCCTCCTTGCTTTGTGCCCCATCTTTGGCTAACTCAGGAAGGCATCCTGGGAGTTCCTGCAGAATGGTGTGCTAGGTAAGTTTGGAGTCAGCTAGACACGGATCTGACCCCCCTCTCTCCCTGGCACACAGGATCTCCAGAAACTTAGAGAAAGTCACCAAGCCCGTTTTCTCATCATTAGAATGCAAAATCATTGTACTCATGTCCCTGTGTTGGGGTTTAGAATGAAACGAGGTAACGAGGCCAACCTATCGTCACGTTCTTTCATTGCATAGAGATTTACCGAGCATGCCTTCCACTGGGCTGCATGCTGGAGATACAATAGTGCCCCAAACTAGTGAGTGCTCCCAGTTCTCACAGAGTTTACCATTGAGTGCAGGGGACACCCACACAATGGCTGTCTTGTTCAGGTTATAACCCCTCAGATGGAAAGGCAGACCCTATATCTTATTCATTTGGGTATCGTCAAGGTCTGCACAGTGTCTGGGCACACAAGGCTGGCTGGATTCTTTTGGAACTGACTTTACGAGCAGCCAACTCCGGGGATTTCTTGGAAGCTCTTACTTTATTTGGATCCTTAATAGCATTCTCAACCAGAGTCTTTGGCAGGTGAAATCTGAAATGAATCTCTTTTGAAGAGTAGCGGGGCTTACGGGGATTGAAGATATCCACCAAAGATTTTCAGAGAAACGGCAAGTAAAGTCCCGTGTTCTATTAATCAGTCAACTGGCAAATGTTTTCTGAGGGCCTACTATGTTCCCGACGCTAGGATTTAAAACGTAGAGAAGTGGAAGTCTCCATCCCACGTCTCACAAGCTTAGTCTAACAGGGGACACAAGGTGAGTGAGCACGTAGAGTGCTCTATGATACTGCGGAAAAGAACCCCCCATAGGAGAAGTCAGATGGGGCCATGATGACTATCAACTTGCCAATAGATTAAATCAAGCCTTGCGGGGCGGGGGGCGGGGGTTTGTTGCAAGGTCTTAGGTGACGAAGGGAAGGAGAGGTAGGTAGGTCCCAGGAACCACCCGAGCCACCATGTGAAGATGGGGCTACTATTCGGCCAAACAAATGCTAGGTTGGGCTTCTTGCCGTGTTCAGGAAAGGGTAACCCCTCACTAGATGAGCCACGGGCAATATGTTCTAGAACACCCAGTCCTCACCTATCATTAAATCATTAGTTAGAAGAAGGATGTAGAAGAAGGCTCTTGGGCTCAGTTTACAAAGAGATTATCAAAGGCAAAGGCTGGCCCAGTGGTGGAGAAGGCCAAAGGCTCGGGGGTTACAGGCTGGGGCTGCAGTGTGACCACAGGCAAGTGACTTCACCCTCCCGAGGCTCCACGTCCTCCCTCGTCAAGCGTGGGTAATGATGGCACCCTGAGAGGCTGCTGGCTGGTTAAAGTGACACGCCACATGAACAGTGCCCAGCTCACAGAACGGCGAAGAAATGTTGGGTGCGATTACTCTCCCGCGAACTTTCCAGAGGCCCCAGCCCATCTAATGAGCGATGCTAGAGCTGGGGGCCTTCCACAACATGCTGCCCACACCCTGTGATTCCCTAGGAGGCCTCAGAGCTCAGCACCACGCATGGAGTGAGCCCCCGGCTAGACCCCAGGGGCTTCATCCCCACCCCGTCCCCCCAACTCGTCTCTGCCTGAGAGCAGATGGTAAGGAGAGCAGACAAAGCCAGGCAGGAGAAGTGGCAACTTGCTCTTGAACGGGCTGGCAGCCCCCCTTCCCCTCCCAGCCTCACCCTGGGCTGGGAGCGCGTGCTGGGAAGAGGATTAAATCAATGCCAATTCACATCTCTCCAGAAGCTGGCTCCCTGATCCGAACTAATAAGCAAATCATTAGTGAATTAGGGCTGGGGAGGGCTCGACACAGCGCTCCTTAACTCCAGCTGTAAGACAAGCATAAAAGCCCCAACCCCCTTCCTTGGCGACCTCAAAACTCTCACACCGAGGAGATTTTCTGTGTTAAAGCAGCGAGCAAGCTCTCAGCCCCGCGCCACCCGGCCAAGCCCCAGGCTCCTTGGGGGACCACTGGGACAGCCAGCACCGTTTCCCCCTCTGAGTGCTGGTAACCTGCGCCATGAAAGTTCCCCTCTCCCACCAGGCCGCTAACCCTGTGTTCTCTGCCCTATCTGCGTCCAGAAGCGTTTGGAGCTGGGCATGCCAAGCTGTGTCCCCCCCTCCCCCGCCCTGGGCACAAACTTGGCCCCCTTGCTTATTTCCCGGTGAAAGCCCATTATCTCTCATTTACATCTAAACTAGCTTTTCATACTATTTTAAAGGCTGCTCCTCCCCTTCTGTAATCTCCCTGCGAATGAATTAAAAGTTGATTCTTGAAACGCACAAATCTTGGGGGCAGTTTCTTTTTCCTTCTTATTTAAATCATATGCTGTTTTGGACTAACCCTTTTATTTCCTCCCAATTATGATTTCTGGTGTGTTTTCCAGAGCTTTACAACATGGCACCTGATTATACACAAAGCTTCAGAATAAAGCCCTGTTTTTCCCTTCATTAACGACACAAAGGATGACTGTGTGATCCACACAGCACTTTGTGATTTAATGCAGCTTTACTGTCTAAATCGCACCCGGCTTGGGCAAAGCAGATTTGGGAGTGAATCAACGCATTTTCTTGCTGCCAGGAGCTCCCTTGCAGATTCCAGCAAATTCTTTCACCACACGGAATTAGCATTTGATTAAGCTCTGCAGACACGTTCAAACTTTTACCACTGAGCGCCGGCAGGGCTGCGGTAATCTCCCGAGAGGGGGAGGCACCAAGAGCAGCCGCTGCTTCTCATCCCCTCCCCCGCCCCCAACGGGGACACTCCGCAAAATTGTGGGAGTGGTGGGTGATGGATGAGTTGAGAGAGGGGGTGCCAGAAAAATGTGAGGGCTCCTGAGAGAGCAGCGTGGGGGGCTGATGGGAAGGAACATCAGATGCGTGCTTGGGTGGCAACCATCCTTTCTGCCCCAAACCGGCACTAGACAGGCTCTCAGCCAGTGGGTTCCGCTCACACCAAGGCGCTTGGATTGTCCGATTCCCGATTCCCTGAATTCTCTGACGCAGGGAGATGTGACCTTCAACTAGAAGGTCCGGGGTCGGAGGGAGAGGGGAGGGTCTTTCCCAGCCCCCCACCCCGGCCCTGCGGTCCCATCCTCGGGGTTTGCTGCCCCTCCCAGACACCTCCACCCAGACAAGCTCATGATTCACTTCCAGCAGAGCTGCGAGTTATGCCTCCCAACAGCCTGGGTTTAAAATCTCGTCCGTTTCCATTATGCAAATGTGAGAAACGGAAGTTTATCAAACTGGGGCTTTGTACCTAGAAAGCGGGCGTGCCAGCATGGGGGGGGGCTATAAAGGCTTTATTGCCACAACTTTGGGGTGATTGCTTCTCTCGCAAATGCCAGGAGCACGATTGAATTATGCAGGTCTTCCCAAACAGGTGGCAATAAAAACTTTACAGCCTCCCACACCATCACATATTTTGTTTATGCCTCTTAGGTGTCTTATTTTGTTAAAGTTTTTTTTTTTGGACCCTTCTGTTACTATGGAAACGGGAGTAGGTGGAGGTGGTTCCGGGATACCTGTTAAGGCAAATACAAGGTAAATCAGTTACCACTGGGTGCTCAAATTTTATCCTCTGTTTGAGGAAATAACTGGGTTTCTAAGTGAGGACGAGAACCACTTAGCTCCGGAACAGCACGGCGGTTCCAGACTCCCACAGCATCCCCGCGGCAGGGGGGAGGGGAAGAAAAGGAACACGTGAAAAATGTCCATTTTACAGATGGTGAAACAGAGGTATGCAAAGCATCTTTCCCACAGTCAGATAGCAAGTTGGCCATACCGGAAGAAAAGAAAAAGTGCAAAAGGAGTGTATCTTCGGGGGGCCTGTTTGTCCCTGGTCCTCCTAGAGCTACAAAACCAAAAATCGGGGCTGATTTTCGGGAACCTGAGGGGGGTCAGGCTGTAGTGAGGTCTGCTGGCAAAAGCGGAACCGGCCGAAGCAGGTTTTTCTGTTGCTGGCAGCTGCTGGGCCAGGAGCCGGTGATCTTGTGGACAGCGTGCTGGGGAAAATGGCTTGCACAGCCCCTTCTTAATGTGATCTGGAAGATAGGCACAGCTGGCAGGGAGCCGGCCTGAGGGTGGGGAGGGTCCAGATGCCAACGGTCCCAGGTAGCCCCTTAATTCCGGGGGGTACAACTCACCAATGGCTGAGAGAGGAGATACCCGAGATGGTTCTCCTGGGTCCTGTTTTCAACGAGAAGAGGTTTTCTGATTTGGGTGTCCTGTTCTGCTCTCTTATTCGGGGAGAGGCTGGGATTCCCATTCCTTATGGAAGAGGGGGTGAGGAAAACAGGTAAGGGGGGTTAGGAAGCACCTGAGAGACTTCCACCGAACCCCAGAAACAAGGGGCTTCTGCAGAGGAGATTTTTTTTTTTTTCCGGATGTGCCGTCATCAGAATGAGGAAGTTGGTCTAAGCTGTTTACTGGAGACAGGGAGGAAGACCTGGCCTTCAGAAACCCTTGAGTACCTTTTGTACCCCTGAGCTTTGGTTTCGCCATTTAAGGAAAACAAAATGTAATGCTTGTCTAAGCTCCTTCCCTCAGGGATGTGTCACGAGTACAAGTGTGATAAGCTTCAATGCTGGTAGAATTTTACACTCAACTAAAGGCTGTCATGTGTTTCTGTCCTGCCAGACCCATTGCCCGGAGATCTCTTCTTTAAGGGGGTCTTACCCCCCACCATCCCAGAGGCCACATGCCAACTGGGGAAGAATTTGTTGCCCCTTGAGTGACAGGCTGAGTACAGAAATGGGATAAGCTTTTAGAAACTTAGTATGACAGAGTAATTTTAGTTCAATCAAATCCAAAGACTCGAACTTTGGGCTCGTAAAATTTTATTTTTTTCCCTCAGGAATTCATTTTTCTTGTATTTGACCAAAGATTTGCCTGACAGATTGGAAAAACAACAACGACAAAATAAACAACAGGTCCCTCACCACGGGAAGTCTGAGAAGCACTGCTCTGTGGGGTCCCATGGCCACAGTCCTACAGCATCCTCCTGCTGGAAGCTTTCTCAGTCAATTAAATTATGAATTCTCGGCATGGAGCCCTGCTCGGATTAGGGGGTAGCTTGCCTAGACCATCCGTAGGGCTGCTGGTGCTGAATGTCAGGCCGCCCTGCTCTCTCCACTGTGCCAGGCCACACCTGGCTCCCCAGGGCCCCTTGGGACCCCTCCTCCCCGACCACCTTCCCATGCTTGGAAAGTGCGAAAAATGAGCCCTTCTCAGCCCCTCTTTTCTTTTTGTCCTAAGTGAACCTGAGCGCATCGTGGAAGCTCTGGAACAGGCAAACGATATTTCATGATCTAGTTTATTAGGCTGTGAATCCCCGGGCCCCGCCACCCGCAGAGTCGCTGCTTCGGCTCATGTCTCCTTGGGGACACACTCGCTGCACTGTACCCGTTAGTGCCATCCGCACCCTCCAGGTACCCGGGCCCTGCACTGTCCCATTTACATCATGGGTGCAGCCCTCCTACTTCTTGGGGCCGAAAACGGCCTCCTGCTTCTTAGCTGCACAGCGCGAGCCGTATTACCCACACAATGCGAATGAACTTGGCGCGAGTACTTCCTGAGACCCTAGAAGCCCTCCAAAAAGATCAGTTATTGATAACTGATTATTACTGTTTTCTAATATTGATTATTATTTCTTCTGATTATATATTGATTTTTGTGGTCTTGGGAAATTCGACCTAAAACTTCCGCTCATGTTCTTTCTCGGCTGTAATATGGAGATTACAAGGATCTCCTTCAAATGCTCCCAGGATTAAATGAGATGATTCCCCGGGGGTCAGGAGAATGTGCAGATGAGAGTTTCCTTCCCCTCCTCCAGAGTTGACTGCTTCCCGTTTTTCCTGTCCTATCTTTCCAGATTTGTCCTCCTCGGGGAGGGACTCATTCGCCTGTGCACCCTTGCTCTCACCCCAGTCCTGCCCCATTGACTCACGTTATTGGGTCTAGGCTAGAAGGGTGTGTCCTTGGGGGCAGGATGGGAAGGGAGTAGGCCCCTGGTGGGTGACTTCGGATGGGCGGGTCCCTGCCACTCCTCCCCTCACCCCCACGTGACCTGTGCTGGAGAGGCCAACATCTTTCTTTCCTCTGGGTGATGTCAGGCATTTTAGCAAATGCAGGCCCCCCGGGAGCCACCAGCTCCCAGTTCCTACCTGAGAACACACCATCTGACCACCGATGTGATTTCGCCTTTGGTTTCTTGCATGGTTTTTTTTTTTTTTTTTAATTGACCTCACCTTCAAGATTGCCTGGAGCCAGCTTATTTTTAAAGTCCATGGACGGTCACTTTTACTCTATGTCACTAATTTCATAAATTATGTTTTTCTCGTTTTTTAATCTGGCAGAGCATTCCCCGCCATCCTTCACCTTAGCCAGCCTGCCTGGGTGATTCAAACATGCGAAAATAATGAAATAAATATGATCCCAAGGAAGAGTAGCAGTAAATCAAGGCATTATATTAATTATTGTCATGATTGGAATTCTCTAGAGCTGAAAGGCAATAGAGATGATGCATCTTTTAACACGTATTTAATGTCAAACTTAGTGCTTTTAAATCTGCTCTGCATCTCTTTTGACTCCTTCCTCTACGAAGTTGCCCATGCCATGGATAGTTCTAGAACACCTAACTGAGAACTATCAACCAGTCACAGCAGTTTACCAGCTGGAATGTGCCCCATGGTGCGCTAGAGGCTGGTGGCAAGTGGCTGCGGCTTAGCCCCGCCCCCCATGCCCCAGCATGCCTTGCAGCTACTGCCTCCTTTCCCTAAAGCTTGGATGCTTTGGGCCACATTCTGGGTATTGCAGGTATCATGGCTGCCAAACAAATTACCTTCAACTTAGTGGCCTTAAACAACCATTTATTATGCTCACAGATTCTGTGGATCAGGAATTCGGACAGAGCACAGAGGAAATGACTTGTCTCTACTTCATAATGTCTGGAGTCTCAGCTGGAAGACTCACAGGCTGGGGCCAGAATCCTCTGGAAGCTTGTGCACTCACATATCTCTGGTGGTCGATGCTGGCTGTTGGCTGAGACGTCAGCTGGCTCTGGCCTCTCCACGTGGCCTGGGTTGCCTCAGAGCATGGTGACTGAATTCCCAGGATGAGTGTCCTGAGAGAGAGCAGGGTGGAAGCTGTGTCCTTTTTATGACCTAGTGTGGAAGTCACGTAGCATCACTGCCGGAGGCTACTGGGGAGAGCAGTCTTGGAACCGCAATATGGGCATTGCTTGGGAAAATACAATTGGCCACACTGGGGCTGTCATTGGTGAGGTCCTAGGCTCTCCTAGGGTGGAGAGCTGTTGGTCATTGTCTTCTGGAAGGAAAAGACCCTTGCACTATCACAGCCAGGCCTAAGGGAGCTACCAGAACGATGGTTCGGACGAGAGTACTTTCCTGCTGTCTCAGTTTGGGCTACCATAACTAAGTACCATAGACGGGTGGCTCATAAGCCACAGAAATTTATTCCTCACAGTTCCGAGGGCTGGAAGTCCGAGGTCAGGGTGCCAGCATGGTCGGGCTCCGGTGAGGGCTCCCGTCTGGCTTGCAGACACTGACTTCTGGTGTCCTCGCCTGGTGGCGAGAGGATGAGAACTCTCTCAGGCCCCTGTTATAAGGCACCCACCCCACCGCCAGGGCTCCAGCCTCATGACCTCATCACCTCCCTAAGGCCCCCCCATTCCTGATACTATCACACTGAGGGTTAGGATTTCAACATATGAATTGGGGGACACAAACTTTCAGCCCGTAGCACCTGCTTGAAATGCTTTTGATGCTTTCCCGTTGGGCTTAGGAAAAAATGCGAGCTTCCCTGCGGGGCTTATGAGGCCTACATCTCCAGCCCTCTCTCTTCCCGTTCACTGTGCTCCCACTCTGAGCTCCACTTTGCATCTCCAACCCACCATCTCTCGCTCGTGGGCTTTGAGCAAAACATCGCTTCTGCAGAATAGTGCCTAAATGAATCCTTCTCCACCAACTCCCTCCCTCGCCTCGATGTTCAACTCTCAGGCTCTTAAAGATCCAGGTCCTTGGACCCATTATTTCCCTCGAGTATTCCCCACGCCAGAAGAGCTGGGCCAGGAGAGGCTTGCAGCCTCAGCCACAGGCCAAAACAGAACCAGCCCAGCTTCCATGACTTCCTTTTTAAAAAATTTTATTTAAATTCAATTAATCAATATATCATGTATTATTAGTTTCAAGGGTAGAACTTAGAGATTCCTCAGTTGCGTACAACACCCACTGCTCATTCCATCAGGTGCCCACCTTCATGCCCATCACCCAGTTACCCCACCCTCCACCCTCCTCCCCTCCAGCAACCCTCAATTTGTTTCCTAGAGTTCAGAGTCTCTCTTATGTTTTGTCTTTCCATGACTTTCTAGAACAGTGGTGTCCAATAGAAATATAAGGTGAGCCACAAATGGGAGCCAGGGAGGTGATTTAAAATTTCCTAGTAGCCACATTAAAAAGAGAAAAAAGAAAAGGGGGGAAATTTATTTTATTAATATCTTTAACCTAATATATCCAAAATATTTGCCATTCTTTTTTCCACACCAAGTCTTTGAAATCCGGTGTGTATTTTGCACTTAGAGCACGTCTGCGTGAGGACTAGCCTTATCTCAAATGTTCAGTAGCCACACGCTGCCAGTGGCTATGGTATTGGACGTTGCAGCTATAGGATATTTGTACCATCACAGAAACTTCCATCGGACAGTCCTGGTCTAGAGTGAATTTGCTATATATCAAGAATGGGAGGAATATGGGGCGCCTGGGTGGCTCAGTTGTTAAGCGTCTGCCTTCGGCTCAGGGCGTGATCCCGGCGTTCTGGGATCGAGCCCCACATCAGGCTCCTCCGCTATGAGCCTGCTTCTTCCTCTCCCACTCCCCCTGCTTGTGTTCCCTCTCTCGCTGGCTGTCTCTATCTCTGCCAAATAAATAAATAAAATCTTTAAAAAAAAAAAAGAATGGGAGGAATATAATCTCGGATGTGTTTGAATTTCAGGTATCAGAGTGGTCCCTGTAAAGGTAAGTGTAAACAGAATTTTGCAGAATTAAATAATGCTCAAACACACTGGGAGGGATGACTATTTGAGGAAAATGGAAGCCAATTAAAAAAAATTTAATTGGAGGGGCGCTTGGTTAAGCATCTGACTCTTGGTTTTGGCTCAGGTCATGATCACAGGGTCGTGGGCTTGAGTTCCAAGGTGGCTCCGCGCTCAGCAGGGGTCTGCTTGAGATTCTCTCCCTCTCCCTCTGCTCCTCCCTCTGCTCTCATGCTCGCTCTCTCTCTCAAATAAATAAATAAATCTTTAAAAAATTTTCATTGGAAAGAACATAAAACGACAGAAATGTTGCAAGAATGATCACAGTACCAAGAACAACCATATACCCTTTATCCGCTTCACCTATTTCGAACATTTTACACATTACCACATTTGCTCGATCGCTTGTACTCCCTCTCTGTATCCACACACCCTTATATAGTTTTTCCCTGTAGTGGGAAAGTAGGTTGCACACGTCATGACCCTTTACTCTAAAATGCATCGGTATTTCTTAAGAATATTGTCTCCTGTAACCACAGTGCGGTTATCAACAATGTTCTACCAACTTCAGCAAATTTATCAATATAATACGTTGATCTCATTGACCATTCATATTCCCATTTTGTCGATTACTCCGGTAGCATTTCCCTCCTCCATCTAGGATCTAGCATAGCATCAGACACTGCACTTAGTTGACGTGTCACCTCTCAGGGTGGGACGATTCCAGGCTGATTGCAGTTGACCCTTCAGTAACACCGGTTTGAACGGCATGGGTCCACTTACATCTGGATTTTTTCGGTAAATACAGTACAGTACTGTCAATGCATTTTCCTTAGGATTTTCCTTTTTTATTTTTTTTAAGGTTTTATTATTTTTTAAGTAATCTCTATGCCCAACGTGGGGCTCAAACTCACGACCCTGAGATCAAGAGTCGCATGGTCTTCCAACTGAGCCAGGCAAGCGCCCCGCCTTACGATTTTCTTAATAACATTTTCTTTCTCTAGCTTACTTTATGGTAAGAATCCTGTAAACAATACACGTAACAACCCAAATACGTGCTTATTGACCATTTGTGTTATTGGTAGGGCTTCTGGTCAACAGGTGGCTCTTAGTAGTTAAGTTTCGGGGGAAGTCAGAAGTTATACATGGATTTTCAACTGTGCACGGGGGCGCGGTGCCCCTCACACCCACATTGTCCAAGGGTCAACTATACTTTAAAGTGAAGAGTTCTTTATGAGGTGTGTCTCCCTTTCCTCCTGCCTCCATCTTATTTATTTTGTAAATTGGCGTTTTCAGCGTATTGGGTTTTCTTAAAGGCAGAGCACCCCTGCCTTAGGTAAATGTGAGATAAGAGACTCCACCAAAGCCATCGGCTGCCCTTTCCCATTTGGGGGAAGGCCTCACCCTCCAGTTCTGAGAAGGGATCTCAGAATCCAGCCTTTCTGAAACTGGGGGACCGTTCCTGAGCAGCTCACCTGCCAGAGGCGTCAGGTCCCGACGTCATGTGTTGCAGCAGCCACTGAGACCACAGGGCTGGCTGATCGATTCTCTCCTCTTTCCTTGCCTTCTTGGGGACTTTCATGTGTGTGCCAGCGAGCCCACCAGAAAGGCAGGCAGTGGCTGGCTGGAAAGCTGACTTTCCCACCCTGTGATTTAAAACCTGGCCCCTCCACAAGTTCACATAACCTCTCTTGACTGTCTAGATTGCAAAACCAGGCCAGATTTCCCCAAACTCCCAGGAGACCCACACAAGTCCTCTCGTTTGCTCAATTACAGCGATAGACAGATCACAATGGAAGGAAACACTAAATTAAGTGTGACAGCCATTAATACGACGTGCTTGGTGGCAGTGATTGGGTTGGGGGATCGCAGATCCGATGGCTATAACATATTGGTGAGGGGGCCGCCCGCATTGGCTCCTTGGCGGGCCTTGAACTTGCTGGAAAAGACCAGGCCTGCACACAGGGCCCCGTAGCCATGGCAACGGGCTCTCGCTCAGCAAAACACATAAAGATGATTCATTTTGTTTTCCTTTCCTTTCTTTCCACCCAAATTTTCATGTGGGTTGGAATCTATTTTTAATTTCTTTCCTTGGAGGAGAGGCTATTTTTAATTGTGTTACCTCCCTCCTGGGGGCCTGCCAGGCCTGGATTTGAATGACCCAGGGAGGTGGGCCATACCAGGCCTGAAGTCCTGGAACTTTTTTGGGTTTTTCTGGTGTTGGGGGAAGGGGTGGGAAGGGACAGTCTGGGGTGGAAATGATGCCGGAATGGCCTTGGCATTAAGGCTGGGACCTCATGTCTTGGAATTTGCCTAAACTCTTGCTCCCATTGGTCTCTCCAGCTCGCTGCTAGAGGAAGGCATGCCCTGTCATATCATTTCCATTTCTCAGGAATTCGCCATCGGAAAACCAAACTCTATTCTGGTTTGACAGGGTGCTTTCATATCCATGTTCTTATTTGATCTTGGAGGTAGCTAGGTGGGGCAGAGGCCCCACGTGTCGCCCCATATCTGAGGGCCCTCCCTCCTGGCACAGTTCCAGATGCCACTGCTCAGCCCCCTGGCATCTAGGTGGGCAGGGGAATCATTCTGGCCCACGGAGCGAGGGCCGAAGTGTCATACACACCGCCACTTCCAGGCCTGGTCCCTAAAACGTCCCTTGGCACACCCTCCCCCATTCTGTGTCTGCTTGCTGCCTACCAGCAGAGTGAGGAGGTCCCTGGGAGGGCGGGAGGCCCCAAGGCCCTCAGAAAACAGTGGAGCTGCCCACTCCACCAGAGGCTGCAAGCCCGTCAGGCTATGAACTTGGATGGGGAAAAAAAATTGATCTTTATCTCCACTAACTTTCTAATGAGATTTAGCATTTCCTTCAATTATGAGTGTAGGCAACAAACCACGGTGATATTAGCAGTTCCTGAGACCTTGTCTCCAAAAGAAATCACAGACATTTCATATCATATTACCGTTGTTATGCATATCTCAAAATATCATTTCCACTTATCACTTCTTTGAAATTGCAAGTTATTAGACCTGCCACTCTATCTTATTAATTACTGCATTAATAAAGAAGCATATATATTATAATATCACAACTGTTTTTTTTTTATTTTGGTAACTACATTTCAGTATAATTGGTTTTCTTTGTAATTTTATTTTATTTTATTTTACGCATTTATAAACCTTCTTGTGAGAAGCAGCCCACAGACGTCACAGCCTGCCAAAAGAGTCCACAGCACCAAAGGACAGAAATCCTGGCCCCGTGGCCCTGACTCGTCAGATACAACTATGATGTGAATGAGTGATGACCTTTTATTGGGCTAAGCCAAAGGCATTTCGAGAGTGTTTGTTAAAGCAACTAGTATTCCTTACTCTGACTGATACACCAAGACAGGGAGAGCACACTCCTTAATTGTATAGATGGAGAACTAAAGCTCACATGAGGCAGATGGCTTGCCCGGGGTGACATATTCATCAAAATGACACTGAGATTCAAATCTCGTCCTCCCGACCTCAGTCCAGGGCTCTTGAAGACGCCCTACACGGTCCCATCTTTTTCATACCTCAGCCTCAGAATGCTTCTATGTAGAAGTGAATGTGGTAAGAAACCTTCTTCCCCAGCCTACATGTTTGTTGGCTTTCTTTGTCCATGAAAAAAGTTTCTGAACCAAGTTCTAGAACTTTCTGTAATGATAGGAATGTTCTAGGTCTGCACTGTCCGATATGGCAGCCCCTAGCCATAGGTGGCTACTGAGCCCTTGCAATTGCTTTGTTGGACTAAGGAACTGAATTTTAAATTTTATTTCCTTTTACTTCATTTAAATAACTCCATATTCATCACTACTTTACCGGGTAGTGTAGCTCTAGACAGAGTTTCTTAGCCTTTAGCGGGCATCAGAATCACGTGGAGAGCTGGTGAAAGCACGGAGTGCTGGGCCTCACCCCCAGAGCGTCTGATTGATTCAGCAGGTCTGGGGAGGCAGAAGTCCTGCGAATCTTCCATTCTAACTAGTTTCCAGCTGATACTAATACTGTGGGTCGATTCTCACCCTCAACATGGCTGCCACTGGGGGTCAGGTACATTTTTGTGGTGGGGACTGTCCTGCTTCTTATTTAGATGTATCCTGGCCTCTACCTAGTTGATACAAGTAGCACCCCAACACCCCTCCCCCCCAGTTGTAACAACCACAAATGTCTCCAGACATGGTCAATGTCTGCTGGGGAGCAAACCCCACTCCCAGGTGATAACCACTGGCTTAGACATACACAAAGACTTTTTTTTTTAACATCGGAGTTTGAACAGATTACACTTAAAAAAATACAGTTGACCCTTGAATAACGGAGGGCTTGGAGGGCTGACCCCCCCGTACAATGGAAAATCCATGGATGACTTTGGATTCCCCCAAAACTTAACTACTAATAGCCTACAGTCGACCAGAAACCTTACCGAGAACATAAACAGTCAAGGAACATATATTTTGTGTGTTCTATGTATTATATATTGTATTCTTACAATAAAGGAAGCTAGAGAAAAGAAAATGTTGTTAAGAAAACCACAAGGAAGAGAAAATACGTTTACAATACTGCAGTGTTTTTACTGAAAAAAAATCCGTGTATAAGTGGCCCCGCACAATTCAAGTCTATGTTGTGCAAGGGTCCACGGTAGCTTGAATTGGAATCTGAACTTAATTTCTTCTTACATCTGCTCTAAAAGTGCCAAAAACTTATTATATTCCAGCAACACACCAGACTAGGTTGGAATTTTTTTTCCTTCAAAAATAAATCAATCGTGTCTACGGCTGGCATTCGTCAGGCCCCAACTGCTCATGCCACCCTCTGTGCTGGCCGCCGCGCCTCCGGCCCCCATCTTTCCCTTCCTCTTCCCTCCCCTCCTTTAGCTTCTCCCTCACAGTCATCCCCTTGCCTTCCTTCATCTCCCCTTTTGACTTCCCGAGGCTTCCCTATTTCCATGTCTTTCTCTTCTTCCCTCCACAGCCAGGGCTTCTGGCCTCCCCCCCTGCTCCCCCCCCCCATCCCCTTCTCCCTGCAGCACAGCACTCCTGGGGCTCTGCGCTGTTTATTCTCCGTTGCTGTTGTCTCTGCCGGCTCTGGCTGTGTTTCCCACTTTCCTCCTTTTATCTCCAGTCTGTGTTTGTCTTTGGCTGGCCAAATTTGGCCTCTGGCCCCAGACAGTCTCAGCTCCAACTCTGCGCCCGCTCCCTGCCCCCTCCAGCCCCCGGCTCCCGCACAGAGCAGCGGCCCCCTAATACCACCGAGGGTAACAGGCAGCTTGCAGACAGTATAGGAAAGAAAGCCAACGGGATAGGCTTTCTTGGCTTGATGCCAGAATCATGTTATGCCACCGCTCAAGAGAGGGCCAAGGGTTTAGTTGGTGCTTCTTTTAAAAAAGCAGTTAGAAATTGTTGTCACCATCTTGGTTAAGAAGGGTAAGGAATAATCTGTGTCGGTGGGACAACTGCATGTGGCTTGGCATTTGTCCTGTGGAGAAGTCAAACATGTCAGAGGCTGACATTCTCATATGGAGGTGACATTAAACAAACAAGGTGTCGGGAACTCTTTAAATCACCTGCAATATTGCGAGCAGTCAATCAATAGAGCTGTGACAAGCCGGGGCCACAGACTTGCCCATGACCACTGGGTTTTGCTTCTCACAGAAACATGCTTGACAGGAAACGCGCTGCTAATTTGGGCGGTAAGTCTGTCTCTCTACCTTGACTTTATCCCACGGTTAGTGCATTTTTTTAAAAAATGACCTTTGAAAAGACACAGGCTGAAGATTATTTCTACTGACCTCTCACTTATTAGGTGGGATTACCGGGAAATATCAGATTGTTGACTAATGCTTTCTGTTTTCAGCTGCTTCTCTGGGCCGGTGTCAGAGGCACTGTCTCACACATGGAGGGTATCAGTTCTTTAAATCCTTATTTATGAACATAAAGCTATGGGCTAGAGGAGCCCAGGAGAGGCCGGCTCCAAAGGAAAACCACGAAGCTATCGTAAATGCCTTGAACAAGACGCGAGGCTGACCATGCTTCAGTCTACAGCAAGAGATAGCAATTCAAACCAAGGCGCTCCCGGGAGAGGGGAAAGACTTGGGCTTGAATTCATGCTAACTTGTAAATCATGAACACTAGAAAGTCATTCTCAGCCAGTTTTTGATTGAGGAAGGCAGGCCTACCTGAAGGTTCTGATGGACCAAGGATGGGGAGTGACATGGGAGGAGAGAGCGTCACACCACTGACGATGGGAGAGGGGCTCACACCAAATGGGGATCCTCTCTGGTGTGAATCCTGGCTTGGGAGAAACCACAGGGGCCTCTCCCCTACGTGTGCCCCGTGTGGCGAGCAGCGTTCTGCTGTCGTCATGGAAACTGAGAACATAAATGCCAGGTGTGGCGGCGGGGAGGGCTGCTGGTGAGGAACTAAAACTGTCCAGGGGTGGGGTAGGGTGGCAGAGGCAGGAAGCCGGGGAGAGTGACAGGGGCATGACACTTCAGTGAGATCAGTAGTGAGACAGAGGTTCTTGGGGCCAGGCGGTGGTCTCTCAAAGCATCGAAAGGTTGGAAGGCCCCTCCAGGTCTCTCTATCATCCATTGTTCTCCACGATACACCTGCCAAGGGGGCCTGTTGCCCCTACTTGAGTATCCCTAGCAAAGAGGAACTCACAGCTTCTGAACTTGTTTCCGCGCTAGACAGATTTAACGGTGGGAGCTCCCTTTCTCTCAATAGGTCTTGGATTCTAAGTGTTACGAAGAGTTAATCCAGCTCCTCTTTTATCGGACAACTTTTCAGCTGTTTGGGGACCATGTTCATGTCCTCCATGAGTCTCCTCCTTCAGCATAAATAGTATCAGTGACATCAACTGTTCCTTATATCCCGCGGCCTTGTGGCCCTTCGTGGTTCCCACCGGCCTCCTGTGGGTGTGTTCTACTTGGACAAGGTCACTCATCAAGCGTCACCCGGAACAGCCTACGGTTCTTATTTCGGTTAGCTAGTGCATCAGCACAACCAGCCACGAGCAGTCCCAGCAGCGTGCCACGGTGAGCTCATGGTTCTCTGGGTCGGCTGGGTCGCGGCTCATCTAGGCGGGGCTTACCTGGGCAATCTTACTGATCTTGACTGGACTTACTCACATTGCTGGGGCCAGCTGATCTAGGCCAGGGCCGTCCATGTGTCCCTCATCCCCTGCTGGGACCGGTGGGCTAGCCCCAGAATGTTCTTCTCACGGAGACGGCAGATGCGTAAGAGAACAAGTCCAATCATCCAAGTGTTTTTGCAAACCTGTGGTCATATCCAGTTAACGGAACAAGTCACATGCCCAAACCTAAAACCAAGGGAGGACGGGAACTCGGGCTCCTTTGTGGGAGGAACTTTAAAGTGACATGGCAAAGGGCAGGGACAAAGGGCTGAAGAACTGGGGCCATTGCTACAGCCTACTGTAGATTTGATCTGGTCAAATCAAAGCAGAGCTAGATTATTCCCTCTCTTTTCCCGGACACCATGTTTCTATCAGTTCAAGTTAAGATTTAATAACCTTTTCAGGTAGCCACACTGATAGCTTACACTGAACTTGCTGTCAAGTAGAAGCTGAAAATGTTTTTACATATGCTTGCTGAGCTCTGGACCTGTGCCACTGACCTTTTAGACCCCCAATGCAGGACGGTATGCGTATTCCCATTAAATTTTTATCTTGACAGAATTGGGCCCCAAAATATTTAAGTAAGATGGAATCCATACCTCCCTTACTTTCAAGTCTCGTATCTGCACATTTCATCCTGGCGTCACCAAGGTTCTTATTGGTGTCAATGAATCGACTTGTCAAAGATACATGGAGCTCTATGTCTCACTGCCAGAGACTGCCTTCTGGGCTGCCAGTGGTCCATTGTTCTGCATTCCTTGGGTCTGGTGTTTTAAACAGTAGGAATTAATCTGATTTCATCATCATGTGGCCTCCTTTCTCTATCGGGTCTCAGGGATGCGAAGAGACTTTGTGGAATGCCTGTTATGATCACG
This sequence comes from Ursus arctos, assembly GCF_023065955.2. Lineage (NCBI taxonomy): Eukaryota > Metazoa > Chordata > Mammalia > Carnivora > Ursidae > Ursus > Ursus arctos. The sequence goes on along the minus strand of NC_079873.1, from coordinate 33,357,434 downwards.
TAAAGGTCAGGTAGGATTTAGAGAGGAGAAGCCATCTCGGTCTGAGGGAGCAGGATGAGCTAGAATCCTCGATGGCGGTGAGCGGGTATATTGGTGGGTGCAGAGTCTTCAGATAGGCATGGAAGGCTCATGAATGGAGCCATTGGAGATGAGACCAGAAAGGGAAGTTAGCTTCATGTGATGAGAGATCTTGGGCACCAGGATGATGATATTGGAATTTTACCTATAGGCATTGGTTTTCAAAAACTTGCTGAGTATAGTGGCTCCTTAGAGGTGACCCTTAGGGCTGCCTTGCCTTGGGGAGTATGACAAAGACTGCTTGTCCCCAACGTCTGTTCTCTTCTCTTCTTCCTCGGTCTTAGCACCCATGATTTTTAGCAGGGCACAAGGCTCTCCCAGAATAAAGGCTGCATTTCCCAGCTTCCCTCACATCTAGGTGTGGCCACGTGACCATGTTTTAGTCAATAGGGTTTACGTAGAAGCAGCGTGCGTAACTTCCGGGGAATGTCCTCAAGGGATGAGGGGCAAGCTTCTTCATCCCTTCTAGCTGGCCAGATGCACATCTTTGGCCCTGAAGTGACATTGGAAGCCATTCATGGCAAAGTGATAAAATAGAAATAACCTGAGTCCCTGACCACATGGAGTTCGACACCAGTCATGTAATGACTATTAAGGATTTCTTCTATGTTAGCAAGAAATAAAAAATTTTATCTATGTGTTATGTTGAATTTCCCTTACAGTAAACCCAATCTTGCTCCTCCTAACTGATACCGAGGGACAAGAGAACAAGTAAATCTGGTTGTGATGTACAAAAGAGAGCCAATGGTGCTGTGAGAACAGTTGGCTCCTGACTGTCCCAGTGCATGCTGGGAAGGCAGCCATGATAGAAATGATTGAGAACCGCAGATATCCCACCTCCACCAAAAAACCAGTTACACTTGGATTTATGGGCATGCGGAGCTCTGTGGCACTGTTTGTCTTTCCCTGTCCCACTCCTGAGTCATTGCTCTGCTCCGGCCACCTGGTCTCCAGGGTCCTGCTGGGGGGATCATCACCCCAGGTTGGGAGATGCAAGATTCTGCCTAGAGTACAAGGATGTTGTCTGCATGAGCATTCTTCTTGAAGCAATGGCCAAACATGCCCACCATGTTAGTAATCAGAATGACTTATTTCCATTGCTTATAATCACAATGATAGCTAGTTAATACCTATTTACCCCCCAAGGAGTAGCAAATGGTCCCTCTCCCATGTCTAACAGTGAATAGGAGATTAGGGAATGAGGCCGATTTTAGTAGAAATTTCACAATCACCAAGTTTAAGTATATAACAGTTTTGATTTCTATGAAATTGAACTGAAATTGGCCTGGCACTCCATTTGACCAAATTGCAGAAAACTCGACCTAGGCCTCCACATAATCGGAGTCACTTAGAGATTGTTAAACAGCTCAGTCAGTTCAGGCTGCTGCCCCCAACTTCCAGTGCTTCTAAGCTCTGGTGGGCTGACCGTTTGTCTTGGCATGGGAGTGAGGCCTCTGGTATGAGGCTTGTTTCTGTCTTGCCCTGCTTGTTGGCCAGGCGGCAGGCTCCGTGCGCATTTGATCACAAGCACCCACCCCACCACCTGTGCGTGGAAAACACCTGTATCCTTTCTGCACCTGCTGTCTGTACATGCTTCCTTGTCAGGCAGGGAAAACTCTCCATGCCTTTCTGACTGCCTCTCAACCACTCTGGGCCATGCTGAGTTGGGAGCCACTCTCTGACATCATTCTCATTTCAAGCCCCAAGAGGCGAGACACACACATGAGCTGTAACCCTTGGGCACTGTCTTGGTTTCATCTAGGGCTGCTCTCAAAGGCTCCTCTGCTCAGAGATTCAGCCAAACTCATCTACCATTTCCCCTGGCGTCCCTCTGATGCCTGTGCCAGGGGTCGTCAGGCAGGCTTAGCTGGGGAGGAGCTGGGGGTGCCCTTTCGACGATGGGCTCACCAGTATCTAAGTGTGAATCTCCTCCCCTCCAATTCTCTCCTCTGGCCAGCTGGCTTAACCTCGATCTACTCTGAGGCCGGAACATGCCTTCCTTCCTGCTCTGCTGCTTGGAGCTCCGATGTCTGTTCCCGGCCCCTTAGGCTCTTATGCTCTTGGAACGCAGACACCTTTGCTCTCTCTCTCGAGCTCTGTGCTTGTCACTGAAAGCCTTGCCTTTCCGACTTTGGCCTCTGCTCTGAGTTTTCTAAAGGTCTATGCGGGAACTCCAATGGCTTCTTTGTTTTCAGACACATACACACACACACGTACACACACACGCCATGAATGCCACTGCCATCATGCACCAAACACTTGTAGAGGCAAGAGGAAAAACGTAGGAAAAAAAAATCTCGTTATGATTATTGCGATATTATACCATCACAATGGCTTTCTTTTCTAATTATCAACCAAATGACCAAAGCTCGAAAGAAAGTGGCTTGTGGGTGCTGTTTCTAGGTAGGCTCTGTGTGTTTATTGTGCCTTCCTTTCTCTGTGGACATCAGCAGGAAGAATCTGCTGGAAGACTCTGGTGCTTTGCTGCCTTTCCTGCTTCTAAGATGCATATCACCCAGGATCGCTAGCACCCGCTAGGCACAGCTCAGGGCCACGACTCCGGCGTCACATCAGACCAGCTCTGTATAGCACATGGCATTCCTGTTCCTACTTTTCAAGTAACACTTGAACAATTAAAAAAATCTAGGGTGAGGGTAAGATCTTGGCCAATTTGCATTTCTTTTTAAATGAGATCCTGCCCCCCCATATATATGTAGATTGCAAAAATCACCACAAATTCTTCTCCTCCCTTCAAGAGGGAGATCGAGACACTTTCTCTGCCTCTGGACTCTGATCTCAATTGTGTGATTGGCTTTGACCAATGGGATCTTAGCAAACGTGAGACAGTAGAAGCTTATAAAATGCTTCTGTGCTGGGGCTCATCCTCGCATGCTCTCAGGGTGGGGGCCCCTGCCATCACCACCACATAAGTTAGCCCTGGACTAGCCTGCTGGATGATGGGAGACCTGTGGCCTTGTCACCCCCGTGACCACAGCTGTCTTGGCAGCTGACCACAGACGGGCGAGATCAGTGGAACTACCCGCCAAGCACAGCACAGACTGCCAGCCCACTGACTCTCGAGCTAAATGAACTGTCATTGTGTTAAGCTCCTGAGTTATGGGGTAATTTGTTACTCAGAAAAAGCTAACCCCTACAGGATGCTAAGCATAACTGAATGTTTGGTGAATCGGCATTTTGTAATTCTGGGGGTTATAGACCGAATATTAATTCTTTCCATACAGGACTGTAGACTTAAAAGACAGAGGCTAGGGGCGCCTGGGTGGCACAGCGGTTAAGTGTCTGCCTTCGGCTCTGGGCGTGATCCCGGAGTTATGGGATCGAGCCCCACATCAGGCTCCTCTGCTATGGGCCTGCTTCTTCCTCTCCCACTCCCCCTGCTTGTGTTCCCTCTCTCGCTGGCTGTCTCTATCTCTGTCAAATAAATAAATAAAATCTTTAAAAAAAAAAAGACAGAGGCTGAATTTATACCAACTCCAGGAGGTACCTTATTTCTTCTTTAAAAAAGCTAATCTACATATTATTATGCTTAAAATGCAAATGTTAGAAGAGTATGCTAAGTATGACTATTAGATTAATTAAGTTTATGCTGTATATATGCTTGTATGTACATGGAAAATTCTAGAAGAACACTGAAGAAACTGTTAATAAGCATATCTCTGGGCCTTGGACTAGAGGTGGGAAAGGGGTAGGAAGAACTTTAATTGTTTCTATCAGGTTTCTATCATGATTATCTATTAACTTTATAATTGAAACAGTACTAAAATCTAAAAAATTAAAATTAAGCCCATCGCCAAATCGTTCAAGAATACCAGCCTGGCTCCAGGAACTGTGCTGTTTATTTCATTTGTACTTTTTTTTTTCTTAAAAGCTCAGTGTCCAAAATACATCCCATTACTTAAGGATTTTCATCAGCGTGGGCGCCACTGAATTGAGTTTTTAATCTGGTAAGCATTTGCTGCATGTCAAAAATACTGGCTTTGAAGAAAGAAAATGCTTATTTATTTAGTTTGGTATTAATTTCCCACCTACTTCCAAGAAATATTTGAAACTCCTAAGCTAATGCATTAATTAAACACGCTAAGGCACAATTTCTGGCCAAATCAAAGACTTTGTATCACCATGGTGCTACGTTTGCAAATTGGAAAAATAAAACCCCACAAAAATCTGATTTTGTTGAGGGCTCCTAGACCCACTGAACACAGTTCTGAATCGAGGCTGGGACCAGGGTGTCTGAGCGGAGAGATGAAGATGTTTAACGGAGTGAGGCCCGGATAGTCGACGTTAGCTGCTGTTCAAGCTCGGGGCTGCCAGGGCCCGAGAAGGCAGACCGCGGGCTGCAGGGTCCCCTTTGATCTGAGTCCTAGGACCCATCAAAGCAACGCAGTAAAGAGCCTGTGGGAAACCGTGACTCTGAGGTCTGATGGCCTTCTCCAGTTCTCCTGCGGGCTGGTTAGCCACATGACCAAATGGCATCTAAAAAGCATGCCATCCGCCCACCTATCACAGACGCGCTGCAGCGAGGCAGTAGGAAACTGACCCTTGATTGAGGCCATGGAAAACATTCCAGGATCAGAGCTGGTAGTGCATTTCTCTTATACGATGCATTGTATGGTGAGAATCTTGGCTGAAGGTGCTTCGGGTATTATGATTTTTAAGAAATATATTTTGGTCATTGGAGTGACCAAAGAGAGAGAAAGCACGAGAGAGATCAGAGAGGGAGACAGAGAGGGAGAAGCAGACTCCTTGCAGAGCAGGGAGCCCCAAGTGGGGGCTCGATCCCAGGTCCCTGAGATCATGACCCGAGCTGAAGGCAGACACTTAACAAACTGAGCCACCCAGGCCCCCCCAAAATATATTTGGTCTTCATCCACGGTTCTTGGCTTAGAGCTCCTAAAACCCTTGGTCTTTCCTGAGTGATAAGAGCAACTGGAGCACCTTTTGTCATATTTGGTCTCTTATCCCCAGTTCCTGAAAATGCTTCAGAGCCATAAAAGTGAATGGGTGTCTTGTTATTCACAACAAACCCCTTTCCACCACTGCTGGGTTTGTGTTAAGGGGTGACTATTGCAACGTGCCTAAGGATGCGGGCTGTTGCCAGGGAAACCAGCCATGAATGGAGGGTTGGAACTTTCAGTGCTACCCCCTGATTTTTGGGGAGGGGAGAGGGGATGGAGGCTGAATCAATCCCCAATAGCCAATGATTTCATCAATCACGCTTATTTAGTGAAACCTCCATAAAAACCCCAAAAGACCAGGTTGGGAGAGCTTCCGGGTAGGTGAGCACATGAAGATGTGGGGAGAGTGGTGGGGCCTGGAGAGGGTAGGGAAGCTTCTCGTCCCTTCCCCAGACCTCCTCCTGTGCATCTCTTCCATCTGGAGGTGCCTGAGTTACGTCCTTTTATGATAAACCAGTGATCTAGTGAGTAAAATGTTTCTCTGAGTTCTGTGAGCCCCTCTAACAAATGAATCGAACCTAAGGAGGAGGTCGTGGAAACGTCTGACTCATGGCCAGTTTGTCAGGAGTACAGGTGTTAAACTGGACTTTCAACTTGCTTCTGAAGTGTGTGTGTGTGTTGCGGGAGGGAGGGAGTAGTCTTGGAGGACTGAGCCCTTTCCCTGTGGGATCTGACACTCTCTCCATGTAGAGAATGTCAGAATTGAGATAAATCGTAGGACACCCAGCTGGTGTCCAGAGCATTGCTTGATGGTATGCGGGGAAAATGTCCCCCCATCCAAATTGGTACCAGAACCCCTCCTGCGTGCTGTCGCGGTAGGCCGCAGGTACCCAGGCAACGCTTCTCATAAGGACAGAGAAGAAGTACATTTGCAGTGAAACCTGTTGATCGGAGTCAAAAGGAAACAAAGGGCTTTAGGAAGAGTCCTACGGCCTTAGAAATCCATACACCTGTGTGCAGAGCTTAAGCCCAAATAAAATAAATTCGAGACGTTGACAGAAGACCGCATAGGTAGCTGTGGTCAAAGCTTTTTGGTTGGGCGGAACAGAAGTCTAATTACATTGGCTCAATTAAAGAGTTCTCTTTTTTTTTTTTAGGAGTTATTTATTTGAGAGAGAGAGAAGAGAGAGAGAGTGCGAGCAGGGGGAGATGCAGAGGGAGAGGGAGAGAGAGAGAATGTTAAGCAGACTCTCCGCTGAGCACAGAGCCCCACCTGGGGCTCCATCCCACCACCCTGAGATCATGACCTGAGCTGAAATCAAGAGTCGGACACTTGGCCGACTGAGCCACTCAGGCTCCCCTAAAGAGATCTTTAATAAAGAGGTGAGGGCATCTTATGGGACCATGAACAGTGGTTTGGGGGCTGGCATTGCAAACGAGCTGATAGGGTCCAAGTTTTGCAGCCTCTTTTTCTCTTTGGGGGCCTCACGTTCTCCAATTTCTTCTCCAATCCCCTCCATCCCTTTGCAGGTAGATTTTTCTGTTTACTCATCATCGTGCACATAGCTGAAAAGGGTTGCACCATCCCAGTTCTGGGGGGGCCCATCTTAACCCAAACAGACGCACTAAAGGACTATATGCAGTTCAGTGTCTCTCGATTCAGGTTTTTGGGGACTGTGACACAGCTATGTGTTTCCTTCAGCCAGAAGGCTCATGCCCGGCTAAAGCAGATGTGGGCAGTGCCCTGCCTGGAGTCTTTACTATTTCAGGGCATGCTGGCTGCATTTCCAACCGCCCGCGCCCACATCTGTCTGTCTGGGGGCTTCTCTGGCGTGGACTCAGCTGGGCCTCGGCAGGTGTGGCCCGCCAGCGGCGGCTCAGCCCATGAGCACCCTGGGACAGAGGAGAGTGAGTGCGGAAAGACCCCGATTTCTTTGCCCCCTTGGTGGGATAACTCCAAGGCTTATCTTCTAGACCATTCCCCAGCGGGACGGAGCTCTGGTGACCCACTCCTGGAGCATCTTGGACTCACCTCCGAGATAAACTGCTTGCACGTGAATCCTTGCCTCAGAGCGCACTTCCCGGGGAGCCCAAACTAAAACACTCGTTCAGTTAGGTGTGCTCAAAGTCACTGAAAGCACAAGGGTAGCAGAGCTGTCGGTGGGCCAGACCCAGGAAGGTACATCTTATTCAAAGGAAACCATTATAAAGAGGGGCGGAGCATCAGTGCGTGATACAAAGATTTACATCCGCATGGAATCCACAGTGCCGAGGGTGGGCTGGGCTGGAAACCATGTGGGAGGAGATCAAAGGCAAGGGCAACGGAAGTCATATTGTTGTAGGAGCATATTACAGGCTGCCAAACCAGATGGGGGACGTTGATGATGGGTTCCTGACCCAGACCACACAACGGGCCCGAAGGTGAGACACCCACCAGTGGGGGGCGCCACCCACTGGCCGGCCGCGCAGGGTCCCAGACCCCTGAAAGCAGAGCCTCTAAACAAACTCTTGGCCTGTCTAGCTGGCGGTGTCACCTCTTGTAAGGTGGATCAGTGACAGGAAGGTTTGCTAGTCGTGAGTTCATGCAAACCAGGAAGGAGGAGCTGTTGGTGAGGGAGCGGGATGGGAAGTTGGGAGGTGAACCTGTTCTCTCAGAATGGGGGTCATGAAGAGTGAGCTGCTCAGACTTCAGAAGGCTCGGGGGAGTGGTTCTCGGGCTTCAGAGCCAGGCACATCCTCAAGGGCTGATATAGGTCCCAACCCCGGCCCTGGGCTCTGCCTCCAAGGTTCTGATGGGGTCATTTGGGAGCGTTTCCAGGGATCTCAGGGGTTCTTACTGCAAGGTGTGTGGGGGGGCGCCCAGAGGATCCTTTGAAGAATAGTGCTTTAGAGAAAACAGAGGTAAGGAGTTACGGCTTGAGATGTTTATAGGGACCATCCAGAAGGTTGGAAGAAGGCGAAAAAAGAAATTCCACGGGGCGCCTGGGTGGCTCAGTCGTTAAGCGTCTGCCTTCAGCTCAGGATGTGATCCCAGAGTCCTGGGATCGAGCCTCGCATCGGGCTCCTCCGCTGGGAGCCTGCTTCTTCCTCTCCCACTCCCCCTGCTTGTGTTCCCTCTTTCGCTGGCTGTCTCTCTCTCTGTCAAATAAATAAATAAAATCTTCAAAACAAAACAAAACAAAACAAAACAAAAACCCCACAAAATTCCAAGTCCACCACCACCAAGGAGTCCAAGGAAGAAGAAACAATGAATCTGACCAGGAGCTGGGGCTATGCTGGGAGCCCTGATGAGTACGATTTTTAGCAATCACACGGAAGAGCTGGCGTAGAGCCAACGAAGAACACAAAAACAGTTGCAAGAACAGTAAGAGTGGTGGCAGGTAGGCTACAGAGTGGACTGGGGCTTCAACAATCCCAGGGCATCCGTGAGGGCTTTTTAAGTTAAATTCTGAGTCGGAAGGTGAACTAGAAAAGAGTCTGATGAGCCGAGGTTCACACGTGCTGGAGGAAGCAGTTTGCATCCCTGTGTCGTGTGGCCTTCTGGGAATGACCACGGCCCTTACTAGACACGTCTCTGTGCGGACACTGCCTCATTTAGTCCTCGAAGCAACACTGCAAGGTAGGCATTCCTTGTACCACGCGGCTTTCTGCTCTTCGCAAGTGGGAGAAATCCAGCTCACACCAACTTAGGCACAAAGAGAGTGTATTGGTCCCTGTACCTGGGGAGCCAGGCAATGGGGCCGATGGAAGGCATGAGTGGGTCTAGGGCCACAGATGATATGGGCCAGATTCTTTCTCATTCTTTCCCTTTTCAATCTACGGGTGCCAGGAGAGGAGCGGGAAGCCAGGTGTAGAGCTGGCCGCCTTCAAGCAATCAGGAACACCAGCCACTAGGAGAAGATGGGAGGGGAAGGAGAGGATGGAGGGGGGCGGAGGCATCTCTTGAAATTCTGGCAAAAGCTCATTAACATAAAATGGACCATTGTTAATATACAGTGTAGCTGCAGGAAGTACTTTCACCTTGTTGCACAACCATCACCACCATCCATCTCCAGAACATTCTCATCTTCCCAAAGTGGAACTCTATAGCCATTATACAACAGCTCCGCATTCTCCCCAATCCCTCCCACCCCTGGCAGCCGCCATTCCACTCTCTGTCTCTATGACTCTAAGGACCTCATGTCGGTAGACTCATGCAGCCTTTGGCCTTTTGGGACTGGCTCGTGTTACTCAGCATAAAGTGCTCCAGGTTCATTCATGTGGTAGCCTGTGTCAGAGTTGCCTTCCTTTTGAAGGCTGAACAATATTGAGCGGAGAGACCCCATTTTGTTTATCTATTCATCCATGGATGAACATTTGGGTTGTTTCCACCTTTTGGCGGGGATGAATCCTGCTGCTGTGAATGTGTGTGTACAAATACCTGCTTGAGCCCCTGCAATTCTTTTGGGGTGGAACCTGCCGGATCCTGTGGTAATTTTACATGTGGTTTTTGACTGTTTGCCACTGTGGCCACGCCATTCTACATCCCCCCCACAGTGCATGAGTTCCCATGTCTCCCCACCCTCGACACACTTGCTGGTCCCGGTTTTGTTGATAATGGCCATCCTCACGGGTGTGAAGGGGAGGTGGTTGGGGAGGCCAAAGCCTGTGGAGCGTCTCCACATCTCTCCGCACTGGCTGCTGGGATGATGGGGCTGAGCAAGCTCCGCCACTAAGGGCAGCCTGATGGCGTTCAGGTCGGGGGCCCTAGGCCTGTGTCTGCCTTGGCGATGACCACCAATGGCTGCGGGGGGTGAGATGCTTTATTGCTTCAGTGTTTTAGATGTTTTACTCGCTTGTTCTCTAAATCCTTTTGCCGTGGGTGCAGATAGAACCCCACTGGGCTGGGGAGGAGGAAGATTTTAGTGACTTGCTTGGTCCTCAGATACAGCTCTGTGCTCTGGCACAGGGCCAGGCTGTTGCTCGTCAGTTCTCTCTTCTCCAAGGCTGACTCTCTCCAGAAGCATCCCAGCCATGGCGGGGGCACGAGTTCCTGTGTCACCAGGAACCCCAGTGTGGACCCCGCCAAGCCCAGTGCGATTTCCCTCTGCCTGTGGCTCGTGGTCTTGGGTTGAGTTCCCCTAAAAGCAGACCCCGAGAGAAGGATTTTGACCCCAGTCATTGACATGGGAAGGGAGCCCAAGAGGCACAGTGAGAGGAAGTGAAACAAGGCAGGAAGGAAGGCCAACGAAGGGTGCTTCATTGAGCGCGTTTCCACTGCGGCTGGTTCAGTGGGAGTTCAGTGCCACAGGGGACCTTCTCAGAGACTGTCTGGAATACGGCTCAGAACTGCCCCATGGAGAGGTAAGGAAGCTGGGCATTTCTCCCGGCCCTCATCATCGGAGGGCTGTTCTGGAAGGTGCTGACTCCCTGGCACTTCCAGCCTGCCCGGACCCGTTGCCAGAGATTGCGCTCAGACAGAGGGACAGAAAAAGCAGCTGATGTGTGACCCCCGGGGTAGGCTGAGGGGATACAGGCAAGGCGCTGACAGCATCTGTGACATTTTCCTTGACATTAAAGTGTGTCAAGGAAGGCGTTGACATCAACCTGGCGGAAGGTGGTAAGGTCAGGATGGAGGGTGCAGTCCTCAGCCTGAACGGGGTGAAGAGTTTCAGACTCTTAATTTTGAGTAGTAGTTACTGGGTGCCTGTGTCATGCCGGGTACCGAACTAGGAGATTTCCTCTGCATCATCATAGTCGATCCTCATGACAAGCTTGTGAAAGAAGACATGAGAGAGAGTGTGAACAGTGGGGATGGGGGTTGGGGGGAGGGGCAGAGACAGAATGTCAAGCAGACTCAGTAATGAGCCTGGAGTCCGACTCGGGGCTCGATCTCACCATCCTGAGATCATGACCTGAGCCGAAACCAAGAGTCGGCTGCCTAACCAACTGAGCCACCCAGGTGCCGTAGCTGCATGTGATTTTTGCAGATGAAGAAAAGACTCAGAGAGTTTAAGAAGTTTCCAGAGGGTCACACAGGCCTGTCTTGGTATGTCTAGTGTTCCGCTGCTCCACCAAAAAGATCACCCTTACTGGCTCTGAAGATGGCTTGGACCTGGGAGGGCTCGGAATTCTGCTGGCTGAGAGTTCCGGGATCCCCAAATCAAGTCGTGCCTGTGTAGATGGGTGACGCTGGCTGTGGTCAAAAGGACACTGCCCCAGGGGTAGAAAATTGGTGCAGCCACTATGGAAAAGAGTGAGAGGCTCCTCAAACTATTAAAAGTAGAACTACCATGTGATCCAGCAATCCCACTTTTGGGCATCTATCCGAAGGAGATGAAATCAGTATCTCGAAGAGATACCTGCATGCTCGTGTTCGACTCAGCCTGATTCAGAACAGCCAAGATCTGGAAACAACCCGTGTCCGTCAGCGGATGCACAGATAAAGCGGATGTGGTATATATACAATGGAATACCATCCAGCCAATAGAGAGAAGGAAATTCTGCCATTTGTGACAACCTGGATGGACCTCAAAGGCATTATGCTAAGTGAGATAAATCAGATGGGAAAAGATAAATACTGCACGGTATCATTTATATGTATAATCTAAAAAAAAAAAAGAAGGCAAACTCATAGAAACGGAGAGTAGGAAAATGGTTGTGTGGGCGCGGAGCAGAGACGGAGGGGGTGGTAAAAGGGTCCCTATTTTCAGCTGTTAATATGAATAAGGTCGGAGGATCTGATGTATAACATGGTAACTCTGTGATGTGTGGTTGAAGTTTGCCAAGAAAAGGGGGAAAAAAAGAAGGGGATAGATATGTCAGGTGATGCAGATGTTAATGAGCTGGGTGGGGGAGGGACCTTTCACATATATACACGTGCGTGGGGTCACCAGCATGTGCACTAAGGATCTACCAATTTTGTCAATTACACTCAATAAAGCTGAAATTAAAAAACCAAACCGGACCCTGCCTTGGGGGAGCTTGCCATGGGCCATCCATCCTCTGAACACCCCTGGGCCACATAATTATCCAGCGTCTCTGAGCTCCAGCTCTCTCTCCCTTCAACTGAGGAGTCCGGACCGGGCTGTCGTGTGTCTAAGGCTCTGTCAGTCTATGATGCTATGTGATGTCAAGGTGTCGCTCTGTGCTTTGTAGTCTCAGAAACTCAGTCTCACGTTGGTCAGCGTGAGTCAGCTCTGGAACCAAGTTCACACGAGGATGCTAGAAGGAGCCAGAAGGTTAATGCCGTCTTTGACAAATGGAATCTGGTTGACTGGATACTGCCATTGGCTGGTCCCTGGCCTTGGACATTAGTCACAGGGCTGTCCAGTTGTCTGAGGCTTGAGCAGTGGCACAGGCTCTGAGCAGGCTCAGATGGCCCCTCCATAACCCCGGAGTGGGCCACACCTGTCAAAGGTGTGACTATTTGAGGCAGCCTGGTGGAGGGCGCCATTTTCCCTGAACAGTGCTTCCTGGGACACTTCCAACTCCTGTTTTCTGCTTCGGTTTCCCTCAGGGTTCAAACAATAAGTGGTGGGCACACTTACATTAAGATATTTTGAAGGAGGCTTATTTCAAAGGCCCTGTTCACAGAGGAGTGGCTGGGAGCATTTGTAAGCCCAGAGCAGGGAGGGGATGGAGGGGGTAGCCGAACCCAGCTGGAGAAGGAGTTTTATGAGGAGCAGTGAGTGACCTTTGGTGAAGGGGTGCGGCCAGCCTGAGGTGCCCCTGAAGCAGGGAGCCAGGGAACAAAGTAAGTTTACCCCACTCCCCTTCTTTCTGATCACCTTCGGGGGCTTCCATTGGCCCAACTCCACAGAGCTCGATGGAGACCATGGAGGTCAGCCTGCCCGGGGCCAGGGCAGGTGGGGAGGGAGGGAGCGATTCCGGAGGGGAAAACACAAGGTGTCCAGCCCGGCCCTCCCAGCTCACTGTCTGATGGACGATTCTAATTTCCTAACTGCTGCCAAGTCTCGCTGGCCGGGGCGCTCCATCCCTCCAAGGTCACTTGGCTGTCACATGCACAGTGTTGATGGCCTAGTTTACTTCTCAGGGGCAAACTCGCTTCCCTTATTTCCAGCTGTGGCGTGAGGAGCCACTTTCCGGCCCAGGTTTGGAGACATAAGGCTGTCTGATGGGGTATTTGAAAAGGGCCCTGGGGAGGACACCAAGCGCGGGGGGACCAGTCAGCCAGTGGTAGACCTGGTGCATTCAGTGGAACGGAGAGGCTTGTGAGCAACTAGTCTTTCCCTTTGCGGCAGTGCTGGCTGTGAACAGCCCACCCCGACGGCAGGAGTGCACGGTACGCCACGGGCTTCTTACTTTTTATTTTGATGGTTTTAGATTGGAGAAAAAATTGTGTAATTCCTCTGCCCATCCCTCTTCCCTCCCTCCCTCCCTCCCTTCCTCCCTTTCTCCCTCCATCTCTTCTTCCTTCCTTTTCTCCCTCCTACCCACCTCTTATTAAGAATTTCAAACATATACAAAAGTAGACAGACTAGAAAAATGAACCCCACGTACCCATTAGCTAGCTGCAGCACTTAAGAACTCATGCAGGGGCGGCTGGGTGGCACAGCGGTTAAGTGTCTGCCTTCGGCTCAGAGCGTGATCCTGGCGTTCTGGGATCGAGCCCCACATCAGGCTCTTCCGCTATGAGCCTGCTTCTTCCTCTCCCACTCCCCCTGCTTGTGTTCCCTCTCTCGCTGGCTGTCTCTATCTCTGTCGAATGAATAAATAAAATCTTTAAAAAAAACAAAAACAAAAACAAACTCATGCAGGTTTGGTTTGGTTTCATTTCTACCCCCTTCCCCCCACTGGACTGTTCTGCAGCAAATCCCCAATGTCCTATCACTTGCGCGTAAATATTTCCGTACGCGTCTCTAAAAAAGCATACTCTTTTCCTAATGCAACCATATTTTCTAAAATTTTTTTAAAGGTTCAATTTATCTATTTGAGAGAGAGCGAGAGAGAGAGAGAGAGCACAAGCAGGGGGAGGGGCAGAGGGAGACGGAGAAGCAGGCTCCCCACTGAGCAGGGAGCCCGATGTGGGGCTCGATCCCAGGAGCCTGAGATCATGACCTGAGCCGAAGGCAGACGCCTCCCCAACTGAGCCCCCCCGCCCCAGTTTTGCCCATTCTTAAACTTCATAGAAGTGGGATCATAAAGTGTATACTCGTATATCTGACTTCTTCCGCTCCACAGCATATCAGTGAGAGTCACCATATCGTCGCAAAGAGCTTCATCCTTTTCGTTGCTGGATAGTAGTCTGTTACATGACCAACACCAGAATTCTCCCACTCTCTGAGTGACGGACATTTGGGTGGTTTCCCGTTCGGGGCTAGTATGACGAAAGCTTCCATGAACACCCTTGTGTGTGTCTCTTGTGGGAATAGGAACTAGTCTCTCTCATGACTCCCTACTTTAATGTCAAACTAAGGCTATTAGGGAAGAACACCTTTTCTTTTCTCATTGCCTACAGGGAGACCTGTCTCCTGTTCTTTCCTCCTTGCCTGAAGGCTGGTGAGGAGATTGCCCCCTTACACCAACCCACCGCTCCCGCAGAGACCCCCTCACCCAACTGTCCTCTCGCCTGTCCCTCAATGCATGCGGCTTTTCTGTCAACCCACCTCCATCTGAAATAAAAAACAAAGCAAGACGAGATAATACAAACAAAACAGCCTCCCCTGCCTCTACATCGCGCTCTAGCTAAGAACCCGTATCTGTCTTGCCTGCAGCGACAGGAGTCTCGCAAGTGTAGTCTGTACCTGCCGACTCCACTGCCTCCTCTTACTCATTCCTTATCTCACGGACACACAGCCTTAGCCACCAGCACGTCTCCGAAACTGCTCAGTCCAAGGTCATTGTTAACACCCTTTGCCAAAGCCGAGCTTCCCCTGGCTGAACTTCTCTCATGTATTTAGTCTCTGTGCTGGGTCAGCCCACACAGTGCAGTCCTAGTTTAGGGGTGGGTGAAGGCGATGACTGGGACCTGGTTCAAGGTTGCTTTTGGTTTGGTTGACTTCGAAAACAGCGTCTTAACCATGCAGAGGACTGAAGACGTTGATACCAGTGGTAGGTGACTCACCATGACCCCCCTCCCCCCGGGATCAACGGAGGCATGTCCGCACTTTGACAGGCCTAGCACTCCACGGGGACTGAGAGAATCTTCCGGACGATGAATGGGGAGCTCACTGCCTTCTATATCCACGGTCATGCGCACACCCTGAAGCAGCTTTAACTATTGCCCATAAGGCGATTCTGCTCCCCTGAGAGCCAGAGTGTCCCCTGTGGACCCCGGGTCCTACAGGTCTTGCTGTGCCTGCCCTGAGCCGTTCTCCCTTTGTGGGCACCCGTACGGTGGGCTCCAGGAGGTTTTATGATGTCTCCCGGGGGGCTTTCTGAGGACAGGCCTGGCCATGGCCTTCCCTGGCCGTCCTGCTCCATTTGCTGCTGTTTCTGGAGCAGCCTGGGAGACGGGGGACTCGGAACAGGTAGCTGATACGGGAGGCGGTGCCAGGAAGCCGGGGGGGGGGGGGGGAGGGCAGAGAGCGAGGTGGGAAGGGGGCAAAGCCAGCACACTGGGTCGCTGTGGGGGGCAACCAGCGCTCAATCCCCTCAGGGGGTCCTCTGAGAACCTGTGTGGGATCCAGCTCGGGGAAAGGCAGGCTGGGGCACTTATCCAATGGCTCCTGCTCCCCCCCCCAGCCTCTGCCAGGCTGAGGGATGCTTCTGGGCCTTAACTCCCTACCTTCCAAGTTACGCCAGCACTTGGCTGAGTAATCCCCATGGGGCTGGAGAAGGGCCCACGACAGAGAGAGACAGAGGCCCTCGGGATGGAAGCTGGCAGCATGCACAGGAAGGCAGGCTGCCCAGGTGCAGGTGAGCGCTGGGGCTCAGGTAAGGGAGGCCCCCAGGGGTGGGAGGGCTGAAGGGATGGGGGGGAGGGGTGAGCTGTCTCTCCCTCCCTCCTTGAAAGTCTCTCTTCTCACTGCATCTGGGAACCATTCCGTCCTGGTGTCCTGCTTGCCTCTCTGACTGCGGCTTCTTTCCACACACTTTCAGACTCCCCTCTTTCCACCAACTTCGTGCCGAAACACCAAACCGGTACCCCCGTGAAGTCCACCCAAACCTCACTCTGCACTTCCTCCCTGAGGGACCTCGCCTACGCCCAGCCCTTGGCTCCCCACTCCTGAAGCCACTCTGAAGCGCAAGCCCTCAGTGGCGGTCCGGACCCTCACAGTTTGTTTCTTCACTTAAGACCTCTGTCTTCAGGAATTTCACAGCCTTTCCACCTTAACATGCCCAAGACTGAACTCATCATCTGCCACCCACACACAGAGAACCTGTTCCTCCTCTGTATTCCTATCCCTTCAAGCCCCTGAGCCTGGAACACCCATCTATGGTAGACACTGTTGCTTGGCTGACCCAACCCCCATGCCTGATAATGAACCACGTTGTGAAACAATGGGTCACAGTTCTGGCCAATAAACTGTTAGCAAACACCTGCTGTGGGTTCCTGGGAAAGCCTTTGTCTTCCTGATACAGGTTGTTGCCTCTTCCCTTTCTTCCCGCTTCTTGCTGGAATGTAGACATGAAGGCAAAAGCCGTAGCAGCCATCTTGTAACCATGAGGGCAGAGCCAAGAGAATCGCAGGCTAAGGTGCTGACATTCTCAGACCCATATTTGCTTACCTCCTCTCTTGTCCGGTGAGCAAAATACATTTTACTTGTTTAAGCCTCCGTCATGAGGTTTTTTGATACATGTAGCACCAAGAGGATGCACTACTCAGATTCTCCCTTTAAGATGGAGGCAGTCACTTCCCCAGATGCAGACAGTGTTGAATGCTGGATGTCCCCCAGTCCGAAATATTTCATAATTTCCATAACTTCTTCCAAGATTCCACATCCTGATTTAGCCTCTTCTCCTTCTCTGGTTTATGCACTTATCTGATTTGCTCACTGGGCTGTAAGTTTCTGAAGGGCAGGACCATGTCTTCTGCAACTTTGTCCTTTCGGTACCAATCCAGGGGCCGGCCCATAGCCTACCATGGATGTTTCAGGTTTCATGATCTTTGACTCTCCACATTGTTCTCTTCCGAATGTGTCCAGTTTGCCAATGACCTCTCAAAGTCTGACTTTCAGAACTAAGCTGCGTGTGCCAGGAGGGGTCTTAGCAGGAGAGAGGCAGAGTGGGACCGCCCCTTCCCTTGTTATAGACATCTACATCTGTGACTTAGCCTAGGGCAGGATGCTTTTAAATTTGCTTAGCCACCATATTCCACTCCCTATTCACAGTGAGTGCCCATTACATTTACTTTTGCTAAAGCCACATTTCTCACACCCTATCCCAGGTCTCCTGCTTTCTAGAGCCAGGACAGAACTTCATGTTGTTTTTTTCCTATGAAATGTCACCATTTGCCCAGGCCTTGACTTCCAGTCCTAGTTTATACTAGAACGGAACCTGATTCTTACCGTTTCATTTTAATATTCGAATGTACCCGACTTTGAGTTCTGCAAATCACCAGAAACCCTTTATGGAAGAGGATGAGGGGACATTCGAATAAATAAGTGAGAGCATTTTGACAGACTCACTCTCTTGCAACAGTCGGTTGAAACATGATTGGAATCCAAGTGGATTAGCTAGTCTTTACTGCACCAGCTTGGAGGCAACCTGGAATTTGATAGGTGAGTGTCTTTCATTGGTCCACCTGCTCCCTGTGTAAAATTGTTGAAGGGGCCTGCAGGGGAGTGGGAAGGTGTATCACCTACTTCGGAGTTTATGAGATTGAACTCAAGCCTTCTTCCATCACCATGCCGCCTGGCTCGAGCAGGGCTGACGGTAGGCAAGGGCGAGAGAGGGTCAGATGGGGCCCGAGGAAGGCCCGCGTGTATCAGTCCCGGCCCTTACACCAAATCCAAATCATTTCTTTTTGGATGGCCTACTCTTTAACACGCTCAGTACCTCTTCTCCCCTCCACTAGTGCAGAAAATGGACAGCAGGCTGATTCTTGGGTCCAGACATGAGTTGCCGCTAGGCCTTCTCAGGGATGGTGTGAGCCTCGCCCCTGCCAGTTCCGCGCGTGCTCCCTGCCAGGTGTGTCCTCTTGGTCCCCAGGCACTGAGGCCTGGCGCGCTTTGTAGGACTGTGCGCTTTCTCTTTCTTCCAGCATTAAAATTTCATTCACCACATGTCAGCCTGCTTATTAAGAATCTCCCAGGTGCTCCTACCTCGGCTCCACACCGGCCTTCAGCTCCGGCCACTGCTGCTTTCTCGCCTACCCTGGGCACGCGCTAAAATGCCTTGCTTGGGTCTCGGAACAGGCGCCGCGGGCAGAGGAGAAGGTCCCAGCACCGCAACAGACCCAACTTGCCTTGGAGTGTGGGTGGCACTCATTTACCCGTCCCCTCTCTTTCCACCCTTCCCCCCAGACAAATTGAGCTATCCGCCCCCCACTCGTGTTTACTCCCAGCTTCTGAGACCTTGCAGCTAACTCAAGCCATATGGTAATTTCTCTGTCCTCAACTCCAGCGGCAAACGTCAGAGTTAACCCTCCACTCCCCCTTACAAATGGGGGCCTAAACTTCTCTCGGGCGCTTTCTTTCCTTGACTGAGAGCAGAAGCTCTTAACCTTTTCTGCGCCATGGACCCCTGTGTCCTACTTCTCAAACTTCAACGTAAACAGGGAATTACCGCAGAATCTCATTACAAAGCAGATTCGGATTCAGTAGGTCTGGGTGGGGCGTGAGATTTGCATTTCTAACAAGCTCCCGGGTGCTGTTGTTGGTTCAGAGACCACATTTTGAATAGCAGAGGCTTTTAAACTGGGGTGGTGGGTGGGAGGTGGGAGGTGGGGGGTGGCGGGCGGGGCAGGGGCTGCGCTCCTGCCTTCCTTCCTCCTCACCCGCCCTTCCCAAGCGCCAGGGAAAACCGGTGGCCACATTGGATGCATCAACAGTCTCCGGCAGGCGCAGAGCATCACAGGTGCGCTTCCGGCCTGGCCCCAGCCCCGCCGCAATTCATCAGCTCCCAACAAATGCTTCTTTATAATCGGGAAATAGAAACTCGCTCTGCCCGAGCTGGGAGCGCTGCCTGCGCTCCTCCCACCTTTCCGGGCCGCTGCGCAAGGGGCGGACTTCAGGCGGGGCGGCTTCATAAACCAGAAAAAAAGAGACGAAACAATTAAACCTAGCGAGCCAGGATTGCTCCAAGGAACAGGCTTTCAAAGGCAGCGGAGTCTGGCTTTTTTCCAGGCTGTGGGATCAGCCAAAGGGCGCGGGCCTCCTTCTTTTGGCGTGACAGGTGCGCCCCGGGGCAGGCACTGGGCTCGCCCTTTGCCCATCCCCCTGCGTGAGTGAAGAATGACTCGCTGTTGGTAGGGTAACCGACCCCATGTAATAGGAAAACACAGAGAAAAGCCATATTCCTTTTTAGTCCAGCGGAGCCGTGCCCACTCCCAGACTTTTCAGAGCATAGATTTAGAAGCACATGTTCCAACGATGTTCTGGAAGCTGCCCATTCTAACCACGTTCCTTCCTTCCTTTCCTCCCTCCTTTGCCTCCCACTTTGAGGCCCTTGCCTTTAACTTGAATAGTTATTTTGCTCATTGAATCCAGAGCTGGACACTGGACAGAAATTTGTAAAATCAAATAAACAAATGCCATTAGGTTCCACTTTCCAACCTGATAGAGACACTAACCACAGCATTCAATTTGCGAATTTTTTTTAAAGGAAAAATTGCCTCAGAACAGTGTTTTCGAAGTGTGGTCCTGGGCTCAGCAGGGCCAGCATGGTCTGGGACTTTGTTAGAAATGCAGATTCTCTGACGTCACCCTAGACTTGCCCAATCAGATATTCCGACTGTGGGGCCTGGCATACTCTGTTTTAACCAGCCCTCTGGGCTGCAGATTGAGAAGCACTCCTCTAGAGAAAGAAATGCAGAGCCCATACCCTAGTACTATAGAATGTAGAGGCAGAGCAGGAGAGCAAACACGCTTTGTCTCCTGGGATGGAGGGAAGGAGGGACAGTGGTCTAGAAGATGCCATAAGGTTCTGGCTTCCTGTGCAGGCTAGCCCGGGCCACTGCAAGCCAGCAGAAGCTGCAGTGTGGTCACTGTTTCATTGGGATGGTTTGAGGGGAAGCAAAATATGTGACCTTAAGTATGCCACTCTGGCATATAGATTATTTTGAGCTGAAGGCAATCAAGACCCAGCAGACTCAAGAAAAACTTTTATCTTTTCCTTAACTACCTAAAAGAATTTAGATAGGGGTCCTGGCCCAGAAAGAGAGCTATTACCAAAGGTAAGTTTTTATCTGAAAGACCTATCTTTATGGCAGGGCAAACATCTAATTACCAAACACCTGCTCTTCTTATCGTTGTGTGAATTACCTTCCTTCCCTCTGAAGCCCCCAGGCTCCTATTTCATTCCTTAGGATGGTGTGGGAGACCCAATTGACCGACTTGTGCTTGGCTCTAATATTCTTATGCGGCTCTTGTACTTACATAATTAAATCCATTTTTTATCCCGTTAGTCTGTTTTCTATCAGTTTACCAGACAAAGAATCTAGAAGGGTAGAGGAAAAATTTTTCCTCCCCTACAGGGTTGGCAAGCCAGCCGGAAGACTTTGCTGTCTGGACACTGCTGGCTCTGGGGCTGCTGCAGCTGAGAGATCCCGGGGCCTCTGACAAGAGCCAGCAGAAGGCAAGAATTCTTACCATGCCAGTCTCCTGGATCTCTACCTGCGGGGTCTGGTGAAAGTGAGAGTGGTGAGAGTCTTTTTTTTTTAATTTTAAGTTTAAATTAGCAGGAGAAAATATTTGTATGAGCTATTTCCTTGGGTATAGCAACTTTGGCAAAGATTTATTATGAATACGCTTAATTTCTACTGATCCTGTTCCTCTCAGAAATGGCCATTGTTTTCTTTTGCCTCTTTTGAATCTTTTATCATAAGAAGGAACACCATAGGGTAGAACGCAGGCATAGGCCCAATAAAGCCTGTTGTTTGAACCCACCTCACAGCCTGGGGAATTCTCGGTTCTCACCAGTCCAGCATCTGTTTGGACAGACGTTGCTTTAGGTTCTCTGTACAAACACTGGGTGAGGTTTTCCTTTCATCTTGTTCTGTGTCCTGAGAGCTTGGCTTTGTGATCAGTGAGAATACCCTGGGCTCCACCATTCGGAAGGTACATCTGGTAGCCAATCAAATAGTCTGAGGTTCGCAGACACGAATCAACATTCTCTTTGTCCAGCCATGCCAGCTGTCAGAGGAGTTTGTCAGAAGGGGTCCCAGTCCATAAGGAACCTTTGTTGTGTCAACGTTCATGGTCTCATTAGTGCTGGAAAAGTCCCATTCATGTAGTGCCTGCCCAGTGTCACAGATTAGCGGGTCTATGGCTGGAGGTATCTCATGTTCCCATGAGAGACTGGGTCTTGTGAGGGCCCCATCTTTTGCAGTCTTTTGTAGGACACCTCTTATGTCTGTGGCTAAGCTGTAAAAAAGCGTATTGGTTTGAGTTGCTATTGAGATGGACAGATCCTACTCATTAACTTCCAGATGATAGATCTTTTGTATTGGAAAAACTTCTATATTTGAACAGGGTTTTTTTTTTTAATTTTTTTTTTAAGGGAGCTCCTATCCTAAACAATTGTCTTATTGGTACTTATGGAAAGACCTAATTGAAAAGTGGATACAAAGAAGTTTAACAGCTAACTTTAGGGACTCCCATAGCAAGATGAAAGAACAGAAATTAAACTTAGAACAAAATTAAAGTTCATATCCAATGTAAATTCCCCTTGTTAAAATCCAGCCCCTCCTTAGCAAATTCCCTTAGCTCCCCACACTCCTCCGCTTTCCCCAGAAAATCCCTTACACACTCAGCTGCTTGTTTTAACTTCCCTTTCCCTACAAGATTTACAGAGAGCTCTCCAGCCTAATCTCGAGGCCCAGGGTGTCCAGGTTACTCATGGAAATGCTAAAAGCCAGGAAATGAATTTAACAGAAGCCCCCAGGATGGACAATAAGGTTCATTTTGCTGGGCTCTAGAATCAGGCACTGCCAGCTTCAGACCTTCCTATGCGACATCCTTTACAGATATATCCTAAACCCCCACCCAAAGAATTCATGTTGCCCGGACAGCAGCAGATTTTTACCTTTCAGAGGATGCTATGAAATTTAAAGAGGAATTTAAAAAGATGAATTGTCACTTACAACCCCATTCATGGGGACTTCATTTGGCTGCTGAGGAGTATTCTTCTCATCCATGATTATATTGTGGTTATCAGACAAGTCAAAGAATCCTCTGCAAACCTCCCTTCACAGAGGAAAGGACCAGAATTTTTCCTAGGCCCTTCTACAAACGATCAGCTGAGGGCAGATGTTCAGGGGCTGATAGAGGGCCTTTCCCCCCTAAAGTAAATTGGTCCAAAGTTGAATTGCATATGCAGAAAGAAGGCTTTTTATCAGAAAGCTTGATACAGACTTTACAAAGACATATAGCATTAAACCCTGAAAATGTTTGCTGTTTGTCCCAGCTGAAAACTGACAAGATATTTAAAAGAATTTTCAATAGCCCTGTGGTCAGAGATTGGTTGGATTGGCAGCTGATATTCAGAGCCTGATAGGAATTGTTTTTGGGGGGGTCCTCCCCCATAAAATGAAACTATGTACCTAGAGGGAAAGAAAAAAATCTGAATTTTTATAAAATTGTGTGTGTGTGTGTGTGTGTGTGTGTGTGTGTGTGATGGGGGGGGGTCAACCCATGACATCATTTTGGCTGTGACCCAATTCTTTCAGGAATTGAGAGCAACTGTCCTTATCTTACAAATCTTTACGAAACTAAACATGCCCCTCTAGAGGCAGTTCGGAGCTCACCTATTTTTTTTTTAAATCAATCCCAAAAGTCTTGTAACTTGCATTCTCCCCTGTGCTTTTGACACGTAAATATTAAAGTACAAATTTCAGGAAAGCAATTCTTATCAGAAGAAAAACAAAAAGGGAGAGAGGGCATTGGAAATGTAGGCTGATGAAAAATCATGTCTTCCGTGCAACGATTGGTGCCAAAAGTTTTAGCTGTCTGAGCAGATAAACTGAACTTATTCCAACCATTCTTTTATAATTAGTGCATTTCCCATTGTCATACCTATCCCGTGGCTAAAATTGTAAGGTGAAACCATAAGGTCTCTGTATCCGTCCGAATGTTTGTGTGTGTCCATATGTGTATATTGTGCTTGTGCCGTATTTTCTGCCACCCGATGGAATCGCCGAAATGAATTTGTAAGACAGCCCTATTTCACTGGCTTAAAAATTAAGTGGTTATATATATATAGAATACTCTGAAATAGAATAAAAACTAACCTGACTACTTTTTAGGTTCACGTGACATGGGATAATCTTTGGGAAATAAAAGCTAATTTAAGGTTGGTTTAAGTAAAATAGGCATGTCTCCCCAGTCATCAGAATTAAATGTGATGTACACATAAAACTTTTATTCTACCCAGGTTTACTAAAGTCAAAAAAGCTCGTGTTACATCTGTTACAGACTTTGTCAGCAAGAAAGAGAACTTAAGATGATGGTTAGATATTCAATGCCTCGTGAAATTTTCATGACTAATCTAAACCCATCTATTGAAACCGAGTGAATTAAACGGATGCAAGTAAGATAAAAGTTTATAAACGAAATTTTCAGCAATATTTGTTTTAGGGTATGTCCACCTAAATGGTTTCTCCAAATCCTTTTGGTAACTTAAAACCTTAGAGTTTTGCTAAGTTGAATTAGGTGTTGGGTAGTCATTAAGTTTCTAGATCATTTCCACATAAGAGACAATATTGAAGCATCAATTACTGAACATAGGTTTATCTACTTTTGACTTCTTATTGCAGAGAACGTAAAAGACACTTGGATGTGTCAATGATGCATTGGAAAATTGAAAAAGGTATATGCTTCTAGAAATTGAGAAACGTATTTATTAATTTGCTGACCTAAAGGATTTGGATGTAATGGACAGGTTACAATTGCTCACTTTAAAAAAAAAGTGTTTGTTTGTTTGTTTGTTTTTCAGTAATCTCTACACCCAATGTGGGGCTTGAACTCAGGAACCCCCAGATCAAGAGTTGCACACTCTTCCAACTGAGCCAGTCAAGCGTCCCCTTTTACTTTTTAGTTTTCACTAGAAATTAAGTTTTCTAAGCGTTAAGAATTCTAATCAATGAAATTCAAAGTACTAGAAATAATAAGGGTAACAATTCTGTATGCAAGGAAGGTAAGATGTGTTTTGGTAAAAAGGGGTGTGAGATATAAAGATGCATTTTTGTTAAAGGAAAAAAGTAAATTTGTCCTAAAGTAAAAATGGTATAGAAGATTGGGCAGAGAGAGAGAATTTTACCTTGTGTAATCAAGCTGGCTAAAATTGAATTGTTATTATGTAAAACGAACTTAATTCGCTTTCATCTTGGATTGTTGGTCTGCTCTTAGGCAGAAATTATAAACAAAAGTTTTGGCTTATCTTTTAAGTAATGTGCTTAGAAAAGAAAGATTTTGTGTTTTCTCAAAGTAATTTCCTGCATTTCATCTCAGGTCTTTGATTACTTAAGAAGGCTGGGTTTTCTCTATCAAAAGAACTAACGTGTTTTTTTTTTTTACAGCTATGTAACTTTCTGTATTTGCCTAAGAAGTCGTTATCACTATGGTTACATGAATAACAATAGTTTCACAATGACCCAAGATCCTATTTGACCAAGTGTTTTAAAACCTCTTGACATTTCTGACAGGTTTCCCCCAAACCAAATTCCAAGCAAAGTCTTTTCACCTCAAACTAATTCTGAAATTTTGCAGAGGTCCCTGGAAAATTGCCAAAGATTTGTTCTCTCTCCTTAAATATAAAATATGGGAGATGTTAAACTAATTAGGCTTATGTGATAGGTTAAATTACCTGGGAAACATTGTCAAATAAGAGGTAATGCCAAGCCTTCTTCCTGTTCTATTGTATAGGTATGCAATGTAAATGTTCTACAAGTTGTATGAAGTTCCTAAAAATCTAGTATGTCTTGGTATAATGTTATCGATCATAATTCTAGTTACTAACTTAAAATGTATGTCACAAAGGGGCGTTTGGGTGGCTCAGGTTAAGTGTCCGACTCTTGATCTCAGCTCAGGTCTTGATCTCAGGGTTGTGAGTTCAAGGCCCGCGTTGGGCTCCGCGCTGATTGTGGAACCTATCTTAAAAAAAAAAAAGTGTCATCTACTCATCTGTGCTAGATGTCATCAGCACAAAGCTAACCAAATTTCCTTGTCAAATTGCATTGTAATGAGCTCCCATCACATCTTTAACCATGGCCGTTTTTAAGTCTTTTGTCATTTACAGTTATTGCTTCACTGAATGCTTTTGCAAAAATGTTTGGAGGAGTGCTTAATCTTCAAGGAGATTCCTGGAAAGTGGTCTCGAATATAGATTTCTGATAACCTTAAGATAAAACAACAACAACAACAACAACAAACAAACCCACCTGGACTGGGTAAAAATTTCCAGAACTAATGAAAAAACTGGATTTAAGTAGAGCAAGAATTCAACATGGAACTGAATGAACTGATGAGGGTGATTGCAATTTTTATGACTTTTTGTTTAAAGTATTGCTGGCTCTTTTTTGTATTTCCAGATTTAAGGAAGTCTTTTTGTCTTTTCTCTGAACCTATCAACAATTTGGTAAGATATACCTTTGTGAACAAGGATGAAACAATTACTTTTCCTCCCTACCTGATTCCTCCAGAATTGGGAAACTCAGTGAGCATTCTCACTTTCATGGCAATATAGTTATTTACATAAGTACAATAAGAATCTGTTCTCCTCCTTGTAACAGGACACAATTGGACGCATTGCTTATATTGCCAAGGCTTTGACTGGAATGTCATATTTGAGAGTGTGCACAGACTGAGATATGACCAGACGGCTTTTAAAAACTAAGGTTGACTTAATGGAGCCATTAAAACCCCATAGAAATCGTAGCCTGGTACCTGGGTCTACAGGGTTCCTGGCAGCCTTACCCGGTGAGTAAGAAAGGTCACTTCCTGGCAGGCTCAGGAACTTCAGGATATTTTGGGAATCTTGAGAAGAGAGGAATTTACATCTATAGATATTGGAGGCAAAGTGTTGGCAAGTCCTTGGCGTGGCTTCTTAGCCTCGAGAGGCTTTTGAAAGTTCAATCTGAGATTCCTTATGAAAAAGTCCAGCAACGCAGACTTAAAAGAACCTATAGGGTCGATCACTATTCTTGCTGCACTTAGGTAAATAATCAGGCCAACTTTATCGAAGCTAGACTTGGTTTTCAGGCGAATTGATCTTGCTGTGGTTCTCTTTGAAAAAAAATGGAGTGGCTATATAGAGAAAAATAATGTCTCAGTAATATACCTTTGTGGATATCAAATTCCAATGGTGTGTGTCTTTGAGGTTTTGTTTTTTACCTGTAAACTGGCCTAGATCTTGAATTCTTCTGGTTTCCTCCAATATTTGGCTATAACTCTTCCAGCTAACATTCCCAGTTCTCTCCCACCCTTCCAACTTGCAATCACTGAGAACTAAAACAGCCCTTCTTTTGAAAACATGTAAGCTAACATTAGACAACCCGATATAAGCTTAAGTGAAATCACCACAACAGCTCATGTATGGACAATCTTTGTTCCTGTTGCTGTTTTGGCCGTGCAGAAAGATCTCTGGAGGCATTCACACTTCAGAGCAGGAAAACCTGCCAGATTGCCACAGCCCACCCTTCCTCCATCTGAAGATGCTTCAGACTGGACATCTACATATTTTCTCGACTGTCTGCCTTCACAGCTCAGAAACTGGGATTATAGTCTGGTCCAATCATTAACCATTGTTTTTCTTTGTTTCCATAAAAATGCTTTTTTATTAAATACCTGATTGCTTGCACTATAGGCCTAACTTTGAGAGCCCACCTGCATCACCACCTTCTGAAGCAAGAGAGAACTGTTTAACTGAACTGATCTATTCTCAGTACTAAGTGACTGGTTCAGTGAGATGGAGAAATCCACCAACTCGGCTTCTGGGCTGTGAAACTTCTTAGGGAAGTTTCAAAGGTGGGACTGAGGGGGAGCAAAAATACATGACCCCAAAATATGCCACTTTGGTATGTGGATTATTTTCAGCCAAAGGCAATCAAGACCCAGCAGACTCAAGAAAAACTTTTACCTCTCCCTTAACTACCTAAAATAATTTAGGGGACCTGGCTCAGAAAGAGAGAGAGAGAGAGCGCTATTACCAGAGACAACTTTTATCTGAATGACCCATCTGTACAGCAGGGTAAACATCTAATTACCAAACATCTGCTCTTCTTATCATCTTGTGAATTACCCTCCTCCCCTTTGAAGCCCCCAGGCCCCTTCCCCATTCCTTGGCTCAGGATGGAATAGAAACATCAACTGTCCTTGGGTCTCATATTCTTGGGAGTTTCCCATATGTATAGAGTTAAATTTGTTTTCCTTCTGTTAATGTGTTTTGTATCAATTTACCAGCCAAAGAACTTAGAAGGGTAGAGAAAAAATTTTTTCCTCCCCTACAGGTTCCTAGTGCTCCATTTGGTAACCCACCCTCCCACACTCACTGGCCAAAAACAGGACCATCTACTTTGTGCTACTAAGCTGCCTCGGTTCTAACAGGCCCAACATGATAAGAGCATGGAGGGATGAAATATCTGGAGTAGTTAAGTAATCAAGGCAGGAATAATTAGGTAGACTAAATCCCAACAGAAATAATCCATCTTTTGGAAAGAAATGACATTTTGAAAAATTTAGAAATCTTCATCAAGCTATTATGTTGCTGAAATACACAAGCACTTTGCATTATGTTTTCTTTCCCTGCAACACACAACACATGCGAGAGTAATTAAGGGATTTCACTCTGTCCTGAGCACTTCATCTCAATGATGGCAGCACTGGACACTGGAGACTAATATAAATAACCCATCAATTATCTTTTCTAAATAAATTGTCTATTCTTTAAAGAGAATGTTATTTTGTATCCAGGTATTGAAAAGAATTTCGCCAAATGTTACAAGCCTTTGAGATGTTTTTATTTGTGAATGAGCAGGGGAGGCAAAACAGGCCCCATTTCAGAAGTTTTCCTGGACCGAGGCTTCCTTCTCGTCTCTGCCCTTCTTCCCACCTCATCAATTGATATTTGTGATTAACCTACTCTGTGAAATATGGGAGCTCTTACCGTGGAATGCAGGAGAAGATTTTAGCAGATTATATCCTCCCGTGAAAAATGGCCTTTGTCATCAGTGACTCAGAGAGGACACTGTGGTGTGCACAGATATACGGATTAGCAAGGGCACCGTGTTGTGATAGAAGAAAGAGAGTGCTGGGCTGTGCGTGGGGAGTCCAGCAGTGTGTCCTTGAACCTAGCACGGAAGAAACAGGAACCTCGGTTTTCTCATCTGTACAGCATGTGGCGGGGGCGGGGGTGTCCACTCAAAGGCCTTTCTCTGCCTTTCACTCTTGATTCTACAAGGATGAATTTCAGGCATTTGAAATATCTCCAAAACGGCCCCAAAGGAAAAAAAATCACAGGAACGAGGTCTCATGTTTCTATGGGGAGGGTGGGTGTGGGTATGTCGGGAGCCGACACTTCTGTGTCTGCTGTGGGACACCGTTTAGAAGTTTCACCGTGCCTCTCCTTGGCTCCGGACTCGCTCTTCCTGCCGGGAGTTTGAAATCACTGCGCGATCATCCACCTGGCCTTGGGAAGCACATTTATTCCCAGTCATTGCTTGGAGCAACTGGAGCACAGAGTTGAAATGACTTTCCCTAAGCTGCTGTGGGAATGTGGAGCGGAACAAGTAAGAGGACTGTGGACCCGGATTCTCCACTCTGGGAGGCCACCTGCCGCCTCCAGTCCCTGGGCCCCCTCCCCTGCCCCATCTCCCCCCACCCCCCACCCTCCCTGCAGCTCTGGGGGGATCACCCAAGGTCAGAGATTCTCCTCCCTGAGGGGCCTCTTGGTGGCTGGCTCTCCCTGGTGACAGGGGCACAGGCATCTTGCTAAATCCCACACCAGCCGTCCACAAGTCTGGTAATTTTCACAAGAGACCTAGTGGTCTCAACCCACCTTTCAGCAAGATTTAATAGCACAAGACTGTTGTGGAGCCTCAAGCTACCGGGAAGAGGAGTGTTTGCAAATCTGTGGTTTGGAGAAAGCTGCGCTCAAAACAATTCAGATCTTAATTTACAGGCTGTGGATTTGCAAGGAAGAGGATTTCTGGTAAGATGGCAATTAATGGGGCTTTATCCCAAAGCCGAGTTCATTTCCTGCCTTTTAACTCCTTTGCTGCCGTCTCTTGGAGCCACCGCCTCGGCCGGCAAAATCATTTCACGAATGAGAGAGAGAGCTCATTCATTCATTCATTCATTCAGTGAACAAACAACTGCAAAACAAAGACCACGGACGAGGGTGACACTAGGTTCCTGGAATGACAGATGAATACTGCGTTGGTCCCTTGAAGATCCTTTCAGTCCTGGAGGCATGGTGAGCCCTAGGGGAGAGGCGGGCGGTGTAACCACAGTCACCTGCTACACAGCAATGACAGCTGCTAGGAAAGAGATGGACAAAGCAATATTGGTTTTGCAAACTGACAGTTCAAGGACCAAATCCCAGCCTGAAGACTGGCTTTCTTTGGCCTGCGGGACATTGAAAACAAAAATGTATCCAACATTTGGACACTGAAGGATTTCACAAAATAAGTCATGCTTCTTGGTTCTTCGGAATCATTTGAAGATCAGGCAATTTGGAGACAACAGTATCGCCACTGCTGCTGGGTAGTGGCTGCCCCCTTTCGATGGGACTTGTACTGTCCGGCTGGACTCAGTGCCCCAGACGGCTGTGACGTGCCTCCATGTCCTTTCTCACCCCAGCTCTCCCGGCAGCTGGCAGCATTTGGGCTCGCCGCTCTTGGAATCGAGAACAGTGGCGGGGCAGAGATGAGATGAGCAGCTTCATTGGGGGCGGGGGGTGTCTGTGTGTTGCCGTGAGGGTGAGTGACCCGGCCATGTTCACGAGCTCCTCTGTGAGCTGGTCTCTCTCTCTCTCCCTTTTTTTCTGGCTGTTTCCAGTAGCTGCTTCCGGTACCCCAAGTTTCTGCTTCCCATGATTGCTGGCGCTTCTGGGAATAAGCCCTGTTGTTTTGTGCCTCGGGAGCTGTGCTGTTCCACTCCACTAGCCGCTAGCCACGTATGCATATTGAAGTTTACGTTAAAATGACTCAAAATGAAATAAAACTTAAAATTCTGTTTCTCAGTGGCATTAGCCACATTTCAAGTGCTTATTAGTAATTGACTACCGTTGTGGACAGTGCAGATACAGAGCATTATCATCATCACAGAACGTCCTAGTGCACAGCACTGCTCTGGGGTTTTGCTGAAACTGACACCCTTCTGTGGATGAAATCTAACACCTTGCCTGCAAGCAGCCACCCTTCTTTTAAGAGACCATGTAAGCATCCCTCCCTTCTTTCAAAGCTTCCCCAGACATTTCCTTCTAGGTGGACCGGTCCAAAGCTGTCTTTCCGACCCCGATGTCTCTCCCTTACAAACCCGTCACGGCACAGAGCACACCTGATTTTGACATCTGTGAGCTCCTTTTGGTTGGGACTATGTTATTCATGGCTTGTTTCAGCCGGAACTTAGACCAGAGGTAGTTCTATTGGCACATGGTAGATGTTCAGCAAATGTCTGGGGAATGAATGAAGGCATGGAATTCCAGGCAGTGGGAAGGGCGTGGGGCTGGGGCTGGGACCTTGATCGCAGAAGCAAGAGCTAGGGGAGATAGGGAGCGAGAAGGGACAGTTCACTGATGATCAGTCTGGTGGTCAGGAGCTTGGGGGCAGGGCTGCTGCGGCTCCGACTCAGCCACCCCCAGCGGAGCACCTGCTGTCCCAGACCTGTCAGCGAAGCAAGGATGCCGGAGAACTCTTTTTACAAGCTCAGCCTCGGGTAGAATGCACATTCACAGCAATTTCCAGCTCGAGCGAGCTGTTACTGCAAACCTCCAAGAAGTGAGTGTCTCGCAACATTGAGCAATGAGCAGCCAGCCTTGTGGGGATGAACTTGGAGGCCTTATTTATCAACTCGTCTTTTTTTCCCTTTCCCTTCTCTGTTTCTTGCTCTGTCTCACGGGCTCATTCCTGCCAACCCGTTGACCCTCGCTCCCCACCAAACACAGGCAATTTATACCGCCAGTGTTTATACCTCAAGGTATCTGGGCTTTTCAGGCGAAAGAATTATGAAAAACAGCACGGAGCAGAAGCATCTATTAAAAGAGGAATTTATAATTAAAAATGATGAGAAACGGTAGGATGTGCGTCTGTAACTGTTTCATGTGGGCGGGGACTCAGCATTTTTCCTTATGGGAAAGAGTTCTAGTCAGTGCGGGGTGCTAGAACCCGTGTCGGCGAAGGTGATGGGGGGACGGCTGGGGTATAAAGGCGGAGAGCTTGAAAGGGGTGTGTGTGTGTGTGTGCACGCATGTGCACCCGCACATACTTGCACTTGGGCTCACTTTAGGGCTTTTCGTCTTGAAACTGCACTTTTCCCAAATTTGGGTAGGGACAAAAAGTAATATGCATTTCTGTTCAAATGCACTGTGTGTTGTCTTTGATTGGGTTTCATGAAAACACAGCTTGAGACGGAGATACGTAGCAGAAGGTTTTTTATTAAATAAGCTTTATTGAACTACGATTTACATTCTGTAAATTTCACCTGCTTCAAGCAATACAGTTCAAAGATTTCTAATAAATTCGCCCAGTTGTGCAAGCCTCCCCACAATCCAACTTTAAAACATTTCCATCACCCCAAGAAACATCTTGCGTCCATTAGCAGTTACTGCCCCTTTCTGCCCCCAGCCCCGGAAGTATTAATCTACTTCCTGTCTCTATAGAATTTTCCTTTTCTGGATATTTCACCTAAGGGGAGTTTTACAGTATGTGGTCTTTGTGTCTGGTTTCTTTTACGAGGTATAACGTTTTCAAGCTTCGTTCACACTGTAACACGTATCAGGGCTTTTTTCCTTTTTATGGCTGGATAATATTCCATCGTATGGGTATACCACTGGGTATTTATCTAGTCGTCTGTAGCTAGGCATTTGGGTTATTTCCACTTCGGGGCTGTTACAAGTAATGGTGCTATAGGCAAGTCATGCATAGGTCTTTGTGTAGGCATATGTTTTCATTTCTCTTGGGAGTGGAATTGTTTGGTTGTACGGTAAATTTATGTTTGACTTCTTAAGAAAATGCCAGATGGTTTTCTGATGTGGCCACACCCTTTTGCATTTCCGCCAGGAGGGTATGAGCCTCTCAGCTGCCCTGCATCACCACCAACCTTTGCTACTGTCTGTCTTGTTTATTTTAGCCATCCTAGTGAATGTGAAGTGGTATCTCATTGCGGGTTTGCTTTGCACTTCCCTAGTGACTAAGGATGTTGGGCAAATTTTCATGGGCTTATTAGCCATTTATAGATCCTCTCCGATGAAATGGCTTTTAAAAATTGTTTACCTATTTTTTGAAAATTGGGTTGTCTGTATTCTTATTATTAACTTTTAAGAGTTTTTTAAAAAATATATTTTCTGGAGGCAAGACCTTTATCAGATATGGGATTTGCAAATGTTTTCTCCTCATCTGTGGCTGGTCTTTTCATTCTCTTAATGGTGGTTTTTGAAGTGCAAAAGTTTTTGAAATTTGGTGTTGTTTAATTGAAAAGTTTTTTATTTTATGGATTGAGCTTTTGGTGTCCTATCTAAGACTAAACCAAGTGCATAAAGGGGTTACCATGTTTTCTTCTAGAAGTTTATAGTTTTAGCTCTAGCATTGGATCTATGATCCATTTTGAGTTAATTTTTGTGTATGGTGAGAGGTAAAGATCCAAATTAATTTGTCGTCCCAGCATCATTTATTGAGAAGATTACCCTCTCCCACTGAATAGTCTTGGCACCACCGTTGAAAATTAATTGACCATAAACGTAAGGCTTTCTTTCTGGACTCCCAATCCTGTTTCATTGGTCCGTATGTCTATGGTTATGCTAGTAACACACTATCTTGATTACTCTAGCTTTGTTGTGTGCTTTGATTCAAGGAGTAGGAGTCTTCTACTTTTATTCTTCTTTTCAAGATTGTCTTGGCTCTTTTGGTTCCTGCACATCTTCGTATAAATATTAACATCAGCTTGTCAGTTTCTGTGTGCAGAAGGTCAATCGGGAGTGTCTCGGGAGATGCACCTGCCGGGGGCGGGGGAGGGAGGCAGGATGTGGAAGCTGACCTATAAAGCAGTTGCATTTGAAGCTCCAGCAGATATGGGGAACACTGGAGTGGGGAGAACTGTCCCCAGTTGAGGTGAGGGGGCCAGGCCCCTGTAGTTTGTATCAGCCAGGGATGTCTGAGGGCCATCTCCTGGGTGGGGAGCATAAGCCCGGGCAGGGCAGTGATCAGGGAAGGACACAGCCATGAGAGGTCAGCAGCTGACGTTCCCAGCCACTGAAGGGTGAGTGTGTTGGCCCCGACATGGACTGTCCCATGTCCACAGTGTCCACTAAGTCTGTCCTTACACTCTTCCTATTCATTTGCTTCTTGGTAATTATGCCCCATTTGAGAAGACCTTCTCCAGGCTTCTGAATGGTCTCATTTCCTGGGAAACTTAGAGAAGAAGGGTCAGTTGATCTTGTGGTCACAACTGATATTCATCATTCCCCGCCCCTATCATTTACTTGAGACTCCCCTCATGCTTCGCTAGCACCCCTGCTGGTCTGGGCAGTTTTCCTGGTGGCGGGAGCCACGCCGTCATTATATACGGGCCCAGGGCTCTGGTTACCATGCTCTTCTCAGGCTATGGCTGCCATATTCATCTGTTTACCATTAAAACTGGACGTGGGAGCACCAAGATGAGATTATAGCGGAGAGACTTAAGTGCTAGATGGGCCAACCCCCAAGTTCTAGGACATGATGACACCGGTCCTTCTGCATGCCTGGGCCTTCCACAGTCAGCACTGCCCCTGTGGGGCACTGGACCCTCCCCATCTCTCCCACCGACTTCTGCTCCCACTGCTGACAGAGGCGTAAGACAGGAGGTCCAGAGGCATGCGGAGCTGCAGCCAGCTGTCTCCTGCAGGAACTCATAAGGAGCCCGTGGAGAATCCAGAACATTCTCCACCTGACCTGGAAAGTCAGTGCTTCTGTGAAAGTGAAATAAAACTAAGCAACAACCATGACCCAAACCTTACTTTGATTTTTAAGATTTCAGATCACCTGGGTTGTATCAAAGGTTGCCTAGTACCGGTAAAGTTCTGTTCTAGGCCTCAGGTGGAAAAGAAAGCACCCCGCAGCTTTCTTTCCAACTCTTGATGGTTATAGTTTACGATAGCAGTTGGCAAACTGCGGCCCACAAGACAAATCTCGTCGATGGTAGGGACAGAGTCCGTATGGCCCAAGAAGCTGACAATTTTTACGGTCCGGTCCTCTACAGAAAAAGGTCACCAGCATCTGGCTCAGGAGGCTAGGTGTGCAAAATCAGACACCAGCCGCTGCCACGAACAAATCCGAAGTGTCAGTGGCTTCATGCTGGAAACAATAAAGGATGACTTCTTGTTTAGGTCACAGCCGATTGCGGCCGGGGCTGTGCCGCACGCAGTCATGCAGGGACCCATTCTAGTGGGTGCTACAGTATTAGGTCTTCTCTCCGTCCCCTGTATCAGGCCAGCACTCCCGTCCCGCAACTGTTGCAAATGTTGGCTGCGAATGGCTGACCCTCACGCCATGATCCAGCTGCTCCCCCTGAGCTGACAGGCAGCCCCAGGGGGAGCCCACGGCCAACGACCCACTACCCCAGGGTACAGACGCCTGGCTCCTTGGCATCCAGTGGACACAGCTCTAGGAGGCCGTGCGTGCGCCAGAGCTCCCTAGGGGGTCGGAGGCTAAGTTGTATCTCAAACGACCCGTTTGCTTAGATTCTTCCCTTGCTCCTGACCTGCTCTTCTCACTCCTCTGCCGGTGCCCCTGGGAGCTTCCTGTCACTAAATCCCGTGCCTAGGAGCTGTCATATGGAGCTCTGCTTTTAGGGAAACTGACCTAGCTCCTAACATGGAGCCGTGCCATCTGCAGAATGCGCCTTCGAGGCCGTCTGGCATCATCCGGCTAGCAGACAGGAGAGAGAGAGAGAAGACACCCTCATTCGGAACTATTTCAGCCCCTCTGCTCACGTTGGATGGGTGAAAGCTAGTCTCTCATCAAGATGAAAGGTGACCTCAAAATTAGTGTAACTGTGTGTCCAGGAAGGGGAACCAGTTTCGGTGAGCATCTGGCCTGCCTCTGCCCCAGGGCATCCGTCTGCAACGACTGCAAAGTGACGTCTCAGATCGAGACGACGCTGCAGAGCGGGGCACACGGCAGAACATGATTACGCTCTCCACAAGTGCAGTAGCCACGGCCGCCCCACTTCCTCGTGGCGTTCCTGTCCCTGCCGCTGTCCCCCGCTCCCCTTTCAGGGTGGTGACCGTCGGACACTCGCCTCCCCAGCTCCTCGCCAGGGCCATGCATGGGGCATAAAAGGAACGGGTGGCTGGGAGGCACCATCCGGGGCAGGGACAATCGTTCCAGGCAGGCGGGCAGCTGATTTTCAGAGACGGGCTCCCCGAGTAAGCAGAGCCTCCGGGGAGCCAATCTACCCCTCTATGGCCTGAATGTTCTCTCCCCGATGGGCGCCAGCCATACCCCCGAGGCCTCCAGATAAACAGCTCCCTCAACTGCTAGCAACCGCAAGCTTTCAGATAGAATTAAAGTTGCTCTCTCCTCTTGATCCCGCTCCTAAGGTTGTCTTGGTGGCCTCTCTCCCCAGTGCTGTGCTCCACATTCTTAGTCTGTGCTGTTCTCTCTGCCAGCTCATTAGTTTCTGAGTCTGGATGTTTCTTGGCTTGATAATCAGCAGCACCCTTGGCTAGGGGCCTGCCTGGCTCTCATTAGCAGCTCCAGTCCTTGTAGAGATCACAGGGAACCCCCATAGAAGTCATATTTGTAAGTATCTGCTGGAATGATAACAACAAGACCATACAGAAAGGGAACGGGGACACGGTAATTAAAAACATCGCCTGGTCACCAATGGTGGCTTGCCCTTAATGAATCGCATTAAGACAAGATTCAAAGGAGATTTAGGTTTGCGTGGAGAGCTAGCAAGGGGGTTGAGTAGATTCTTAATGCAAACCAGGCGCTTGGGGGTTAAATTCGGCCTTATCTTCTTCAGGATCTTGTACTCAATTTCACTAAAACCTTGGCGCATGTCGTCTTATTTGACAGAGACAACTTGCTGTGCGTTCCGTATGTCAGGTATCATAATTTGCATGTTGGGGATCAGCTCACAGTCTAACTATTGGCAACATGTTTTCATTGCCATCTTGGAAATTCCTGGTGGAAGCATTCCTACTGCCTTGGAGATGTCTCCTCTGTATATTCTTAGAAACAGAACAATAAACAAGGACACTTGGAAAAAAAGGGCCACTTTCCCTGATTGCCAAGTGAAATACAACTTTGTTATTGAAGTCTCTTGCTCCGCCTTTGGAAAAGCTGGGATTACATGTTCTTTTCTCTAGTGTATTAAAAAAAAGTAAGATGCTGGCTTCAAATTAATCCGCAGAACTTTGAACTAAAATGAGGCTCCTTTCTCAAACAGAAACACTAGAAAACAACACAGCAGGCTGCCAGAGGCCGGAGTAGGGGAAATCAGAAGGGCCACACTGTCCCTTTGCACGGCCATACCATCCCATTTCTCAAACCCGGGTTCCCCGACACTGGCCTCTGTTAGCCCACCAGAGGCGACTCACTTTCCAGGGTGTCTTGGGGGAACCATACCCGGTGCCTCACAGTCAATGTACCTCTTGGAGTTCCTGAGGAAGATTCAGATTCGTGTACTCTGCTTCGCCTCAGCCACTTGTTACTTTCTCTGGTACAGGCCACTGGGAAAGACTAAGCAAGGTCCAGTTTGCTGTCATTTTGAACAGACACATTTGCCTGAAGGGTTTTTTTTTTTTTATTATTAATAATGATTTTTTATTATATTATGTTAGTCACCATACAGTACATCCCCGGTTTCCGATGTAAGGCTCGATGATTCATTAGTTGTGTATAACACCCAGTGCACCATGCAATACGTGCCCTCCTTACTACCCATCACTGGTCTATCCCATTCCCCCACCCCCCTCCCCTCTGTAGCCCTCAGTTTGTTTCTCATAGTCCATAGTCTCTCATGTTTCATTCCCCCTGAAGGGGGTTTTGAAAAGAGAATGAAGGAGAAAGAAGATTCTAGAATGTTGCAAGGTCATGGTTATAAAGTAGTACCCACCGTTCCCATTTGAGCTCATCGCTGGTCCTACGAGCCTTGTTTGGGAACAATTTGAGCCATGATTATCTTCTTGGGTGGTCTACAGGTGTCTGCTTGCCCTAAAGAAAGCCCCCAAGGAGTCACCATTCATGAACCTCGCTTCCTCCCCCTCCTCCCCCCAGATAAACAGTGGGGAGGTTCTCTGTCTTCTGTTCACTGAGGAGCGGGCCATGGGATTCTGGGGTGTGTGGGCGGTAGGTGTCCGTTGGAATCTCCCCCTCTGGCCTCGTTTGGCTCTCTGTGAATCTCCCGCCAGCCTTTTCCTCCCCAGTGAGGCCTGTGCCCATCACCCCCCAACAATGGAGTGGATATGTAAGGGGATAGGGGGTCAGTGAGGCTTCCCGAAGGCTGAGGGAAGGAGGGAAGGAGGCTGCGTGTCACATGCTTTCGGGCCCGGCCTCCCTCCTCCTACCCAGTGGCAGGGTGGCAGTGTTCTTAATGATAATTTTTTAAAAGTGTCAGGCCTCTGCTCATTTGCAAATCATTGTGTCTAATTTGCATAGCAGATCCAGGAGGCCCCCCGCTCCGCATATGGAAAATGGAACACGGTATAAATAAGATAAATGGATTAGGTCAGCTGACTGCAACTGTAGCCACGGCCGAGCCACGGGCACCACGCGCACCGGCTATAGAGGTTTGTCAATCAGGCAATTTATTCCGATCCTGGGAGTGGAGAAGCAGGATGTACGCACACGCATGCACGCTCGCAGACCAGCCCTGCCGGGAAATAGGCCATCAGACAGTCCCTGCACGGGGCCGGCGTGGCCTCTGAGTCCCCAGAGGAGGTGAGGGGAAGCTCGGGGACACCGCCTGCCCTCAAGGACCACCGTCAGAAAGAAGGTTTGTGCCTGCCGACCGTGGGTGGCCACTTGAGAGCCAGTCTCCTTGAACTTGCTGACTTAGTGAGAAAACATTTTGTTCAAAGGCGGGGGCTGGGGTTCCTGCAGGCGTTCTCACCTGTGCCTGTCCTCAGAGGCCCTGCCACCCTGGGGTCACAGGGAGTCTTGGTTCCTTCTCGGCTGGAGAAACAATTGTCCTGGCAGCTAGCCACTTGCTCCCGCCCACCTGCCAGCCCCCTCTTCGGCCTGACACACGAGTCTCCGCGGCTGACCCTCACCTCTTCGGGACACGGGCTATCCATCACGGCAATGCCATCCAGGCCAGTAGCAGGCGCCTCGTCCTTTTTATCAGCACAATTGAGGAAGCCAGGCACGGGGAGGCAGGCTGCCGCCCTGGGATTATGACGATGGGATATGTGTACTTTTTGCAATTAGTTAATGGCTTGGCTATGTGCGGTAGGCTTCTTTGGCCTTCTGTTTTGGGATTAATGATCTAGGATGACAGATGGAAACTTAAAATCGCTCAGGAAAGAAAAACAAGTCTGGGGTGGGGGGAGAAGGGAGGGAAGTAGTCCAACTCCTAGGGGCGGGGGCTGGGGCAGCTGTGGGGAGACGCAAGATGCATTGAGTCAGTGAGCAGGGAAGGGGTTTGATCCAGGAAGCATCCCAGCGATTGCTTTAGGAGCTGGGATTTTACAGGAACGGTGGGCAGACATGTGAGCGTGTGGCTTTACATGTGTGTGTGCAGGCACGTGTGTACTTATGGGGGAGTGTGTGTGCGTGTGTGTCTGCCCGTGCTAAACCCTGCACGGGAGCATGGGCTGTGCAGTAGGTATGGTATTGTTCTGTGCACGCTGTGTCCGTGGTACGCGTTTCTGCGGAGTGTGCAAGTGTGTGGTGTGTGTGGATGGACGTGTGCCCAGGCTGGGTCTGGGCACGCAGAGGCTAGACAGGCTCCCCTGGGCCCCTCTCGGCAGGCTACTCTCTTGACTCGGGGCCCCTTTCTGTCTACCCGGGGGCCATCCATGGGGTGTCTCTCCCTCTCTCCCAGCCTCCTGGGGCTCAGCCCCCTGCCCTCTCCCCATGGTGGGGCATCCTCCTTCCCCCACCCAGCCCGGGGTTCAGGACAAGCCACAGGCTCTCCTCTTCCTTCTCCCTCCTAGAAGGAACACCCACAGAAACTTCTGGTGGCAGGGTTTCTCGGCCAATCAGAAATGGGAGAAAAGATGGGAGGGGAGGGACGGTAACTACCAGGTGGCAAAAGAGGGAGATATTCATGATCAGGAAAAAGATTGGGGGGGTGACCCAGAGCAACACAAGTCGACATTTCAGAAAGGGTCAGGGGGTCTCAAGAGTCTAACAGCACCCGGCGCCTTTGGGGCTGGGACCACGCGTGATGCCCTGGAAGGAGGAGCTTACCGGGCGGCCTCTCCAGGGGGGCGGAGGCTGCCAGTAGCCGGGGCGCACCGTATAGTCCCTCGGGGCACACTGTATAGCCCCCCAGGGCACAGGTCCTGTCTTGCCCTCTCTCAGCTACGGAGAGGAGGGCTTTAAGCGCTATATCCGGGTCTCCTGTGACTCGTCAGAGGGCTGGTGGGTGCAGCTGGCCTGGGCGGGCAGCACGGACAGGATGGGTACATTTGGAGACCTCCAGGCCAGAAGGGAGCTATAGGGGAGCAAACATTATCTTCCCTCTAAACCTTCTAGGTTCTTGGCTAAGATTCCCCTCCCCAACCCCCACCTGTATTAAAAGACTAATACGAGAACAACAAACGTTTGTTGATATGCATACCTCCCATGTACATGGAGACGCCCAGGAAAACTGACTCTTAAACTGGCCTGAGCCACCCCCCTATAAATACCTTCTCCAGCTAAAGACCAGAGAAGATGTTGGGGGAGAGGGGGCTGGTTCTGGGAGGTTTCCAGACAAAGCACAGTAAACAGGGTAAGGGTGTTATGCAGATTTAGGTCATTGCCTTCATCACTGATAAGAGTTTCTAGAGAGTTCCTCGTCATCATCCTCTTCCTGGTACAGAGAGGGAGACACCCTTACAAATGGAGAGTTCCGTTGTACCTGGAAATGTCTCTACAAAAGGATAGCTTCTACTTGGTTTTTAGAGCTTCTCCTATGTCTACTGCTCCTTAAAAATCATCAGCCTAAAAAAATCCTGACGCCAAAGACGTGTGTTTTGGGGTGGCAGATTCTGCTCCCACACAGGGCGAACTGTAAACACTCGCATCCTAAAATTCACAATAATGGAAGCAAGAGGGGTCCAACCTCAGCTTCATGCTAGTGACAGTGGGAGTGGGGAGTTCTCTGAGCCCATTGCCCAACCCTCGGGGTACCGCCCCCCCCCACCAGCTGGAGTTGTGAGTTTTAACTGTGGGGAGACATACCCTAGATGTCATGCATCCTGCTTGGCAGGGGCTGATCAGGCTCCATCTCCTTCCACCCTGGAACCACAAGAAGGCTGACCCCCTTTGGGACAGAGTGAGCTTGCCCTTCTGTTGGTGACAATCTTAGGAATTCCCAAGTGGAAGATAATTTGTCCCAAGCCCCGTTTCAGGCAGGGTTCTTCAGGTTGCTTGAGGGAAAAACCCAATTCAAATGAGCTAATGCAAAGCAGGCAATCTTAGTTTTATATTCCTGGCGTAGTTTGGGATTTAGGCATGGCTGGATCCAGGGGCACACATCGTAATGTCAGCTCTCGCTCTCCCATTACTCTTGCCTCTGCTTCTCCCTGCATTGCGGTCATTCTCCGCTGCGGCTCACAGCTCTCTCTGGGCAGTACAGGCAGTTTCTGCCTTCACAGCCTCCCAGCTCACCTACCTCCTGGAACCAGAGCTCCTTCCCCCGCGGTTGTGTGCCGGTAAATGTTTTGCGATTGGCTCTTTGAATAAAAAAGCTCTGATTTGTAGCATTTGCCGATTTCTCCATGGCACCAGTATTCCCACGGGTGGGCAATTTCAAGTCACCTGAGAGTTGCACGTCTTTGGCTCTCCTAAACTGCTACTCCGGGGCCTGCACACCCGTTCCTGGAAATCAGTCTGATTGCCCCTGTCTGGAGTTCAGACCCAGCCCAGGACTGAGCTCCGTGTCCGGGGGAAACGGCTGTGCTGATTGGGCCAGGACTTGGTCTCTTGTTCCGTGGCCGGGGTTGGGGAGGGGGCACAGGAAGGTGAGCCTATGAGCCAAACTGTAACCACAGGGAATGGGGATGGGGACCACCAGATGAAGTCCTCCCCCCCCCCCCACCGCCAAATAGCATGTGCTCCCGGGACACCTTTCCCACCGCTGACACTCTGTGGGGCGCCTCATATGTGACTCTAGCCGCTGCTTAGTGACGATGCAAGACAGGAGCTGCTGGCACTAAGCAGGAAGCTGAGACGAGGGTTGGGTCAGACAAGGAGCTGGGCGAGAACAAGAAGTGGGGGAGCAGCTCTCCGATGGGTCCCAGTCCATCGGGGGACCTAGAAGGGGGCATGGTTGACCCAGTCTGGCAGGGACCCAGCCGCCTCCTGTGTTCATTTCCCCTAAAACAAAGATGTCAGGGGAAGCCGCAGACTGGCAGGGCTGCCTGCAGAGAGGCAATGTTGCGTGACCAGGAGTTGTGACCTCCTGGCCCAAGCACAGGATGCCGCATGGCCCCGAGGAGGGGTTGACTCATCTTCCCCTAGGAAACGGGCCAGGCATCCAGGTGCAGCTAATCAGTGTGTGTGCGTGCACGCGCGTGTGTGTGTGTGTGCGTGTGTGTGTGTGTGTGTGTGAACTGGCCAGCTAGGCAGGCAGGGCAGAGAGCTTTAACAAGGATCAGGCAGAAGACGAGGTCCAGGGGGAGCAAGGGCAGGGCCCGTGAAGGCCAGGTCAGGGCAGCCTGGCGACGGGGTCTGGGCCCTGGGGCTGTCCGCTGGGGGCAGATGGCTGTCCGTGGTCCCGCGGGCCGTGCAGCTGTGCCGGGGTCCAGTGAGAGACGGTTCAATGCCAAGTACAGGGGAAGGGGCAGCTGCTCCCCGAGATGCCCTGTTATAAAGCAGCGGATCTCCCAGTGCGGTCCTAGGTGGGCAGCACCCTCATCATGCGGGAACCGGTTAGAAATGCCAGTGCTCAGGCCCTGCCCTGGCCACTCTGGGCAGGGGGCGGCGCTCTGCGTGACCAGGCGTCCGGGGGATTTGCAGGTACGCTCCAGCAGGAGAAGCATGGTTGTCTGAAAAGCGCTGATGCTTAGCAGGGTGTCAGGAGCCAACATCACGGTATAGGTGTGTGCGCTCCGTCTTCTGAGATCCGTTCTTCCCTACCTGCCACCATGTTCCGTCCCAGAGACCCAGCTCTGTGGACTGACGTCACCGGGCTTCTTGCCAGCTGACTGGGCTTGGCCAGTCGCGAGCAACAGATCTCAGGTGGGAGGAGGGAGAGGTCAGCGTGTTTCTCCTTCACCCCCTCCCTGCTACAAGGAAGCCTGTGTCCACCATCCCCGCCTCCCAACCCCAGCACCGCGGCTCCTGCTCGAGGCCCCCCTGCAAGGTTCTACCTCCCCCCTGGGCTCTCCTATCATGCCGTTCCCTCTCCTTGTCCGCAAGGGTGCTAACGGCTTCCAGCTGCTCCTAGTTTCCGAGTACCTCGGCATCCCTGCATGGTTCCTGTCACCTGCTGGCACTTCTGCACGCGTGGTCTACATCAAAGTCTGTTTATCTGCCTCTCTGGGGGTCAAGGTTGCCTCCTGGCAGCACCTGGCGGATAGCAGGTAGGGCATAAAGAGATACCACCTGCTGATGCCAGCGCTGACACTGTCCCCAGCTGGCCTTCTGCAGGGGACAATCCATTTCGCTCGTGCCTAAAGGAGAAGGGAAGGAACTGTGATAGGCTCAGCACCCACTACCTACAGGGACTGTTCTTGGGTCTAGTGTCCTTCAAGCCTTTCCCCAGCTCACCATTGTAGGTACTGTAATTTCCAGGTTGTTTTTTTTTTTTAAGATTTTATTGATTTATTTGAGATAGAGAGAGAGAGGGAACAAGAGAGAGGGAGAGTGAGCGAGGAAGGGGAGGAGCAGAGGGAGAGAGAGAATCTCTAGCAGACTCCATGCTGAGCGTGGAGCCTGACTCGAGGCTGGATCCAGGACCTGAGATCATGACCTGAGTCAAAACCAAGAGTCAGACACTTCACCGACTGAGCCACCCAGGCGCCCCTGAAATTTCCAGGTTAACAATGAAGTAAAGGCTCCAGGTCTGATAACTGGGAGACCCAGAGTCAGGACTGGA
Source organism: Ursus arctos (assembly GCF_023065955.2). Classification (NCBI taxonomy): domain Eukaryota; kingdom Metazoa; phylum Chordata; class Mammalia; order Carnivora; family Ursidae; genus Ursus; species Ursus arctos. Next base: position 33,313,948 of record NC_079873.1, on the reverse strand, counting down.
ATTCATGTCTGCCTGGTTCCTACGTCTGCATTTCCCACAACACAGGGTGCCTCTGCCTAGATTACAACAAATGCCTGGAATCTTCTAATGGTAAGATGATGCTCTTGAGATGGTTACAGACCAAAAAGACCAGGGGCGTTCTCAGGTGCCACAAGGAAGATGCTTCTTTTGAATGTCCGTTGGCCAGGTGGTTTTGCTGGTGTGGGCGGGGACTGGGGAGGGCATATCCATTGCGATCCTCTAGGGCCCAGGCGCTATTAGTCACTTTATCTACACTATCTAGAGTCATTATCCAGGGAATCCTATGAGAGGGAGATTATTACCCACTTCACAGATGAGAAAGTCGAGGCTCAGAAAGGCAAAGTCATTTTTCTAACAACAACCCCCTCCCCCAGCGCCCCCAGGGCTTTTCCCTGTTTAAAATTTTTTGCCATGACACTTACCAACACCTGGCATTATATTTTCTATTGGTTTATCATCTGTCTACTTCCCACTAGAATGCAACTCCAGGATCAGCGATTTTTGGGTCTGTTTTTTTCTCACATCTGTATCCCTGGGGCTGGCACATAGTAGGTGTTCAAGAAATAGTGATTGGAAGTGCCGATGAAGGTACGAGGCGGAGCCAGTAACTGCAAATGTGGGATTGGAATCCAAGACTCAGAAGGCAAGTTTTAAGTTACTCTGCTGACCCCCAAATTGATACCTAGACACGTACAATTCATTGAGCCTCAACCGTGCGTCCGGCTCGGTTGTTGGTATGTTTGCAAGCACACCCATGAGACCTGTTCTTTATGTTCTTCTAGAACTTAAATTGTTTTTCCTAAAATATTTCAGAGTTTCATTTCTTTTTTTCTAATTGACTTTAATGTGGTGATGCTTGCTGTGCCTGTTGGGTGGTGTTTTCGCTTCTGTGCTCTCCCTAAAGGTAAACCCCCGCCCGTACCCACATGTCTCAGATCTCATGGGGACCCTTGCCACCTCTTGTGCCATGATGGCGGCCGCTGCCCTGAGCTACTACTTCACGCACAGCTCAATGACCCCCAGCTCATTTTCCTTAAATGTCTATAAGGGGAGGGGCCATATCCGTGTAGCAGACGTATAAAGGGGTACTTAATAAACCACGTCAAAAAATGACTTAATAACATATATTGTTGAAGGATCACAGCGACATTATGCATTGTTATCATGCCCATTTTGTTGATGGGGCAACTGAGGCCCAGTGAGTGAACCAGAAGCCTGCTGACTTCCTGGCACCCCTCTTCAACCTCCAGCTCAGACTCTCTACACATTTTGAAAATTTCGGTTTAAGATTTGAACAAAGGACCCCAGCAACTGCTCTCTGCTCCAGTGTGGCATTGGAACCACCTTCCAGTGTAGCTGGCTGGCGGCAATGTTTGCTACAAGAGGCTCTCAGCTGGAGAAAACAAAAAATGTAACTTGGCAACTCTTATTTAGAAATATGGGCTCCTAGCCCTCCCGTGCTGGCCAGACGCAGGGGGGCAGCCCCCGCAATGGGAAGTGGCCACCTTTGGCTTGATGACTTTGCTGGAACATGTTGCAGGGTGGGCCACCTGCCACGTGGCCACTTCAGCCCTGAAAAGGTGCTGCCCGCCTCTTGAGTTCAGCTGTGGGACACCGGGTCCAGTCTCCTCAGACCACCTGGGCAGAATTGCAGTGAGCCGGAAGTTCAGGGGCCGAGGGCCGAACAGAGAGCTAAATTCCTGTGTCTGTCACAAAAGTATGTGTCTCCATGACCGCCCTGGTCCTTTAAGGAAGGAAGAAACTTAAAACCACCAAACTTCTTTCCGGAGGGCTTTAAGGAGACCCAGTAAATTAAAGTCACAACCTATCAGCTAAGTGAATTAGGGTATAATGCCTCACATTCTAGTGTAGTAGGTCTGATCTCAGGACTCCTTTAAATGACAAAGCTTACCACCCCCCACCCCTCCGACTGCCATTAAAAATATAATTGCTCATCTATTCATTCGACATTGACTAAGCTCTTATCATATGACAGGCACTGGGCTAGGTGCTGAGGATTCAGAAATAAAATAAAATGTAATTCACACTATTTAAAAAAGATATCTCTGATGGTTAATTGTAGGTGTCAGCTTGAATGACCATGGGATGCCCCAATATGCGGTCAAACATTATTCTGGGTGTTTCTGTGGGGGTGTTTCTGGATGAGATTGACATTTAAATCAGTAAACTTTGGCAAAAGCAGATTATCCTTCCTAGTGTGGGTGGGCCATACCAAAGCAGTTGAAGGTCTGAATAGAAGAAAAAGATTAGCTTCCTGGAGCAAGAGAGGATTTTATAGCAGGTGGCCTTGAACTTCATCTGCAACATTGGCTTTTCCTGCTTGATGGCCTTCAAATTGGAACATTGTCTCTCCCCAGGTCTCCAGCCTGTGGTTCACCTTACAGATTTGACTAGCCAGTCTCCATAATCACACAAGCCAATGCTTCATATGAGAGCTACAGTCCCCCAAACTCAAACCAAGCCTACTGCAGGGCAGCCATTCTGTACAAGATGACTCTACCCCTGCCACAGCCGACTGGCTCGAGGTTTGGCACCAGTCAATCAGAACTGTTTTTAGTCTGGAACAAGCATCACGTCAGCCGACGGAGGCTTCAAGAAGTAAAGGTCAGGAGCCACTGGTAACCATGTTCCCACCCTGGGGAGAAAGCCAGGCTGTAGCGAGAGAGGGTAATGAAGAGGAAGTGGGAAGCCAAAGTGACAAGCAGGGGCTCGAGAGTGGTCCCTCATGCCAGCTGTTCCTGGGCCTGACCACATTCCTCTTTCATGGGACACTCCGATATTCTTGTCATCAATCTTCCTTTTTTGGCTTCACATAGGTCAAGTTGGTTTCTGTCACTTTCAACCAAATCATTTTTTAGACCGAAGGGAAAACAGAAATGAGAATAAAAAATGAAGCCAAGGTCAAGGTTAGAGGATGAACTTGCGGCTTATGACAGAACGGGGCCACATGGTCAGCCCTGAGCTTTCCAGAGGCCAACCCAAAGCAGGAGGCATGATAGATAAGATTCCGTGCCTATACAAATCAAAAGAAACCAATTGGTCAGAAGCAATACTCGACGTAGATTAATACGGAGACCAGACAGATTTCTCCGGGGTCTTTTTAGAGGGGGCACTAGGCAATTTGACAGTACGTCTCGAAGTCTGGACCAGCTCGCCGAACTTGTTAGAAATGCACATTCTGGGCATTTATGCTCTGGGGGTGGGGCCCAGCAATCCGTGTTTAAATAAGCCCTCCAGGTGATTCGCGAGTTTGAGAAACTCCAGCACAATGAGCCATGTTCCCACGACCTCCCGTGCCAGCAGCCAGCACAGCAATGAGCTTTATAGGGCGCTCTGTCCAGTCGCGTTGCCCAGTAATTTCAGGGATGCCTGCTGGTTCTGCCTGCCCTGCTCCACTTTCTAAGATACACAACCCCTTCTCCGCCATCCCCCGCCGTTTGCCCAAGGCCCCACCGATGCTTGACCCTGGCCTGGCCAATCATCGGGCCCCGTCCTGTGGTCCAAAGCAATTGAACCAAGGGGATCATATGACCCAACCGGGGCCAGTCAGGAGCCCTTCGTAAGATTTGAACAATGAATGCTGGTGGAGAATGGAGAGGGCTTTTCTTCTTTTCTGATGGCAAGCTGAGAGGCGGGAGGGATAGACAGATGGAGAGAGAGAATGAGAGGGAGAAGAGATTGATTTGATCATTTTTCTGCTCCTGGCTCTAGAACCTTAACGACTATACCTCACTGCTTCTCGCTGCAGAAAAGTCCTAAGACTTTCTCAACTGGACTCAGGCCAGAAATGAATCATTCGGAATCTGTGGCTTCCTGGGGCAACTGACATTACCACGGCTGGTCCCCTCTAGCTGGCTGTGGGAGAGGAGCGAGAGAAGTGTGGGCTTCCGGGCACATCCTTGGAGTAGCTAGGATGAGGCTGGAAAAGAGGGGCAGAGGCTTCTTTAAAGAAGACCCCCTCTTGACATGGAATCCAGCCGGGGGTGTATTTCGCCTCAAGTTGTGCTGGAAAGGGATGCCAGGAATTTGCGTGGTTCAAAGTTAAACAGCCTATGAGCTCCTTCCTGAATTGTGCAGGCCTGAACCGGACATCTGCATTGGAAATGGTCCAACCTGAAATTGTTACAGCCCGACCCTATAGCAGATAGGGCGCGTGGGAGGGTCCTTCCTTTTCATCAGTTCTCCAAGGGTCTGTGACGCCGAAAATTTTAAGAGGCACTGCTCCATGGTAGGCAACTCTGGGATTGCCTTTTCTCCTCTGCACTACAAGGACCGAACCGATTTTCTGCATGAAACTTTCGCACCCCTCCTCAGCCATCCCCAACCCCCACAGCTGGGAGAGAAACCTTCCCGTCAGGCTCTGTCCTCACCAGGCCCTTCAGCTTCCGCACATGTCAAAACCCAGCACGGTTAATTGTTAAAGCATGTGGCTTCACATCCAAATAACACTTAATTCCCAAACTCTGGGTATTTGACCAGGAGTCTAACCTCGAACGCACTGTGGCTTAATGCCTGCCAAAGGCTGGAAGAAAAAAGTATTTATGGAGGATTTCCTGAAGGAGACACAGTCCATATATCCCATACTCTCAGATTTATCTTTGGATTAAGCTAGAGCTAAGAAGAGAAATGGTGAAGGGGAGCTGGTAAGAGCAGATGTTCTGAGGTCAAGTTCTGGATACACCAATTACTAGCTGGGCTGCCTTGGGCAAGTATCTTCAACTTTCTGGGCTCAGCTTTCTTATTCGTAAAATGGGCTTAGTGGTTGTTTCTGCTTCTTTGTGGGAGATTACCTTATTGGTCCTGGTTCTTCCGTCCTCCCTGAATCTATGCCCTTTGTCTTGTAACTTTTCACTGCCCTCCTGCTGTAGCAGATGGGTCTGCTAATGCCTCCCCCCCCCGCCCTGCCCCCAATGCCACCCTTGCTTCCTTGATTCTGGTCTCAGCTATGTGACATGCTTTGGCCAACGGGATGTTAGCAGACGCGGTGCAGCTGAGGCTTGCTCTCTTGTGCCTCGGCCACTGCCAAAAGGACACGCCTACCGGACGAGACAGGTGGGGCAGAGCTGAGTCGCCCCAGCGGAGGTCAGCCTAGATCAGCTCACCCCTGCTCTCCCCCGCCCCCTAGGCACACAGGTAGGTGCAGGCAAGATCAGCAAAGTTGCTCAGCCCAGCCCACGTCAGCTGAATCCTCCAGATGCATAAAGAGTGTTAATTGTATGTTACTACAGTTTTGCGATTGTCTGTTACACAGCCAGAGCTGGCTGATACAGTCATGGTGTTGTTGTGAAGATTAAACGCGCACGAAATGCTTAGAACAGTGACTAGGACGTATGCTTCGGAAGTCCTGGGCATGGCACGCGCATTCGCCTGGCGTATCTTGGGTTCCTTTCCCGTGAGCCTGACGCCTGTGCCATTCCGCCTTCCGTGTTGCTGCGAGCCGCCATGCCTGCAGACAGCACTGGGAGCTGTGGGTAGCTGAGATGGAACAGACTTCACGCCACCCACCTCAGTGCTCAGGATTTGAATGCTTTCCAGCCTCTCCTCTGGGATAGCTCTTGGCTCCTGCTTTCTCTGGCTTCAGTGTCTTTGGCTCAGACATTAGAATGAGAGCACCACGAGAACAGACTTTGTCTGTCTTGCTCACTGATGTATCCCTAGTGTCTGAGGCAGTTACGGACACATAATAAGTTTGGGACGTCTCCCATTGGTTGACTGGTTACGGGCTTATTGGGTCCAGTTTGACTTTGGTCTCACCCGATTCCAGTGAACTCCTGCTAGCTCTTTCTATGTTTTCCTAAGCATGCTTGGAGCCAGTGGGCTAGGGCAGTCCAGAACTCCATGGGTGACTAATAAAGACCCGGGAAATGGGGCAATGCCCATCAGCTACCCCTCACCCCGGCAGCCTCAGATAGGCAGCCGTACCTGTAAGTGGAGCTGCAAGTTGTCTAACGGTATGATTTGAAGAATATGGGAGAGATCCTCTTTTCTAAAATAGCCACCCATCAAGGATTCCTAAAATTCTACCCAGAACTTCTATTTATGCTAAGCCGTGCCCTTTGCCTGCCATTAGCTTAAAAATGCAAATACTCTTGTGAGGCATGCCATTTTGATTATTTAACTCTTCCGTATAAAGGTATTTCTAGAAGTATTCCTTCTTACAAAATTATATAGTCATACTTACATAATTCATCCAAAAATGATTTTTTGAGCACTTACTACCTTGCTGGGTACCAAAAAAAGCAAAGATACCTTGCCCTCAGGGAGCTCTGGGCTAGTGAGAGCGGTGTTTCACCTCCGTAGCTTTACAGAAGTCGGGATATGAAAAGCACTTGAAAAGAAATGATGACGCTAATAACGGCCATTTGCAAAAGTGGCCACAGATTCCTCCCCTCCTCGAGTCTACGTCCTTGCACTGTGAATTCGCGTATCAAGAGGTGAAGCTTTCCTCCACCCCCTTGAATCGGAGCTGTCCTTGCGTCTCACTCCGGCCGATGGGGGCTCAGCAAAGCAGGAACTCGAATCACGTTTGCACATTGAGGCTTGTCCTCTCGCTATACCTGGATTCCACCGTGTCACGGGCTTGGGAGAGCCTACTGTGAGCTGAGAGACACATGGCCTGGTCGCTGCCATCGCCAACGGCCAGCCAACCTCTGGACACGTCAGCAGGGCCACTCCGGACTATCCAGCCAGCAGCCGACCCCCTGACCACAAATGTCCTGGTTAATCTAGCCAAGATCTGCGGGCTCTGGTCCAGCCCCAAAGACACGTCCACGAGAAGCATCACAGTTTTGAGGCACTGACTGCAGGCTTGCCGAAGAAAGCCCTTTCCTTGTGAAGGGGCCAGAGTCACAGAGAGCAGAGGAGGTGGGGGTGCCCCCTCTGCCTACCTTTTAATTTTGCCCAGGGCAGGCGGATGCTGCAGAAGAATTGCCCCCCATCCAGAGGAAAGGCAGGGCAACGTGTCCTGACTCCCTTCTCGCAGTGACGAATGTCCTCCTGTCTCCCCTTGCCATGCATAATCAGCTCCCTTCTGGAATTTCACCTGAGCATTCCACAGTCCCTGGCTGTTTCTCCAGGCCCGGGTTGGCCCCACATTTCTCAGCTGCCAATCGTCTGTGACAAGCTCCCCACCCCAACCCCCAACGGCCGTTAGGGTGATTTGTCAATAATAAATTCTGAAGCAAATTGAAATATTTTGCGACAGCATAAAAACAAATGGGAGAAAACAGTTCCCATCCCCAAATGCTGATTGAATCAAATATTGCAATATCGATTGTATGATACATTTTCATATTTAATTCAATGAAAACCATGGGGTTCGAGTGCTTTCCATTACCCTACAGAATTTTTCAGTTTGTGGGAGAATTTATTATTGGTATGCCACCAAATCAGATTACTATTGAATCAAAACCCTGCCATGTTATTCAATCAAAGACCGTGATTCTAACCCCAAGAGTCGATCATTACCACTTTTCCCGAAGTGTATTTCCTTCTTCCTGTTTGACACCAGAACGTCCAGTCCTCTTGCCTGGCTGTACATTGCTCGCCCCCGCACCCCAAGCCACCACTGGTGAAAACCTTGCAGCAAACAACTGGCCTTTCAATATCGATCTAGGCTTTTCTGGGAGCGAATGCTCTCATCTCTCCTGTTTTCTCTCCCCTCCAGGCCCGGGGGTGGGCATGCGGTCACCATCTGCGGGAGGCAGCGTAACAAAGTGACCTCTGGCAGGAAAGGAACTTGAAGGCTCACAGCAGATGTTGCCGTCTTCTGCTCCTGCCCACACCACCTTCCAGAAGCCTCGCTTCCCGACAGCCAGCATCCTTGGGATCTGGGCTCAGGAAGGGCTGGGAGTGCCTAGGAACTGACGGCCTTCTGGGGGTTTCCTTTCACAGGTACTCTGACTCTCGTTTGCCGGTCGGTCGGTCGATCGGGCACGTCTGAAGGTGACCTCCCTCCCCGGTCCCCAGGAATGCCTTGCGGGGTTGATCCCAAGTTCCCCGCTGGGGGACTTCCTGTGACACTTCACCCTGCCTTGGTCTCCTCCCTTTCTTGTTCGCTTCCCTGCCTCCCATGAGGGGTTGCACTGTGACCACCCCCCACCCCCTGCGATTCCTACATTGAAGTCTTAACCCCAGTACCTCAGAATGAGACCTTATACAGAGACACGATCTTTAAAGAGGTACGCAGGTTTCAATGATGCCATTTCAGGGACACTGGTCCACTATGGGCAGAGTCCTTATAAAAAGAATGCAATTCAGATACAGGCACACATGCAGGGGGAACACCGCGTAAATGTAAAGGGAGACATGGGGGCGATGCCTCTACAAGCCGAGGGGCATCCAAGACCACCAGCAAAGCAGCCGAAGCCAGAGGAGAGGCCGGGATCAGACGCTCCCTCACGGTCCTCAGAAGGAGCCAACCCTCCGACACCTTGATCTTGGACTCCCGGCCTCCAGAGCCGTGAGACAGCGCATTCCTGTTGTTTAAGCCCCCCAGCGTGTGGCTCGTTGTTATGACAGCCCTAGCGAACTGGTCGACTGCCTTACTGCTCTCCGCTGGGGGAATTTCTTAATGAAATCCCTCTGACATGAAGCCTCGTCCCAGGGTCGGCTATGGAAGACCCCTGGAAGGCAGGACCGCATCAGGTCCTTGGAGCCCAGTGCCCCATTTTGTCGATGCATTTTGCATGCCTGCTTGCGATGGAATTTCTGAAACCGGATTAGAAAACCCCCCACTTAAACCAAAAGCCGGCGCAGGCCAGCGTGTCTGGGTGGCGGGCGGCGTCTGGCCAGGACCTGCCCGGCCGTGCGGGGCTCGCCGGCTGCCTCCTCTCACCCATCTTTCTTCTGTGCCCCTCGCAGCTGTGGCCCTGGCTGCTTCGCCAAAGTTGAATTGAGTGTCCCTGAAAAATATAGCGTAGCATCCTTTCCCTGCCGCGAGACACTAAACCAATAAATTATAAATCAGCCAGCAGCCCCGTGACATGCGGATGTAATGAGAAATGCAAAATAAGAAAAGACACGGGGAGGAGAACACGCACCGCTCTCTCCCTCAGCTCGGCTCGGAGCACCGGGGCTGCTCCCTTTGGGGCTGGGAGAAAACCATTGTTTTCTTTTCTCTGTGTGTCTCTGTTGTCACATAGGCACCACACACACACACACACACACACACACACACACACACACAGCAATCCACCAGAGGCTGCCATCAGGAACCCGGGAACAAAACCCAGGATAATAGAATTATTTGCTTCCTGGGGCTTATGAAAGTCCTGAGAGAAAGGGCTGAATTGCTCTCCCCAAATGCCAATGTCCTCGGCAAAGGGGTCATCCCCTCCTGGCTCTGATCCCTTCTGGCCCACGGCTGGCGGCCAGGTGAACACTCAGCTTGACCAGCACCTCCAGCCTGGGCGTCACCAGCGGTCCTTCAGGGCACCTTCTGGAATGCCCGGGAGAAAGGGCTGTCTGGCTCATCTACCGCTCCTCAGGGTGTGGACCCAGCCGCTCTCCTCTCTCCTCTCTGTTTGTTTATTTATTCATTGCCTTCCATCCATTTATTCAGCTCTTCCGTGGCTGATAGAGGGGGTCTGGGAATGAATATTCTTTAGGCCTCTGGGGAAGCCAAATGATGCTACTCGAAATGCAGGAACCGTCTGTCTTCCTTTCCCACCACCCTCTGCCTGGTGGCCGGCTTCCCATTCGCCTTCATCCTCTCTCTGCCACCGGAGGGTGGTCCTTAAGCCCCACACAGAAGAAGCTTCTGGGCATCCCCCGCTGCCTTCTGCACCCCCTTCCCTGCTCCCGTGGCCTCCATCTCCTCTCTTGTGGTCTGAATGCTCGTAACCTGCTAATACAACCATTTATCCGCAGTACTAACATCCCGAAAGCCCTGAAAACAAAGGTTTGGCAAAAACCCATTTGATGGCAAAACCTGGCCTGAACGCATGTGAGGCTGTTTAAAGCCTTATTCCGTTCCAGTGACTGTGAATAGTCATACATTTTGCTGCAAGAAACGTTAGTGGGTTTGATGGTGAGGTATGGGGTTTCACGTACGATATGGCGAATGCACTCTAAGACCTTCCTAAAGAATGAAAAATTCAGAATTCTGAACCTGTCCATCCCTGTGATTTGGTTAAAAAAAGGACTGTGGACCCAGCTACGTTCCATCTATTGAGTCAATGCCAAGTGCCAAGAGCAGGGCTGACCTTTTTCTAGAGTGCATCGCATCGGATATTATCAACAACTCTGCGTGCGTGCGTGTTTGTGTGTGTGTGTGTGTGTGTGTGCACGCATGGGTATAGTGTTATTATTCCCACTCTACAGATGAAAAAACTGAGGCCCGAAGAGTTCAACAACCTGCGCTAGGTCCCAGTTAGTAAGTCGTGGAGCCAGGTATTGAACTCCCCTATGTATTTGACTCCAATGCCTGGCTACCCACTGTGTTAGTCATTGTGCCTCTTGGCGGCCGCCTGACATGAAGTCCATCCAAACGGTCCCAGTAACTAAGGACTCCAAACCCCTGATGCTCACCCCAGGCCCCAGCACCCGCTCAGACTCAGGAGAGACTGCTCAAGCGGAGAGCTGGTGGGGAGGGCTGTTTTGTAATCTACATGAGCTGGGAGACATGGGCAGGTAGGAGACTCATAGGAGTGGGGGCAGGGATCCTGATAGAGAAGGAGCAAAATGCCTTCCAGCCAGCCCAGGGTGGGGTTAGGGGGTGGGTATGTTCCCGTTAGAACACTGTTCTGTTTTGCTTTCACTGGGCCATCTGCAAGTCAGGAGTGATGAGCATATCTGTGTTTCTGCCCATTTACCAGACAGCTTCCTCCCCCTTTCTCCCCCCTCAACCCCCGGCCACCTCTACTGCTTTCCTCTGTCTTATATAAGAATTCTATTCCTGGAAAACCTCATAGGGTGACTTCTCATTGGCCTAAGTCATAGTTACCAATGGAGAAAAAAAACTGGGGGCATTCCTGAGCCCCTAAACTAAAACCACCTTAAGCTAAAACAATACAAAAATCCTATTAAAATGGATAAAATAATCTCAGTAGTTGTCATTAGTTATTATAACACAACCTAATGAGGAATTTTCTTATCATTAATTACTCTCCAGTGTGGCTCTTCAATTCATCTGCTTCATAAGTAATACGCAGCGTACCCTTAACACTGTGTTCCAAGAACAAAACATACATAGGACACTCGAGGCTTAGTTAATTCTACACTTAATAACAAAATAGTGAAGATGGAAGAAATTAATGAGAAGTATGCACTCGATGTGATACTCACTGTGCGAGTTACCATCATAAGGGTCAGAAGAATTGAGGTAATCACTCTTCAAAGCAGGAGGTTGTCATGTGACTTTTTGGTACCCCTCACAAGATTGGACAGCCATGTACTTCCCTGCGTCTTGGGAAGCCCATGCTGGGCTTAGCCACGTGGCCAACTTTGTAGGCAGGACTGACAGGCGGCCAGTCTTGTGTTTCTGCTCAGATCCTTTGTACTTCTGCTATCTACAGGTCCGTCCCAAGTAGCCATGGGTCCAAGGAGAGTGAGAACATATGTGGAGCCCCCCCCCCGCCCCCAATCCACTCAGGAGCCTGAAGCAGAACTTCCTCAGATGACCTGTAGACCTAGAAGCAAGATAAACAAAGGTTTGTTTGGTAAACTACTAAGCTTGGGGATGATTTGTTATGCAGCATTGTTATAGAAATAGCTGACTAATACACCCAGTAAAGGAGGATGCTTGAACCTGAATGAGCCCACGTTAGGCATGTCTGAAATCTCTTTGCAATAGAGCTGGGTGAGGACCACAAGTGTCCTTTGAGTTGTTTAGCCAGCTAAAGTCTTGGTTAACTTTGGAGAGTCCGAGCAAATCCCTTCTTAAATCAGTGGGTTGGTTTGAGCCCTGAGTACATGTAGAATTGATTTACTTTACTGCCCCACCTCCTAAGGCCTTCTAAGTCATCGAAATGTCTGCACCTCAGTATTTGAAGCGTATATTTCAGTTTTCCAATCCTTCTGACATCCATTGTTGATACTACTAGCAAGACCAAGGCTCAGAATTCCTGCCACATCCATGGCATTCTCCAGAGAGAACCTGCATTCCAGATCCCAGAAGATGTCTTCTGGGATGTCTCCAGGCCAGTGCCACAGGATGCTGGCACCCTTGCATGTTCTGATTGCACTGAGGGTGGCTGGACACTTGCCCAAGGATGACCAGGTCACAGACTGGCCAGTGACCTATGAGGTGGCCTGCTTCCAAAGCGCCACGGGACAGAAGGGTAAGTGACAGTTTTCTGCCCCCGCAGGGGAGAGGGTGTGACCCTGAAGGCTGAGGTTTATAAGAACCAAGTCATGGCAGACGAACACAGGCCTGTCTAGCATTTTCCCTCTCTGACCTTCTATGAAAGCTGCGTCCGCCTCATGAGGGAGCCTGTTAGAAACACAGACTCTCAGGCCCCACCCTAGGCCCCTCAGAGAATTGCAAGTCCTGCTCAGATAGGCTGGTGGGACTCAGAATCAGGTCGGTGGAGACCAACACCCATCAAGCGACGAGAAGGCAACACAAAGGTGTTGAATGCAGCTGCTTCAAGAAGGGGGAGCTGCAGCCCCTGTGGACGCCCCACCCACATCCGGTCCAGACACCTGTGTTCACCTGCTGCTCAGGGGGGAATAATTCACATGCTCGCAGCTTCCCACCTCAACCACCTGCCTGCCTCCCTGGGCTCCTGTGTCTCAGGGCAGCCTCCAGAACCGGGGGCAGAGCCGGCTGCGTAACTTGCCAGGCACACTGCAAAATGAGAATACGGGGCCCCTTCTTCCAAAAGGAGAACACAGTTGTTGTTGTTGTTGTTTTCTTTCTCTCTTCTGTAGCATCCCTCTCTCTTGACCTGTCGTGGTGATTTTCATCTGCTATTTAATATCGCACTCCCTCGGGCAGGGGGTTATTCACAGGACAAGGGCAGCCCCCTCACGGGAGCCCCCCTGCCCCCAACTTGGCCCAAGCCCAGCCCTGCCAGGGCCACTGCTCGGAGCAGCCTGCAGCTGGGACGCCAGAGCTGGCAGAGGGCCCCCAAATGCAGTGGTGTGGGCTGGGGGTGGCTGGGAGAGGGCCAGGCAGGATGGACCAAAGGGAACCGTGGGTGGGGAAGGTGTGAAGGGGGATGGGAGTGAGACGAAGGAGGAGGGGTGGGCAGTGGGGGCGCTATTCGTTGCTGCTGTTGGTGAGGGCAGAAGGGGCCAGCCGGATGCCCTAGGTTTCACGGTAGGTGTCTTGCCAGGTGCATATGACCAGCAGAAGGACCAGCAGGGCCTGGCCTGCTAGAGGCCAGAGTGGCAAGTACTGCCCCTGCGGTCGCAGAATCCCTTCCATCCGCCAGGCCTGACTACAGCCACAAGCCACACAGACAGGGCGACAAGGTACCTGGTCGTAGCATCCAACTGGGCGCCCATCCCAGCTCCGCCCTTAGGAGCTGTGTGACTTCGGGCGACTTACCGAACTCCTCTGTGCTCCGACTTCCTCACCTGTAAAGTGAGGTAAGAGTAACACCTGCCTCGTGGAAGTGGTACAGGGCCCCAATCAGTTAACACATGCAAAGGAGACAATTCCGTTTACTATTTTTTGCTGGAGCCCTGGGATTTAAACGTCCCACACCGGCACGGTCCTTGGGGGTCCTGCAGTTCAGGGGTTGGATGCAGGGGCAGAGGAAGGAGGAAAAGGCGTGGGGCAGTCTTCTCAGAGTAAGTAGGCACGGGCTTGCCCTAAAAGTAGTTGGGGAGGTGGCCGCTGCTGAGTGAGGCCGAGGGAGGGCAGGGGCTTGGCTAATTGTCTGAGTTACGGCTGGAAGGAGGGTGCCTAGAGGCCTGACCTTGACTATGCTTGTCTCCCACGTGAAGGGCTTTGGACTCTGTCCTCAAGGCAGTGGGGGAGCTTTGGGGGGATCGTAATGAAATGATGTCTAGGAGATGTGATCAGTCATTCATTCATCAAGTACTCACTGAGGAACAGGCCCGTGCCATGCTCGGTTCTAGGACATATCCACAGAGTGGTGAGCAGGACAGGCGTGTCCTGGCCTTCAAGGAGCTGACGGGCAGTCTCCTTGGGGAGCCGAGGGCGGGGCAAACCTTCCAGCGATAACAAGCCGCAGAACTGTTGGGACACAGACCCTAATCCCACAACAGCTGAGCCTGGGGCCTACGGGTTCCTTGTGCTGCTTTTTCGAGTTGCCAGATGCTAGGCCTGCACTGACCATTTGGGAACCCCCTTTTGAAAGAGCTCCCCACCTTCATGCGGGAGTTCACCCCCAATCATTCAAAAGAGCTGGTCCAGCCCTTTCCCTTGGCTGCTGAAACTCCCTGGTGTTCCTGGTCCTCAGCAAGGCATCTAATAATATATTTGCATTAAATAATCACCAAGCAGACACCCAGGGTGGCCTGTCGAGCTCTAAAAAGCCATCTGGTGGCAAAAGGGTGGTCTCAGGTCGAGTGGTCCAGGGAGCAGCTGCTGAGATGGACTTAGGGATTTTTGAGAGCTGACTTATCTTCTGCCACTAGCAGGCAGGACTATATGGAACCGGGCACAAAATAATAACCCAGGAGGAGCGCCCAGGAAAGAAAGGGGGAGGTGGGACTGGGCAGGAGGAGGCGGCAGGAGGCCACGCAGCTCTGAAAAGTCTCTGTCTGCCCAGCGGCATACCCCGAGCTGAGGGTGCCCGGTGGCTTTGGGGCCAAATGGCCAGTCTGCAGTGCCACCACCTTGCTCAGCTGTGGGCCGGGGCCACTCCAAGACGGACGTGACCTCAGCTCCAACGATGTGGCCAGCCCGCCGAGGCTAACAGCTGGAGGCTGTCAGCTCACCACACTCCGGGGCAGCTGGGCAGAGTCTCTTCGCGAAGGTTCTCTGAGTACTGCCTCCGTGTGTCTGTCACGAGCCCCAGAGGAGAAATGGGAGCAGACCTGGGATCGGCGTGCATCCTTCAGGCCTTCAAGGCTCTCACCAGCCGGCAGGAACTTGTAAGAATTTCCGATATCCCCACAAGGAAAATACAGTCAAGAAAAGCCCAGCTCGAGCAAGTTCCGAGGAGGCTGAGCGATGTGTGGGAAGCTGCCCGGTTTGCCTGCTGCTCTGGGGACTTCCCCACCCAGGCCGATGAAAAAGATCCTTGCACCGGCAACAGAGAAAACCTTTTCTATTTTCCTCTTTCTTAATTTGGTGGAGAAGATGCAAATGCATATAGATTCCATCAAAATGCTCTCACCAGTGATAGATATCCCCTATTTTGTTTCGCTCCCGTTTGGGTTGTTAGCATGGCAGCAATTAAACTTGACAAAATAGTGATTAAAAAACAATGAAAGGCAAATGCGGCAGCACACCAGCGTGCATCTAGACCATTCTGAAAATGATCTCTTAAGTGTTTGAAATCTGCTTTATTTTCCTACCGCAGGAATGAGTTTTCAAAAAAACAGCACTTAGGAAGGGCAATTTGCCACCAGCATTCCACAGCCCCAACAAACAGTATTTCTTTCTAATGGACTCCCCCCCCCTCCAAATTTTAGCTGCAGTTCCCAAATCAGATTCATTATCCGAAAGAACAAACGCATGCCACAAATTGCCCAGAAACCAAGCCTTTTCCTGCCACTTTTAATAATGCAGAAGGCAAACGAAACTTCTCCAAGGCAACTTCGCTTCCCCGGGGCTTCAGGGGCACCAGGTGCGGGCTGCCCTGGTCTGGGAGGTCACGGCCACCACGGAGATGGGAGGGCTAGTGGCCATGCCCCCCAGAGTCAGCTGTTGCTGCCTTGCATACAGGTTTTCCGTAATATCTGGCTGCTCTTACAGGGCTGAAGTGTGTGACTCACAGGGAACCTTGTAGAGAGAGGGAGGAACAGCACGCGGCATTTTCAGCCGTGGCGTTTTTGTTTGTTTTGTGCAATCCTGTTGCGTATCTGGCTTTAGCGGAGCCACGGTCATGTCTTTCTCGCTCTTTCTGATGTGCAAGCAGCTTTCTGGGTCTAATTATAGATGTAGACTCTGCACCCTGATCAATAGTCCTGAGTGTCCTCTTGCTTTAAGAGCTGGTTAGTTCCTGCTGATGGGCTGGCATTTCAACCTCTAGCTCTGAGCAGGGGCCTTCAGACTCCTCGAGCCCATCAGCAAAACTCCAGCTTCTCGCCCAGCGCCCTTTGAACTTTACAGATCGGGGATCAGGCCCGCACCCCAGGAGGCCCCGTCGCAGGGAGGCCTAAGGAGGCTGCGGGCCAGCCCGATGATGGCAAAAAGATCTATGATGCAAGACTGGGGTTCAAAGGCGACAGCCAGGACCAGGACAGGCCATCAGAGAACACCCCCCCCTGCCGTGACTCCGCAAGGCAGGGACGTGGGAGATCCTCTGGCAGCAGGGAACCGGCCTTGGGAGCAAGGCAGACATCCATGCACCTCTTCTCAATGATCTCTGATGGCGCCGGCGCGGTCCTGGCCTTGGGGACTCAGGAAGAGCCCCCGCGACGGCTTCTGTTTAATCAGGACAGATGCGCAGTGCAGGGTTGGTGAGGAAACGAAGAGGCACAGTACAGTTTGACCTGCAGGGCACAGGAGACCGTGGAGCAGAGGGGTGCTTCACAAGAGGGTTTTTTCTGGATGGGAATGAGTGGCTGCCCTGCGGGGCTTGGTGCCTCCGTGGAGCGCGGCCCTGACGGGCTCTCTAAATTGGCTCTGTGTCCTCTGCCGGGCTGCCGGGCACTGTGGCAAAGCTGAGCCGGGAGCGCTGTTGAGAACCCAGTGGAGGAGGGCAAGGGATTGGGGGTAATGCAGGCTCCAAGCAAGGTGTCATCTCAGACTTTCTGTGCCTCAGAACTTTGGTGTGTTCTGGAGTCCCCCCAGTTCCCCTGTGCTCGGGCGCTTCTCCAGGTTCCTGGTCCTGTCCAGGGCAGCCCGGGACGCAGGTTGGGCAGGCGACGGGAGGTAAGTGGAGGGACCACTTGGAAAGCAGCCAGCGTGGGTAACGCTCCCCAGGCCGCCAATCCCGGGCCTGCCCGTTCCTATGGAAACAGGCGCCAAGAGAGGAGCCTGTGGCTGGGAGCCGAGTCCCGGGCGGCTGTCAGGAGCAGCTGCGGGCTGCCCGCGGGGACCGGGAAGTGCCCTTTTCCCAAACCATCCCTGCTGGCTCTGAGTCAGAGGGTCTCCTGGCATCTGCTGAGCTGAAGCCGGGATGGAAGAGGGGAGGGAGGAGAAGGAGGGGAGCGAATAAAAATATTTACACTTAACAAACACTTTGATGTTTGAAGACTGTGTGTACAAATGAGGGCTGGGAACATCTTTGGTGAGGGTTTGGTGTTTCCAAGCAAATCTCTTCATACACACACACACACACACACACACACACACACACGTGCGCACATGCACGCGCACGCACGTAGTCTCATGATCGCTTTTCCTCTAGATGGGTTTATGTTATCGCCGTAGCAGAATGCAGAGCTGGCCTTGGGAAGGCTGTGGGTGGTGTTGGACCAGGACCCAGGGACCACACCCGTGCGCCTTGGTGGGCCTTCCTCTGAGGTCCCGAGGTGGCCTGGGGGAGCTGGCTGGAGGACGCAGGAGGCAGCTAGAGTGGCCTGGCCAGACGAGGCATGCCAGGAGGGCTGCCTGCTGCAGCTGCTGTGTGGCTGGGGGCACCAGGGCTGGGGAGGCCGGGGGCCAAGCTCAGCCAGTGTGAAGGGGAAGCCATGAGGCCTGGCGTTTGGCTGCTCAGGTGAGCACGAAGCCTTCCTCGGGGAAGATGGGCCATAGGGATTTGGGTTGGGATGACTTTTATTTTTGGGGATCCTGAAAATTGGAGAGGGGGGGTGGAGTGGGTTCAGGCAGAGGCAGTGGGGATGAGGAGCCAGAGAGCCTTGGTTTCTATCCCCCATCTGTCCTTTCCTGGCTGTGTGGCCTTGGGGACGTCACTTAACCTTTCCCATCCTTAATTTCTTACACTGTAGCTAGTAACAGCCACGCCCCCATGGTGTTACTGTGTGGGTTAAATACTTTAGAACATACAGAATTCATAGTATTTGCCCAAGAAATGTCACCGAGGATTATTGGGTTTGCCCAACAACTGATGATGGGGCATGTGTGACATGCATGGAACGGTGTTAAGCCGGTGGAGGATATGACAGTTCCTTGGGCATGTAATTTGCCCTCAGGGAGTTTATAGCCTACTGAAGAAGCCAAGACAAGAATATTAATAATTATGAATGTAGGCATAAAATATAAAATGGAAGGTCAACAGTGTCCACTCTGCTCTTCTTTGAATAGTTCTTTTGTGATCAAACTAAGATAACGGAAGTGTGTACTACACAGGGAAGGTCGGTTGTTCTAAGAAAGAACCCTCAAATATCCCTGTGTTTCAGCATGCAGTTTTCCGGGAGGTGATCCAGGAACCCAGGCTCCTTCCATCTTCTTTCTCTTCTAGAACCTCGAAGTCCTCCACTGGAGCCTTTCCCTCCAGTGGGCAGAGGAGAGACAGGAGAGAACTCAGAGGACTGTGTGGGACGTTTTAAAGACCAGGTCTCAGTCTGTCCACGTTTTACTGCTCAGAACCCAGTCATTGGCCCCCCCTAACTGCAAAGGCTTCTGGGAAATGTGGTATTCCTGTTACCCAGCTGGTAACTAAAGAAGGGTTTGGTGAACACATAGCTTTGTCTCGGCCGCCGTTGGAAAGGGCTAGGGGCAGACAGCCCTGGTTGGTCTTCCTTTAACTTCCCAGGTGGCTGTAACAAAGTCACACAAGCTAGTGGTTTCAAAGGATCCTCTCATAGTTCTGGAGGCTGGAGGTCTGAAATCCAGGGTGGGTTCCTTCTGGAAACTTCGGGGAGAAGCTGTTTCATGCCTCTTTCCTAGCTTCTGGTGGCTGCTGGTGATCCTTGGCCTTCCTCGGCTTCAAGATGTGTCCCTCCCATCTCTGCCTCTGCCTCCATGTCACCTTCTCTCCTCTGTGTCTTCTCCCCTTTCTTCTAAGGACACTTGTCATTGGATTGAGGGCCCACTGGAATAATCCAGGATGATCTCACCTCGAGATCCTTAATTTGATGCGTTCTGCAAAAGCCCTTTTTCCAAATAAGGTCACATTCACAGGTTCTGAGGGGGCCTGTCTTTTGGGGAAGGCACCATTCAATCCACTGTAGTCTTTGATGTTGGCCCTTTGAACTTGGACTGAGGCTTACAGAGAGACCGGTTGCAGGTTGGTGGGAGGGAAGCTGGTCTCCTGAAAGGTTTGATGCTGCGAAGTGGGGCACCAGTGGGCTGCCTGGTCGGACCTGGGTCCGAGGTGAGGAGGAGGGCAGGCTCCTCCCTTTTCACACAGCCCAGTGCCGGGGCAGGGGTGGGGATGCTGGCCACCTCCCTTGGCTGAGCCCCTGGGTGAGGCCATTAAACTGCACCTTTTGCCTGGGGTGCCAAAGACAATAGCTAGGAAATTACAACGGGAGACCAAAATGCAGATTTTTCAAAGGAAATATCAAAGACCCGGTTAAAGGACTTTAAACCCAGAGAAGGCTATGAAAGGGGAAAGAGAGGGGACACTGGGTTTCCTGTGAGCAGATTTCTTTGCAGATAGCTGTTCTCTTGCTGGGAGCCCAGCCCCCCACAAGAAAGAAGGTTCAGGTATATGTGGCAGGGAGGGCGCTGAGAGTCTAGCAAGAATGACGCATGTGCTCCGTTTGGAGAGCCCCATGATCCTTGACCCCAGCTGTGATCTGGGTCCATGGACTGGAATCTGACACACGCCTTTCTTCTCTCAGAGGCCAGGGCTGTTTGCCTGAAAGAGAGGGGGTGAGTGGAGGGGGCAGACAGAGAGAGAGCTTCTTCTGCATTTGGACGGCACATCCCAAGCACCCGGCGCCCAACCAGGGTAGGAATGCTGACCGGCTCCGGGGTTATCTCTAAAAGGGATTCAGTTAAGAGGGCTGCAGCCCAGAGCCTCGGTTCCTCCACAGCCATTTATCCCTTACAAGCCTAGAGCTTTCTGCCCGAGGGCACTCTCTTGACTTAGAAGTGTGCTTGGGTCCTGGCTGGGCAGTCCCAAAGTGCCAGTGAGCTAATGCACCTTGGGAATAGTACTCAACCATACCAGGTGGGAGTTTGTGGGGAACCCATTTCCTGTCCTGGGAGGGCACTCTGATGCATGTGCTCTACAAGCCCCCCCCCATGGGATGAACCCAGTTGCCCATCTGTGTGGAATGGGTCCCACCGAGGGCAGCCAGTGTGTCTGCCTGAAGAAAGGCACCATGCCCCATCATCGGAGATGCAGCCGGAGCCTCTGGAGGGCCCATGCAGTTTCCCACGGAAGAGCTAGTGGCTTTGAGCACTGGCCAGGGCCAGGACGCCATCTTGGAACGGCACCATTATGTCAGAACGTGTTCTACGTCTTTCTCCTCCTCCCTCCCCACCCTTGAGCCCTGGAGGAGGCAGAGGCTTCTGTTAACCGGGAAGGAAAAAGAAGCCATCCCTTCCTAAGCCTCGAAGGCTGGTGGTGACCCTCAGCCATGCAGTGGCTGGGAGAGGAGCATGGATGGGACACCAGGGGATGCCAGGGGTTTGGCTTATTGAATGACCATGGCATTCCAGGGACCAAATGGGGACTCGTGAGTGTGCATGTGTGTGTGTACACACATGCGTGTGTGTGACTACAGTAACCTTGTGGAAGAAGAATCAAAAAAGTCCTGGGTCCTGGGAGCAGCGAGGTATCTTCTCCTGCTGCAATCACTTTGGAGGGGCCGTGAGGGTATGCAAGTGTCCTGTGGCCACTGTAATAAGTCACCAAGAATTGTGTGGTTTGCAACGAGAGAAGTGCACTGTCTTGCAGTTCTAGAGGCTAGGACTCTGAAATTAAGGTGTAGGCAGGGTTGTTTCCTCCTGGAGACTCTGAGGAAGAATCTGTTCTAGGCCTTTCTTCTAGCTTCTGGTGGCAATCCTTCCTGACCTTGGCTTGTAGACACATCACTCCACTCTCTGCCTCCATAGTTACATGGCCTCTTCTGTGTGATTCTGTGTCTAAATTTCTTTCTTCTTGTAGGGACACCAGTCCCTGGACAGCCCCCCCCCCCCCGCCAATCTAGTATCACTTCATCTTCACTTGCTTACATGGGCAAAGACCCTACTTCCCAATAATGTCACATTCACAGGAACCTGGGGTTAGGACTTCAACATAGATTTCGGCGGGGGTTGGGGGGGACATGATTCTACTCACAACAGAGAGAAAAAAATTAAACCATGTTTTGATGCTAACTCCGGAGAGGCTCTCGTTCAGTGTGCTGGCCACATTTGGGAGTGTCCCTTGGCCCAGACGTGACTGCCACTCCCAAGGCCGGGATGAGGTCTTGCCCTTAATTGTGGGCCCCAGCCAACAAGGTGGGATGAACGTCACTGTGGAGCCTGAAAGGAATAACGTAACACTAGTGCGTGGGCTCACGGGCGCACACTCTGGGATGCCCGAACATTCTAGGGGAGGGCCCGGGGGCTTAGTATTTCTGGGCCAGCTGGCGAGGCGGGGGCAAACCTGGGTTATATGAAACTGTTTCCGGAGAAAACGATGACCTAGATGTTTTGGAGGGCCGGCTGCTGTCTGTCGTGCCCGGCAAACATGACCTTCTGCTCGGCCGTCAGCTGGCTGCAGGGTTCCGTGCTTGGCAAGGTTTCAGTCAGTGTATTTGACAACATGAAGCAGCTGCCCACTCCTCTCCCCGGGGACGAAGAGAAGTCCCTGTCTCTCGGTAGCTTCCTCACTGGGACTCGTTCCCACCCCGCTGGCTCTCTCCTGGGGCCCACGCTGCACTTCTGAGCTGGCACCGAACTTACCAGAGCGCCGCCGCCACAGAGACACTTCTGCTGTCAGAGGAGGCGGCTTCCAGCTCTCCCCCAGGCTGGCTGCGAGACCTGGGTATCTGTTCTATTTGTCTAGCACCCTGCTTGTCATCTGAAAGACTAAACCCGCCAACTCCTAACCCGTGCTTCGTGGATCTCAGGGCTTTACAGTTCCTTGACCCTCCCAAAGTACTAGCCAAACATTTACAAGCTGCTCCAAGGGAGCATGTTTTTCTGGGGAGAGAAGCCATAGCCAGCTTTCATGAGCTTCGTAACGGAGCTTGGGGTCCCCCAAGGGCGGAGACCGGATCAGACATTCTACAGGGCTGGTCTAGCTGAACATTCCAGGGCTCCAGGGCCCCAGGATCCAACGACTTTGGGAGAGGGGGGAGCCCCTGAGGAGTCTGTGGCAGATCCAAATGGACCCCTTTACGTCCAGCTCCAGGGTCCACTTGGCGAACAGTGTGTTGTGGGTTGAATTGTGTCCCCCAGAAGTTGTGTCGCAGTCCTAACTCCCGGTACCAGTAAATGTGACTTTATTGGGAGATGGGATCTTTGGGGATGCAATCCAGGTAAGACGAGGTCATAGTAGATTAGGATGGCCCCTGAATCAAATGACCGGTGTCCTTAAGAAGGAGGTTTGGAGACATGCAGAAGGAAGAGAGGCCTGTGAAGGCGCCGGCAGAGATGGGAGTGATGTAACTACACGCCAAGGGACCCCCGAGTGTGCTGGCCGCCACCGGAAGCTAGAGAGACCCAAGGAAGGAGTCTTCCCAGAGCCTTCAGAGAGAGAGAGAGAGCGTGGCCCTGCTGACACCTGGATTCCAGATTTCTAGCCTCCAGAACCAGGAGAGACTACAGTTCTGCTGTTTTTTTTTTCTTTAAATTTCTGCTGTTTTAAGACATCCAGTTTGTGGCCATTTTTACATCAACCACGGGAAATGACGCCTTTCCACATCTTTGCTTTCCTTTTCCAAGAGTGGGGTACACCTGGTTGACACAGCTTTATGACATGCCTCCCAACTTAGTAATCACCCAAAGTGACCGGACCACCTCCAGCACAGAGGGACCCCTGTGTTCGTTATTCAAGAGGTACTTACACGGTGTGTCCATTGCCTGCTTCCACCTTTCTCTGGTTTTATAAGGAGCAGTCAGCTTCTTGGCACTGTGCTCACCCGGAGGGTCAAAGGAGCTCTCTGGAAGGCCCACGGGAGCAAGTGTGGGGCCCAAGGCCCTACGCTATCTAGCTTACTCCTCCTCCGGCCCTCCAGCCCCAGCATGACAGCCCCCGCCCCCTTGGGACGTGAAATATGCTAGCTCTTTCCTGCTTGGGGGCCTTTGCAGATGCTGTAAAATTTGCCCCCGGGGTGCCTCTCAAACAACTTCTAATCATGGAAATTTCAAACACATACAAAAAAATAGAGAAGAATCATAGAATGAATTTCCGCGCACTCACCAGCTCGCTAACAATTACCGACTGGCGGTCAATCTCGAAGCGATGTGCTTATCCTGGGCCCTGTCCCCCCACCCTATTATTTTGAAGCAAATTGCAACATGACATCATTTTACCTGTAAATTAGGATGGTATCTGTCTCTAAAGGATGGGGGCGTTTAAAAAAGGTGATTGAAATCCCATCATCACGTCTAAAGGTTTTTCACAATTTCTTGATAGTATCAAGTATCCGGTGAGTGTTGTGATTTCCAATTGCTTCATAAATGTCATAATTTTTTTAATTGTTTGTTTGAATTGGGATCCAAGGAAGGGTCACAGAGGAGCCCTTTCCTCTCGCAACTGATTTGTTGAGGAAGACCGGGCTGTTTGTCTTGTAGAGTTTCTCAGTCTGGTTTTTCCTGAGTCCATCCTTGTAACGTCCTGCTGCGTTCCTCCATCCCTTGTGTGCCCGGTACATCGGGTACTAGAGCTAGAGGCTTGATCAGATCCAGGGGTGCTGGGGGGCGGGGGGGTAGAAAGGGTCATCGGTGGAGAGGGCTGCGGTGTCTGGACGGTTCTCTTTTTGGGTTGATGGTTATTGCCTCCTTCCATTACATCAGAGGTCCCAAGGTGTGCCTGGAATGTTCTTGACACCCCGTGCACCCAGTGAACGCCTACACTCTCCCAGACCAGGTCATGTTCCCTTGTTAGCGCTCCTGACACCTCCTACATCTCTAGCATAGCTCGTGCATATTCATCTAGGAGACTTTGCTAAATGCACGGCTGCCCCACTCGGTAAACCCCTTGAGGGCCGAGGCTGCTTCTGTAGCCGCCGGGCCTGAATGAAGGAATGAATGAGTTATTTCGTGTTTGCACCTGCCCTGCCCCCCCAGAAAAGCCTGGCAAGGGGTTGGAAGTGGGAGAGCTGAGTGGCCCCCTGGAGGAGACCCGAGTCTCCAATCTGCTGTGGGGCCCTCTGACCTCGCGCTGAGTTTCAGAGCGTGCCTTGCCCCTTTCTGCACTGGGTGTCATTTTTAAAAATAAATAATTTCTCACTTTCCTCCTCTTAATCCTGGGAGACGCAGAATATCCCATCTTTAAGCACTGCCTAAATTGCATTTTTCTTTCCTGAATTAGAAGATGTTGCCCTCCCAGAGAGGCCTGATGCGCCTTCTGGGGAGCCCCTTTCCTCTTCCTTTGATCTTCTCGAGTGTCCCACCAGCCACCGGCTCCTGATGAATTAAACGAAAGGAGAGAAGCTTGGGATTCTGCAAAAAAACAGTCAAATGGTCCAAAAGGTGCAGGGAGGCATCCACCAGGCTGCCGGGAACAAGCCAGGGGGAGGTTGTAGGCCTGCCCCTTATGATCTCTTCCTGGGGACCATTTCTGACAAGAGGGCACAGAAGGTCACGTTTCCCTGGAGTCCCCGGAGCTCCTGTGGAGGATGTGACTGCAGGAAGGGCAGAAGTTTCTTTCCTCCCGGGGGAAGGAGGGAAGGGAGAATCAGGCCTCACCTGGTGGTAATTGCATTTAGCCCTGGGCAGGCTAAGTGGAAAAGCCCAGAACAAACCCTCGCTGGCGCTGACCTCGAGGTTGGCACTAAAGTTGCCCCGCTCAAAACCCAGGGGTCCAGAGAGCTCCCGGCATTCCGTGCTGGTAACGCCAGGAGCCTGCGTGCCAGGCAGAGGGGTCCTGCTGTCCCCGAGAGGCTCAGCCAAGCTTGTGAGGAGGACTTGGGGTCCGTCAGGCCTCTGGCTGAATGGCTGGCCTCAGCAAGGCGTCGTTTTCTGTACAGCCAGCCCAGGGCCACCCGGCACCGAGTAGAGGGAATCTTTCTGGGGAGAAGAGCAGAAGGAGCCCACCACAGTTTGCTTCTCAGCTTGCCTTTTTCTGGGGCCTTCGTGGGGGAACACAGGATCTCTTCGCCATCTTTTGTTTCTCTGTCTGTTTGGTTCAACACCAGTAATGGTAAAATTTGAAGCTAATAAGTTGGGTAAGTGTCCCACTCCTGGTTTCGGCTCAGGTCATGATCTCAGGGTCGTGAGATGGAGCCTGGCGTCATGCTCCCCGCTCAGCACAGAGTCTGCCTGAGGTTCTCTCTGCCTCTCCCTCTGCCCCTTCTGCTTGTGCTCTCTCTTTCTCTCTCTAAAATAAATAAATAAATCTTACCAAAAAACCCAAAACTCGGGGTGCCTGGGTGGCTTAGTCAGTGAAGCGTCTGCCTTCAGCTCAGGTCCTGATCCCCGAGTCCCGGGATCGAGCCCTGCATTGGGCTCTTTGCTCAGCGGGGAGTCTGCTTCTCCCTCTCCCTCTGCCGCTCCTGTTCTCTCTCTCTCACTCTCTCTGTCTCTCTTTCAAATAAATAAAATCTTTAAAAAGTTTATAATATCTTAAAAAAAAGAAGAAAACAACCCAAAACCCTACATTCTAGAACTCCCTCTTGCTACTGAGTCTCATCTCTGGGGAAGGCACCTCGGGGGGCATTTGCTTCATTGCCAGGTGGCTACCGTCACTCAAAAATGCTTTGGGGACATATCTCATGCCTGGGCCTTTGGGGCCCGTGCCCTGCGCTTTCAGGTGGCTTCAGAGGTCACAGATCCTGGTCCTGTGGGCCACACTTTGGTGACCAGGTGAGAAGTGGGCTGCCCTGTTGAATCCAGGTCCACCTGGCTGTGGCACCGTGCCCAGCAGCAGGCTCGGGAGACATCCGTGGGCTCAAGGAACGATCAAACCGTTTCCAGAATCAAAAATAAGGTGTGGGGAATCACAACGGCTGGATGAGCTTGACTTTCCTGCTTAGCTTGTCAACGGCCCTGGAAGGTGCTTTCAGAAAACGACTTAGTGCTATGTCACCCCTCTGGCACGTCCCCAGAGTTCATAGAGCTGATACACACTGCCAGAGGGAGTGCCACGTTTCAGAGGGAGCCGACTTTCCAGATTCCTCCATTGTGGGGACTGTCATTCTGTGACTCTGGGCACCTCGCCACGGCTTACCCGGCTCTGAATCTCCAGCTGCTTGCGCACTGAGCGGCACATGGCGAGTGTCCTCGTTTGCGTGGTGTCAGAGCAGACCCTGAGACAAAGATGCGGGTACGAGTCGTGTACTTGGGAAGAGATCCCGGGGAGCACAGTGAGGGAGTCCAGAAGCAAGACAGGGAAGAGAAGAAAGCCCTGGAAGGGTGTGCTGTGGAGCAGGTGGGCGTCTTTTAGAGGACTGTGACGCACGGCCCCGAGCTGCCCACTGCAGAGGGGCAAAGACGCTGGGGTCACGAGGGACCACCTCCAGTTCCCCACTGCATTGGCTGAGGCTGGTCCCTGGGGTGTCATCTCCCACTGCCTGTCGTGTGGCCCACATACTTCTGTGGCCAGGGCAAGCCTGAGGGTGGAGAGACGGATGTCTGAGAAACGGAGCCCATGGGATGTTTGGAACCATCCACCGAGCTACAGGTGACCTTCTGGGTGGGCCAAGGGGATGAGAGCCAGTCAGCGTGTTCCAGTGTTTGCTGAATGAGCGGTCGTTGAGTGAATGCATCTGAACATCACGTCCTTATAGCATAGAGATGATGATTTTGGCAATGATCATAGTCAATGGGACCAAGGCTCCTCGATCTTAATTTACACACACACACACACACACACACACACACACACACACACGCATGCACGTACGCTGGCACGCAGGCACGCAGGCATACACACTCGCACAGATGCCAACCTCCCAATATTGAGCACTAAACATGTATTACATGATTCATAATTAGCTCTGCCCCGCTCACAATGTGAGGGCCCGTGTTCTTGGCAACCCCCGAGCAGACTCCTTTGCATGCGCGCATGCTAGAGGGAACACAGGGTTGTGGAGTGACGCAGGCAGGCCTGAGTTTGACTCTTACTCCCACCTCTTCATCCCCTCGCCTTAGTTATTTAGTCTCTTCGAGATTCCTTCTCTGGGAAATAAAGCAATGGTGTCATCTCGCAGAGCCGTTGTGAGGAGCAGAAGAGACAATGTTGATAAAAGCAGGGAGCTCTGTACAAAGCAGCGTGGAATAGGCATCATTATTTTCCTTAATATTCCTAACGCGCTCAGATCAGTCATTTATTTGCGAAACATTTATCGAACGCCTACTACGAGCCAGGCACGGTCCTAAGTGTTGCAGAAATGACTGTGAACAAAATAGCCAGAAAAAGATCCCTGCATTTGCAGAGCTTCGTTTCTTCTAGCAGATGCGAGACCACAGGCAACCAACAAAATAAGGAAGCTCCGTTTCTCGTAGGTTGGAGGGTGGTAAATGCTACAGGAAGAATAAAGCCAAGCAGGCACGTGGGGAGTGCAGAGGGGGTGTGCGGGGTGGTGTTTTTAGATAGCGGCCGTCCAGTGGGGTCTTCCTGAGAAAGCGAGACCTGAAGGAGGTGAGGGGGCAAGCCGCGTTGGCGTCTGGGAGAACATTCCAGGCAGAGAGAGCAGTGGGTGCCAAAGCCCGTGGGTAGGCGTGTGTGTGTGGCTCGTTTGAGGAACAATGAGACCGGTTGTATTAGCTTCTTGGGGCCGCTGTAACAGGTTACCGCACACCGGGGGGCTTACGACGACAGAAACAGATCTCTGGTCCTGGAAGCCAGCGGTCTGAAATCGAGGTGTCAGGCAGGGCTGTGCTCCCTCGGAAGGTTCTAGGGGAGGATCCCTCCTTGTGTCTTCCAGCTTCTGGTGGCTCCGGGTGCTCCTGGGCTTGTGGCCGCATCCTTCCAATCTTGGCCCCTGACTTCACGCGGCCTTTTCTCTCCATGTGTGTCTCTCCTCCCTGTGTCTCTTACAAAGACACTTGTCATTGGATCCAGGGGCCACTTGGAAAATCCAGGATGATCTTCTCCCAAGATTCTTCATTACATCTGCAAAGACCCTTTTTCCAAATAAGCTCACATTCATGGATTCTGGGGGTTAAGAGGTAGGCATATCTTTCTGGGCCCTACCACTGGACCCCCCACACCAGTGTAGCTGGAGAGATGGTAAGAGCAAGGTTGGAGGTCTTAACAGTACTAGTGATACTTCTGCCCATCCCCCTCCCCGACCTGATCACAGACTGATCACATTCCTGCCGCAACCTGCTCTCCATTTGCCAATTTCCTGGTTCCCAGCATCCCAAGACCTTTCTGGAATTCTGCATGTTCCTTCCTGCCTTCCTGCACTGACCAGAGCTGAGCCAATGGAGGACAAAGGCTTCTCTGGCTATAGACAGAATCCTCATTTCTGCTCACCTGGGTTCTCATAAAACGTCCTGGTCTGGTTGCTTGGACGGTCCAAAGGGTCTAGCCCAGCTTCTGTGACTTCTGCTGCGACTTCTCTCCGAGGCCAGGGCTGTGTGTGTTTCAGTATACACCACCCCTGGCCCAGCACCGGGCACAAGGTGCCTCTGCTGAGAAAGACAGTGACCCCATCCGATTTGCTACGTAGTTGTCAGGTGTTGCCCATTCACAAATCTGTGCTAAGTAAAGATACGAAGGGGAGGCAGGCAGGATGCTTGGTCTCAAGACTCTCAGAGTGTCACTGGGGAGAGAGGCACACATCGAAAGGATTCTATCACTATTACAGGCTCCTGGAAAGAGGGAGAGAGGACGGCTCGTTTCTCCACACTGGACGCAGTGTTTTCATTTTCTGAGTATTTCCTGCCACTTTATCCCTTCGGTAGCCTGGCTCCCAGCAGCAGGGTGGGGTCCTGGATGAAACTTCAAAGAAAGCTAGGTTTGTTTGTGGGATATCTTTTTCTTCTCTATTCCTTCCTTGAACCTCTTTGCCTATCCTTTGCCATAACTCCCTCTCACCATCTCAGTGCCGTCATATTCTCTTTCTCCCTCCTCCCCGTATAATCTACTTTCAGGGTAGTTTCTAATATATTCATTTATACTAAAGTGTAAATGACTGACTGATAAGAAACTGATGTAATAATGCACGTCAGGGAAAGGCGTAATTACAACCTACAGGGGGACAAAGCCCTTGTTTGACTTGAGCCATAAACATCCGTCTAATTGTGGAATTTAAGTCCAGAGTGAGCTGAATAGTTTGTTGGTCTTTCCCATCCCCATGAAACTGCACACAAGCTGTGCCCTTGCTGCCTCCTGGCGGAAGGGGCTGGGCCTCGTCTCCCGGTCAGGCTGATGTCGACCTGCTGTCTGTACTGGCTCCTGCCTGCAGGGGCTGGAGATGTCTTCTCTGATCTTCCTGCCTG
The DNA here is from genome assembly GCF_023065955.2 of Ursus arctos. Classification (NCBI taxonomy): domain Eukaryota; kingdom Metazoa; phylum Chordata; class Mammalia; order Carnivora; family Ursidae; genus Ursus; species Ursus arctos. The sequence continues at coordinate 33,284,418 of NC_079873.1, read as the reverse complement.
AGTTCTCCCTGGAGGAAGGAATCACTGGAATGAAAAGGAAAATGCCACATTCTCGTTCTGTTCTTCAGTTATTCAGGTCCTTCCACGTGTTCTGCAGACTGTCTCCCCCTTTCTCCTAGGTAAGCTTATCACTGGGGTGCTCTCTTCCCGTCCCAGAGGCCGCGTGTGGGCTCTCAAGGCAGCCTGGGGCCCCAAGGCGCCCGGGACGGGACTGGCCTCCTTGTGCTCGCCCCACATAACCCCGCTTCCCTGCCGAGGAGCGATTGGCCATGACAGCTGCCTTGGCTTAGGCAAGACTTTTTTTTTTAATGGAAAACAAAAAGGAAAAATTTTTTAAAAAGGTGAAAATTCCGCCTGGAGTCTGGAATTACCCGCAAAGTCACCTTTTTCAGTGCCCAGCGACACACGACGCACTCTGCGTCTGCTCTCAGCAAACCATATGCTGCCGCCGCTGCTGGCCACGTCCTGGGGGATGGCTTTTTTCCCCTTCAGCAAGCCTCCAGAAATGTCATAGAAATTTATATGCTTATTCACAGAGCCGATAAAGCAGAAAACCAGCGTTTCAGCTATTTTTGTTTTGCTTTGCAGATGGAGAGTAAGAGGCATAAATCTCTCCCTCGTTGGACTCCGTGGCCCCCCACTCTCTGTTTTGCATCAGACGCCTCTCAGCCCCTGGGGGTGACTCTCTGGAGTTTGGGACCCACCCCTCCCATGCCACCACCCACAGAAAGGAGCTGACTGCAGAAAGAATCAACTCCCCAGTGATGTTTACTGTGCCTTGGGTGCACGATACCAAGGGCCCCATCACCCAGAGGGTTCAACGGGGCTTATCCTGGAGGATCAAAGCCCACGGTGGCCTGATGCTGCCCTTGTGACATTTGCCCCTCCGCAGGTATGTAGGGGACATTGTGTGACCATTCAAGTGTACCTCCAGGTCCTTGGCAGTGGCGTTCCATTATCAACGGTGTTTCTCATACTCTCGCAGTGCAACCACTTATCCCCAAATTTTGCAGCTTTGCTTTGCTCGTCGCAGTTTTCCGGGCTAGGAAATCGGGAGGGGCTTGGCTGAACAGTTTTGGCTCGGAGTCTCTTATGCTGTTACACTTCAACCGGGGCTGGACTCATCTGAAGGCTTGACTGGGCTGGATGTCTAAGATGACGCACCCACGGGGCTGACAGCTGTGAGCCCAGCTGACACTGTTGATGGGGGTGTGTATGCAAGGACCCTCCAGCACGGTGTCTCAGGGTGGCTGGGTTTCCCGCATGGGGGCTAGCACCCCCCAGAGCAAGCATTCTAACAGCCGTGTGGAAGCCACATGGCCTTTTCTGACCTATCCTTGGATGGCATGCTGCATCACTTCTGTTCCATTCTATGGGCTACTGGTGCATCACTAAGGTCAGCCCAGGTTCCAGAGGGGGCGCGGACTCCCCCTTCTGACCCAGGGTGTCACAGGAGAGCTCTGGGTGGAGGAGGGACAGGTCTGAGTTCGATGTAAGGCTCCCTGTGTCTGCCTGTTTGCCCCCGAACCAGCTCTAGACCCCACAGGAACTTTGCTGTGATGAAACAGGGAGGGGGTGACAGGGGAACTTCTGTCACCTTCACCAGCTGCTGAAATCCCCCCTGGTGAGGAGAGATCCTTCCCCCGCATCGGTGGTGCTCACATAGATAATTTCTGACAGGGCAGGCTTCCAGGGCTAATAAGTTCTTTCCATGCCTGGCATCCAGAAAATGGCTCTAAGGCACGGTATCTCCAAGTGAGGAAGAGCGCGGAAAAGGACCAAAGCAGGCAATTCTACCCCCAGCCCTGTTTGCAGAACGAGCATGCTTGCTTATTGGCTCTGCCCTCAAAACCCCCCAAATCCAACTGCTTCTCCCCACCTCTCCTACCACCTCCTTGGTCTGAGCTGCCCTCATCTCTCTCCTGGCCTCTCTGCTGTCACCCCCTCCCACATCTACAGTCCGTTTTCTACACAGTAGAGAGAAGGACCCTTAAATCTAAGTCCTTCCTGTCCCTCCTCTGCTCAGAGCTTTCCTGGGACACCACATCTCTCTCAGAGGAAAAACCTGAGGCCTTACGATGCCCTGGAAGGCCGTCTAGGATTTGACCCGCTGTGAGTGCCCTGAATTGCCTTCTCCTTTCTTCCCCCTCACTCCTTCTCCAGTCGCACTGGCCTCCTTGTGTGTCTCCAACAAACCAGCTGTCTTCCTGCCTCAGGACCTTTGTCCGGGCTGCTCCCTCTGTTGGAATGTTTTTACCTCAGGTATCTGCATGGCTGCTGTCCTGCTTCCTTCAGGTCGCTACTCCACACCACCCCCACCAGAGGGGCCCTCTTCTACCATTAGACTCAGAATCTCAGGCCCACCCTACCCCCATCCTTCTCCCCATGGCACATATGACATATTTATTGGTTTGTCTCCTCCACTGAAACGTGGGCTCTGGGAGGGCAGGGGCTGTCCCTGGTTTGTTCACTACCGCTGCCCCAACAGGGCCTTGTACCTAGTAGGTGCTCAATAAATGTTGAATGAATGGACAGATTCCAGTCCTAACTCCTGAGGCAAGAAGCAGAGTAACACCTTAATTTGTTCAGACCAGGGGCTAGCAAACTTTTTCTCCAAAGGACCATGTAGCAAATTTTAGGCTTCCCAGGCCAGAAAGTCTCTGTCACAGTTACTTAACTCTGCCATTGTAGCACAAAAGCAGCCAGAGCCAACAGTGAAACAGATGGGCATAGTTGTGTTCCAATAAAACTTTATTTACAAAAACAGGTGGCAGGTCAGATTTGGCCCATGAGCCATAGTTTGCCAACCCCTCGTCTAGCAACAAAAATGTCCTGTGAAGTCAAAATTGTGGTTTCTGCTTTCGGGTTCAAGTGTTTGAAGCACAGAGAAGTTGAGCAGCCCGTTTGAGGTCACACAGCACCCCAGAGGCAAAGATGGGTGGAGAGCCCAGGGTTTTCTGGTTTGTACTCAGGGCTCAGTTTATCCATGTTGCCTCCTTGTGGGTTACTTTGGAGAAGGCCAGAGGGCACTCTAGCTTGGAGTCAGCTGAGATGCTTCCTTTTGGATCGCAAGGAGCTCATAGTAAGTGCTAATTGTGGGCGGTGCTGGTTGCACATGGTGTTGGGTGTTGGTGTCACTGGCCTCATATTGCCGTCAAGAGATGGAGGGGGAAAGGTGAGGCTGCAGGATGGGGACGTAGTCCAGGGGCTGAGAAATCAGAATCATTGCAGGTTGAGTCTAGAAGGTCTAGGAAGCCGACTCTCAGATGCAAAGCGCAGGACAATAGAACTAAGGAGTGCCCTTGCGATCCACTGTGTGGAAGGGAGGGGAACGGAGCGGGGGGGGCGGGGAGAAGCTGAGCTGCCATGTGCCCAGGGCCAGCCTTAGCTGATGGCACGGGGCTCTCTGGAGCTAGGGGATGGCCCCACGGAGGGGTCTTCAGTTGGGCTGAGATGGCCAGGCTGCCCTCTCCCCACATCGATCAGTCACTGATGGCGGCTACATGGGGCAGAAGCATGAGCTTAGGGGAGATGCCTGCCCCCAAGGGGCTGACAACCAAAGGCTCTTTTTTTTTTTTAAAGATTTTATTTATTTATTCGACAGAGATAGAGACAGCCAGCGAGAGAGGGAACACAAGCAGGGGGAGTGGGAGAGGAAGAAGCAGGCTCATAGCGGAGGAGCCTGATGTGGGGCTTGATCCCATAACGCTGGGATCACGCCCTGAGCCGAAGGCAGATGCTTAACCGCTGTGCCACGCCGGCGCACCAGCAAAGGCTCTTTATTGACACCACCCCCCAGAAGCTGGGCACCAAGTCCTTCCTTCGTGAAAAGGGCTCTGGTAGTGAGCCCCGGCAGCCAGCACAGGGGCTAAGAGAGATAAAAAGCAGAAGGGCTAATGGGAAACTGGTGGGGCGGTGGGGGGGAGCACCAGAAAAATGACCCACGCAAGCCAAAGCCAGAGCCAATGTAATTAATTCATGGGCTGTCCGTTTAGAATGGAATTGCTCTACCTTTACTTCTTCACCTGTTAGAATTAGGTTTGGCAGGGAGTTGTAGGAACTCCAAAATAATACTGGCTTAAACACAATAGAAGTATATTTTTTCAGTAAATAAAGCTGGAGTTATATCACCCAAGGCCATTCTAGTAGTTTCACAAAGTTGTCAGAGACCCAGGCTTCTATCATCTTGTTGCTCTATGCTCTCCGGCGCGACTGCACTTCATGACTCAGGATGGCTGCACCAGCTCCAGCCATTCATTACCTCTGCAGTCCACCAACCAACAGGAAGGAGGGAGAGTTAAAGGCATGGCCCTTCCATTTAAGGACACTTCCTGGAAGTCACGCAGGGGCACCGTAATCCCATCAACCAGCAAGCTTTCTCCCATGGCCATGTCTGGCTGCAACGGGATCTGGGAAATGTTTACATTTCAGATATCCTTTTGTTTTGGCCCTAAATCAGGAAAAAGTGAACAGATATTGGGAGACGACTAACAGTATCTGCTTCAACCTGACAAATACTTCATCTTTAAAGATCAACTCTCAGAGGGTCTTCGGGACTCCCTTCCCCCAGTGCCCGGCCTGGGGTAAAGCTGATGCCCCCTACTCTATAATTCCTCAGCACTATCACTGGGCCTCATCTGCTTCCAGCTTCCCATGGGACCACGAACTCCCTGGTGGTCGGAACTTGGTGCTTTTCCTCTTGTATCCCCAGCACACAGCCCTGAGCCAGCTGGTGCATAGCAGGTGCTCAATAAATGCTCGTTGAGCAAATTCCTGGAGAAGCCCAATAGGAACCTTAGGAATACATTACACTTCACACCTCTAATTGTACTTTTAACTACTAATATTCATCAAACTTGATACGCCACCAAGGAGTCCCCAGGAACCCTCGTAGTCTGGGAAAAAAAAAAAAGATGACAGGTGATAGGCAGTTGCTGATGAGCGAACATCTTCTCATTTTTCTCAGGGCTCCGTTAAATGTAGAATGTGGTCAAAGCGTTACTGCGTTCCGTGTCATTGAGGGTTAGCAGAACCGCAAGTTTAACTTGGGGACTTTCGCTCATCTGCATCAAAGAGGCCTCAGGGGAAGCCTTGAACAATGCCACCAGCGCCTGTGGGAGGCAAGGAACTGAGCCAAGCTGCCTGCCCATGGGCTTCCCGGAAGCCCCCCGGGACGCACGCCTCTCCGTTCATCAGGGTTGGAGGCACTCTGCTGCGTGTCAAGGGAGAAGAGGGGCTGGCTGGAGAGTTCAGGGCGTGAAGGCCATGGAGGAGGCTGTCCTTCGGAGGCTACGTTCTTCATGTAGCGGTTACTGGTGCTGCCTTGCCGAGATCCCCTTTCCCTGCCTGTGCACCTGTCCGTTGGCCGCGATCGGTGTGGGATAACACCAGCTCACACCTACCTCCGTCTCAGAGGCACTGTCCTTGGTCGATGGACTCACTTTACCTAGAGGTCTCTGGGAGGTTACAGCTCCCCGGGGGGTTGGGGAGAGGCATGGCCAATGACCTCCGCCAGGGATACAAAAGCCCGGACTCTGCTTTAGGGGGAGGTGACAACCCTCTGGGGCCTTTCCTGCTCCAGGGCTCCCTGTGGGATCAGGCTGACAGATGGTGCCCAAGCTGTCCCAGTTTTCTCGGGACTTCCGTTTTACCTCTGGAAGTCCATGTCCCTGGAGATCGTCCGTCCGGGGCAAACCAGGGTGGCTGGTTATCCTGTCTTCTGCTCAGCCCACGTCTCTGTTTTGCCCCGTGTCTTTGCAGGCCTACTTTCCCGACTTCCCCACAAGTTCCTCTGGAGATCCCGCCCTCGATAAATCATGTACACAAGCATTCCCGGCTCAGCCTCTGCTTCCAGGGGACCCGGCCTTTTCTGGGGTTCCTCCCTCTCTGAGTGTGGGTCAGTTCTCAGGAGGGCTCTTGGCTGTGGACGAGGGGTGCCCGTCATTACCGACGGAGATCACAGCTAGACTCCGCTTTCTGTTGGCTGGTGGCTCGTCACACTGTTGCCCTTTTCGGTTGGCCCCACGTTCCAGCAGGTGGATGCCCTTTCACGTCCTCCCCCGTTGGTGGGCAATGCGCTTGTGGCTCGTCTCTGCTGCCCTTTCATCGAAAACCAAGGCCGTATGTCTTTGGCCCCTGCTGGTTTCTAGAGGACCAGGCCCTTTCTTTCTGAGAGGTGGCACAGTGTGGAGTAGAGTGCCGGCTGGCTTGCAGCCCCAGTGCAGGGCACATCCGTGAACCTCTCTGTGCCAATTTTCAGGATCCCAGAAAAAAAAATGGCTCATTGGGTTCCTGGGAGGGAGATCATAAAACACTTGTGTGGCGGCTGGTCTGGACCTGGCACTCAACAGAGTCACTTCCTCTGTGCTTCTGGGGGACAATTTCTTCACCTGTGAGAAGAGGTGGCTGGCTTGAATGTTCTCGAAGGCTACCTCCCTCCTGTGCCTCCGTGTTCCATTCCGGGTGGGCTTTCAAGAGGAGATTGCTGCCTTGGCTTCGTTGCTTGCTTAACCTTGAGGCTTGTCCCTACCTCGTGGAGCTTTCTGGACTTTTGCCATGGTCCGGGTCCTCCTCCTCTTCTCTCTCCTGGGCTATGGCAGAACCCCTAACTGGTCCTCTACCCACAGGCTTTTCTCCTGCACATCTTCCTAAAATATCGCTCTGCCTGCATACTCCCCTCCTCAAGAACTTTCCACGGCTCCCAGTTAGGTTTGAATCACAGCTCAGATGGATTGTTATGATGCTCTCCCTCAGGGAGCCGGCTAGGTGTGGCCCCCTCGCACGTGTCATGCTACCACCTCACCCATCACCTCTTCTGATTTGGGCCCTTCCTGGCGAGAGGCCGAACAAGACATGAGGAAGGAGGCTTCGTTCCCAGGGCAGAAGTCACCTGGTGCCCGCTGCTGAGGAGAAGCATGCCCCTGCCCTCTTGCACACCAGCAACCCGCCCGCTTGTGAGGCACTCAGCCCCGAGGGAGGTCTGAGGCTTGGGGCCCGTCCCATCGATCTCAGAACAAGTGCCCAAAGGAGCCCAAACGAAAACTTGCCAAGTCCGTCGAGGGTGTTAGAGACCCAGGTCTGAACTGCGGCAGGGAGGAGGCGGTGAGGGGAGGGCCAGGTGTCCCTGAGGAGCAGAGGGACGAGCGGGGGACTAAGTGGAGGGAGCTGAGTTGGCACCCCACGGTCACCTCGGGGAGCAGGCCACGCTGCGGTGAATAGAGACGGGCTGGCGGCACACATCAGGAGGACAGACAGGTTCGACGCGGGTTAACCGCCACCGAGTCACCCTTTCACCGGCCCCTAGGAGAGGAGGACTCAGTCTGCCACCTCAGCGTCAAGGCAAAAGCCGTTTTGCTGGTTGGCTCTGAGCCACGCCGTCCATCAGCAGCTGGCCCGTGCGGGCCGGGTAGCCGTCAGTCCTCCCAGGGTGGCCATGGGATGATGGACAGCTGTCCGCAGCCTTGACAGCAGCTCCCCTCTCTGCCTGCCGCCAAGCTGCAGGATCCATCAGGGCCCGACTCCTCCCCCAAGCCGTCCTCCTCTGTCGGGGGAGCTGGACACACGTGGGGAACAGCCGCGGAACGTGAGACATGGCTCATTTTATTTACTGCTGGACAGAGTGAACTTGGCGTGACATGGCTCTCCTCAGGGCCCTGTGACCTCTCAGGTTGCGGGCCACGGGCGGCCTTTCCCAGTGGCCCTGACACGGCCACCTGTGGGCAGGACTGCCATGCCACATAGTTTCAGAGAAAGCACGCACAGGAAACGCATCACTTTTACCTTAAAGGAGTACTTTGGCCTTGGGGTCCTGCCCTGGTCTAACTTGTCCCTAATGAGGAAATTAGGAGAAGTTTCCAGCTTCTTTCTCCTTCCTGGCTTGTTCCCGCGGTGGTAGGAGGGTACACTTACTTGCGAGGGTAGGGTCTGCCCGTGGCCTACTATGCAAATCTTTTTTTTTCCAAGATTTTACTTATTTACTTATTTATTTGAGAGAGAGAGAGTGAGCGAGCACGAGCGGGGGAGGAGCAGAGGGAGAGGGAGCAGCAGACTCCCCGCTGAGCAGGGACTAGTGTCATGACCTGGGCCGCCCAGGAGCCCCGCCTACTGTGCACATCTAACAACCGTCCTGTTACAGCAGGGCCAGAGAAAGAAGACGTTCTGCCTTCTGAAATAAAAGTAATATTTACTGTGCAATTAACAGAGAAATACATGTATACATCAAGTTCAGAGTAATCAACAGCGCATTGTGCTGTCTAGTCCCCACTGCTCCTCGTAATGACCTTCATTACTAAGCTCCTGACCCCCCTCAGCCCACATAAACCAGGGATGTCTCTTTGCTAGATCCTCTTCTTCCAGGCTTCCCAGAGAGTCATGGAGAAGGACTGTGAGGCCTGGTCCCATCTCAGAGGGCCTTGATTGATTAGTGATGTCTGCCAAGGGCTTGGTGGGGAGATTGGGGGCACGTGGGCCATGTAAGTGGCATCCCCATCTTGAGAGGCTCTGTGTGCCTGGCTTGCTCGCCGGCCTCAGCCCATGGTTATAGGCCCCTCTAGACTCAGGCATTTACGGGTGATGTCTAAGGAAGTCTGTTTTCTTGAGGACTGGGCAGATTGGCTTTTTCCCTTAGTGGTCCCACAGCCTCTCCTTCAACCCCGGGCACTTGGTTCCTGACTGTGACCAGTCCACTGCTCTAGGGCAGGGAGGGATAGTTTAATTTCCTTTAGCGGTCAGATGAGTTCTTTTCTGATGGGGTCTGGGCTAAACAGGGATGTGCCATCGGAGCAACGCAGAGATGCAGTGATACTTCCTGTTAAATACCATGAACGGAGCTCCCACTCCCACCCCCATCACTGCAGCAACTTAGAGGCTATTCCTGGTCGATAATTTCATGTCTGATATTGAGTATGTTACAACAGTGGTGATCAATAGATTAATTTCAGCTGAGAAATGAAGGCTGACAATGGCCTTCACATGATAGCCCTAACAGAAAGCATTACGTTGAATGTGCCTTAACTTTCATTTTGGAAACAAAATTAATGTAGATTTTATTCAAACGTAAGAAAATAATGAAAAGCGCACACATCAAAAGTGTACACTTGATGGTTTATCACAAACTGAACACTCAGGTGACACTGGCTCAAGAAGCAGACCATGGAGAGTGACGTCATCAAGATAGCAGGATAGACATTTCCTACCATCTTCTCCCCAAAGAACACAGATTTTGACAATCACCCATGGACAAGACTATCTTTGTGGAAGTCCAGGAGTCCAGTGAAGTTTCAGTACGTTGTTGGAGCAAAAAAAAAAAAAAAATCTGAGATTGGATGCATTGAATAGGGGAAGAGAAATAGTTCTATTTTACTCAAATTATTCCTCTCCCAAGGCAGCCCAACTCTGTGCCAAGACAGACACCCTTGGCACGCGATTTCTTCTACAGGAGAAGTGAGAGCATATGAGTGAATGCTCAGCTTCCCCAGCTATGTGAGATGCGGCCAAAGAAACCCTCTTTTGTCTCACCCCATCCAGAATGTTGAGGTGAGCTGCATGCCTATGGGGCAGAGAGGAGCTGGGAGAACAGCAGCCAGACATCAGAAGGTATGGGGATGAAGATTTTCTAACTGCTTCCCAGACTCTGTCACGGAGACCATCCCTGAGGCACTGGGGACACCTCCCCTGAAGATTCCCTCAGGAGGCGCACAGGCACCTCCAACACACCACGTGCCTCATCCATGCCCCCCCCAAACCCCGTGGCTGGCTCCCTGTGCACACCCCGAGGGCAGTGAGTGTGCGCCTTTGCAGGTAGCTGGTGAGCATACACAGAAAGCCAGCCCGACTCTGTGGGATTGGGAGAAAACACACAAATTTGAGCATTCAGCACCACTCTGGGGAAAGCAAATGGGAGTCTGTCAATACTCGACTGGGCTGTGGAGGATCGGAAGAAGGCATGAAATCTTAAGAATTCACCCCAGCCCCTCCCCCAAGAGGGAATAAGGGAATAAGAAGTGTAGAGCAGGCATCTCCACAGAGAAGGTCTAAGAAAGCTTCAGAATCCCTAGTAAGGCTGACAAGGGATTTCTCTCCTGAATCCAATCAGCAAAGACTGGAGGAGGGACTACTTCTTCAAATGTGAAGACAGTGATGCAAGACTTCAAGGAATGTGACAAGCTGAGGGAACATGAGAAAACCACCAAAGGTACACAATCATTTTCTAGTAACAGATCCCAAAGACATGGAGATCTGAAATTTGCCTGATGAAGAATTAGAAATAGTTTTCTTTTCTTCTCTCTCTTTTTTAAAGAAAGGCAGAGTGCCACATGCGGTGCCTCATTTGGATGCGTCTGGAATCTCGGAAGCTTGACTACCCTACATTCTCCTACAAATGGACCTTGAGAGCTTGTTTGGACGTCCTAGCAGGGGAGTGCAGCTACCCATATACCCTTGACCGAAAAACGGTCCTTTGCTATCAGGGAAGGTCTTTCTCTTCTTCCAAGTGCACAGCTTTGGGAGGGATGCACATGGAGCAGTGAGAGAGGAAGGGGACACCTGCCTAGCCAGCCAGATCAGCTGAATCAACCCTGGCCATCAATGGGGTGACAGATATCACAGCCAGATTGCCCTCACATCCTAGAAATAGTTGTTTTAAGGAAGCCTGGTGAGCTACAAAAGCCCACAGAAACACAGTTCAATGAAATCAGGAAAACAATACATGAACAAAATGAGAAGTTTAACAGACATAGCAATCATAAAAAGAACCAGAAGGAAATTCTGGAGCTGAAGAATACAATGAATGAAATGAAAAACGCAATAAAGAACATCAACAGAAGACTTGATCGTGAAAAAGAAAGAACCCATGAACTCAAAGATAGTTCATTTGCAATTATCCAGTTAGAAGAAAGCAAAGAAAAAGAGTGGACAAGAGTGACGATAGTTCATTTGCAATTATCCAGTTAGAAGAAAGCAAAGAAAAAGAGTGGACAAGAGTGACAGAAGTCCACGTGAATTGTGGGATACCATCTAGTGGAACAATTTACACATTATTGGAGTCCCAGGAGGAGAAGAGAGGGAGAAAGGGACAGGAAGCTTATTTAAAGAAGTAATGGCTGAGAATTTTGCAGATCTGGGGAGAGATTTGGATATCCATGTTTACGAGGTCATAGGTCCCCAGACAAATTTAACTCCAAGATCTTTTTCAAATCATATTACGATAAAATTGTTTAAAATCAAAGACAAAGGGAGACTTTTAAAAGCAGCAAGAGAAAAAAAAAAATTCTCCCATACAAGGAAACCTCCACAAGGCTCTCAGCAGATTTCTCAGCAGAGACTTTGCAGGCCAGAAGAGAATGGGATGGTAAACTCAAAATGCTCAAAGAAAGAAAGTACCAACCGAGAATGCTTTACCCAACAGGCTGTTCTTCAGAAACGGAGGTGAAGTAAAGACTTTCCCTAACAAACAAAAAACTGGGGGAGTTCATCACCACGAGACCTGCCTTACAAGAAATTTTGAAAGGAATTAAGCTGGAATGAAAGGATGCTACTTAGTAACATGAAAACATATGAAAATAGACAGCACCCTGGTAAAGGTAAGCACAGAGTCAGATCTGTACTCTCCTGCTGTAATATGGTGGTGTGTTAACTACTTAACTACTGCTTCATGCTATCGTACGTTGTAGTCCGGTCACTCTCATTGCCAAATAGTATTCCCTTGCACTAGCAAGCACGCCATGATTTAGTTATCCATTCTGCTGTTCACTGGCATCGGAGTCTTTCTCCAAGTGGAGCTGGTAAAACCGTGCTGGGATGAATGTTCTTTACGCCCGTCTTTTAGTGAGCACATGGACGTGTTGCGTTGAGTATATAAGAATACAACTGCTGGGTCATAGGTTATGTTGATATTCAGTTTTAGGTGAAATTTTAAAAATCATTACAACATTATTTAAAATTAAGAATCATTCCAACACAGAAAATTGTGGGAAGTAATAGGAAATATCCATGATCCTACCACAGAGATTAGACAAATGTTAACATTTTGCTGTGTGTCCTTTGTCTCTCTTATTCATGGATTAAAAAAAATACAAATTTCCAAATACAGTGAAAACCCCATCTCTCCCTCCCTCCCTTCCTCCCTCCGGGCTTCCCTCCTTCCCTCCTCTCAGGGGCTGCCATGTCATCTCTGCACCAACGTCCTCGACTTGTACTACATACACATGCATTTACAAACCTTATATACCATTGTCTTGATTGTTTTTAAATTTTACAAAGTGGTAGCATCCTATACACATCCTTTGTAACTTTTATTCACTCAACATTATTTGTTTGCAATAGCAAAGCAGTGGGGATCTCCTAAATGTCCCGCAATGGAAGGTTTATTCCATTGACTGAAGTCAGTTGACACGTATCAACACGTATCAATATAGAAAACACAATGCGTGCCTTGTTAAGGGTTTTTTTTTTTTTTTGTACTTTGGCAGGCTAGGTGTGAGATAGATTATTTGCATGAGTGTGTAAATGCTTGTGTATGTGTGTGAGCATGTGAGCGTATATGATTGTGTGTGTGTGAGTGTGTGTGTGTGTGTGTGTGTAAACTCTTGCATTTGAGTTCAATGTGTCCCAGGCTGCCCTTTTGAGGTCCACTAACTCTGGGAGTTTGACATGCCATGTGTCCTAGAGACTGTGATGGCCAGGCATAGACACCCACTCAAACCAGGCCACATTCAAAGGGGGATTTGTCCTGAGGATCCAGAAAGCCCTCACAGCAAGCTGGCAGCCTCAGGGAGAGGCACGGGGCAGCCCTAGGCCTGAAGCCCTGGTGCTGGGAATTTGCGGGACCCCACCTGGTGCTCTACCATCGCTGAAGCTTAGCGGCATGCTCATCGGTGCTGCTTTCCGGCCAGATACCTGTGACTTGGGCCGCTAGCTGTCTGTCTCAGTCAAGGCCTTGTGGTTGCCACTGGGAAAGCAGGCTTATTTGTCAGGCTGCCACTGTCCGTCTCCAGGCACGGGGCCGAAAATGCAGCTGGGCTCCTTGGAACCGGGGCTGGAATGCTCGTCTCGCAGTGCCTTGCTTGGTCTTTGAGGCTGTTTAGACGTGTCCAGCTGGCTTCTCCAGGGCTTTGCCCCCTGGCTTCTGGCTGCTATGTTTTCTTAGTGAAGCAGAAGCTGTGAGTTTAGAGGACTGGGCAGAACCCACTGCTGCTGAGTTCCTATCTTAGGAGAACATCCCTAGGGGTTGTTCTTCGGTAATGAGTGGGCTAGCTCGGGTCGACAGTGCGCACCTTGTGCCCTCAGCCTTGGCTGGGTGGTCCGTGTTACGCAGCCTGGTGGTAGGGCAGGCTATTGATGATTATGTCCAGAACATAATGGCCCATTCTCGAAGTTTTTCTCGCAGCCACAAATATAGGGCAAGAGGAGGGTTACATGCCAAGTGTGGTGCATTGCTGGCACCCCACCCAGATTTGTTCCTGTTCCTTCTGCCCAGCCCCCGGCTTCAGGAGGCTCTGCTGCCAACAGCTGTAACCTTCAGAAGGTTGCCCTCTGACACCGGTGGCCTCCCCAGAGATATGGAGAGTTGAAAATTCCTAGAAGTTTTCTGTTCCCCCTTCCTGCCCTCATCCTAGGGCACCCAGAGCCAGTGACTGGTGTGGAGTAAGAAACCCCAGCTCCATTCCCTGGGGGCAAGACAAACTCTGGGGTGTAAGTTGTCCCCCCGAGTCCTGGGACAAGGCTGAGGCTGGGACGTAGGGTTGTACCCTTGTCTGCCTTCCTCCGCTGTCCTGTTCTACTGCCCTGGCCCTTACTGGTTCCTCCTGGGAGTGCTGCCTTGGTGCTTCACCTGTCCCCTTGGCTCAGCATGGATGCCAGGAAAGTCTGATGCGTCACACCTGGCTTTGTCCCGGGAGCCAGACAGACCTGGTGTCCTCCTGTTTCCACCTGCGAGATTTTCCTCAGATTTTACTCTAAGCCTCAGTGTCATCATCCGAAACATGGGGACACTAAAAGAATCCCATCAGAGGGCTTTGGGAGGATTTAATGAGGTCTGCACCAAAAACACATAGCAGGCACATAGTAATCATTTAAATGGTAGCTCCTGGGGTTGTAATGGGAAGAATACCACGTGTCAAGTGTGCCTGGCGCCTAGGAGATGGTCAACGTAGGTAATTATTTTATGCGCAGAAGAGTCGACACGGCAGGACTGACCAGGATGTAACCATACAGATGGCAAGGCAGTGACAAGATGAATGCCGGAGGAATGCAATCTGGTGGTCATCTCCACATAACTCACTTCTGGGTGTCATTTTCGGGGTTCTTTTTATTTGCATTTTCCCCCCAATAACAGTTTTAATTAAAACATATCCAGACCCGGGGGACTTCTGATAAATCTGAGTGCAATCCTTGGAAAAAATGTCTTGGCTGAATACACGGACCAGATTATTATTATTTCTACTTCAAGAAATGGCGAGCATTCTTCTGCACTTTTCTTAGTGATTTGTGGCTTCTGCAACTCTGGCCCATGCTATAGGGAGAGGAGAGTGACGCCGTTGCGCTCGCAGAGATGCCCTGGGTTTGTGCTAAGGGAGGGGAAGTGGGCATGCTGTGCACAGCTGTGTCTCCTCCGCATTTATATGTCCCTGGGGCCTCTTCCTTTTCCAAACCAGATAATTCAGACCCCGTTGTTTACCTCTGCAGAGGGATCAAGGTTACACCCACAGTAAAATGGAGAAAAAGCAACCCAGAAAATCCAGAAGCTTGGGTTGAGTCCCGCTGAGTCCCGGCCCGACTTGGGGGTTGCTTGCCAAGTTTTCGCGGCCCTGGGAATTACCTTCCAGGCTTGGGAACGCCAGGCCTCTCAGCTGCGGAGTGATTTATGTGCCCAAGAGAGCCCTCTCCTCCTTTCCCATGACTCCTTGTCTGGAGTCCTCTTCCACCCTAGCCAGACTAAGTCCCCGAGCTGTGGCAAATGGGTGGGGAAATTGAGGCAGGAGGGAGGGAGAGACTTGAGAGTTTTGTGTGTGTGTGTGTGTGTGTGTGTGTGTGTGTGTAGGGCAGATGGGAAGCATTGAGGGTGACTGTGCAGAAGCAAGAGGAGCCAACGCGGGGTCTGCCTGGGAGCCTGGGTGACACACCTCTCCTGTCTCTTCTCCCTCCCCCTCCTCCTCTTTTGGCCCGCCAGACACTCCCTCCTCCTTTAGGCTCAGCCCCGACTGTGGAAAAAACTCCCCAGACCATCTGTTGTGGTTTGGGTCTCACCAAAAGCAGCGCTGGGACCTGGGTTTGAGTGCAAACAGTTTATTTGAAAGGCGATTGCAAGAAAAACCAGAAGGGGAGTGAGGCCCTGGAGGCAGCGACGGAAGGGAATGACCAAAGGGTCTGGGAGCAAGTCAGCGGCCACCCATGCGGCCCCTGGGGCTCAGTCCTACTGGGAACTCTGGGAGATGCTGCAGAATGCACACCTTGGGGTTGTCCCCACCGAGGGTCTGGGCGCTGGGCTGTCAGTCTTTGGTTGATAGCGGCTCCGGGGGAGGGGGTCACTAGATTTCTCGGAATTCCAGCCTGCTGCAGTCGTGGGCACAGTGGACTACCTTAGCCAGAAAGCTCTCAGGCACATGCGCGGTGCTGGCCATTGGTAGTCAAGGCCACGAGCCCGGATGTAAGTGCCCAGCGGGTGTGGGCGGGGCATGATGGCTTCTGCCACAGCGTCCAATTCAGAGTGATCTTCCTTGCCTATGTTCTCACGGTCCAGGGTACTTTTTTTTTTTTTTTTAACTTTGCTTTTCCCCCAAAGAGTTCACCGAGGAACGCCGGCTCCAGTCCTGGGATCAGAAGCGTTGGGGGTATTCTGTATTACTTTTTGCAGCATCACCTGCTTCTCTCATCGGGTTCACGCCGCTCTCTTCCAGGCACAGAAACTAGCTGGTTTTGCTTACCTAGGGTTTCATAAACGGAATGACCCATGAGCACTTACTTCGCTGGAGTCCGTACGTACTTGCTGAAAGTCTGTGGAACTCGTGTTCCACGGAACACCCCAGAAAGCACAGATTTAGCGGTATATATATAATCAGGAAAGACGGGACAGCTGCCTGCAAATGTGCCAGGAGGGCAAACATCACAGGAAGCTAAATTTTCAGCTCAAACTCAGAGAGAGATTTTTTTCTCGCAATTAGAACTGGAAAAAACCCGGCCGCCTGCCTTAGGCTCTGAGCTCCCCGTGTGCGGGTTTATGTCAGCAGAGGCTGGATCCGTAGGGAATAGGGCAGGGGGCTTCTTGCCTTCGGTGGGAGTTGAGCCCCTCCTGTGTCTCAGATTTTTTTGTGTTGGGCTTGAAGGCATTGATTCCCAGGTAGACTGGGAGCTACTTGAGGGACTCACCAGGCTAGACGGTGGTGCCGCTTGGATTTGGTTCTGGTCTGCCTGCCTCCGAGACCGGGACCTGAACCACTGTCATCACGCTTCCCAGGCTCCAGCTCCAGACTGTCATCTCTACCCCAGGAGTGCTCTGCTGTATCATGTAGCTGACAGGGCAGGGGGTGAGGAGGATTTTACACCTGCCACTACGAGAGAGAGAGAGTGAGAGAGAGAGGAAGGAGGGAGGAGGGAAGGAGAGAGAGAGAGAGAGAACGAGCGGTTAAGGATTGTCCAGGCAGATAGGAGGAGGTAGAAAAGCCAGCATACCCAGACAGGAAGGGCTCAGTTGACCCCTTGACTCTGTTTCCCCACCCTGTATGGATGAGGTTGTCACCCTGCTAGCTCAAAATGGAGAAGGAGGAGAAATGCAGGCACGAGAGGCAGCGTGGCCATCTGGTCAGCATTTCAGGTGCACGGAGGTGTCTGGGCCATCTGCCTTCACCCACCCGCTTTCCCAGCAAGCGCCTTGGAAGTGGGCGGGGCTGCAGCCCTCCGGGACACTCAGCCTGCACACTGGACCAGGCTCTGACTGAACAGAGACCACTGCTTCCTGATCATGGTTTGCAAACACACATTTGGAGGGCACTTGTCCCCATGTCCCCTGTCTAGACCGGAAACTTCTCTGCCTCCCTCAACATCCCTGGAAACCTTGAGCTGCAATTCAAGATGAAGGGGGAACTCTTGTCCCAGAAGATACAGCTAACACCAGTCGCCATCTGTGCTCCTCCCTGTCTCCCCGATCTTCACAAAATAAAAACATGTTGAGGCTCCAATCTTGCCACATTTGTGAATGACCTCGGCAGTGGATTGCGACACTGCTTTCAATTACTTCCTCTTCCCTCTATCCATGCCCATTGCCATTCCTCCGATTAGAGAGGGATGGGTCTATTTCCCCTCCCATTGGTGCTGGACTTGGCCGTGTAACTTGCCGTGGCTGTTCGAATGTAGACAGAAGTGATGACATGCCAGTTCCAAGCCTACGCTGTAAGCGGTGTCATGTGTTTGCACTTGTCCTTTTGCATTTCCATCATCATTGTGAGAGAACATGCCCCAGGGAGCCAGCTAGTCTCAGAAGAACGAGGAGGCCTGTGGGCCCGACCTGACCCTCTAGCTTGGAGTCCAGTCCAGCCCAGACCAGTCAACCTGCAGATGCGTGACGGAAGCAGAGCTCCTCCAGCTGACCCTCAGACCTGTGAGTATGAGAATAAAGGCTTACTGTATACATCGCTGAGAGTTGGGATGGTTTGTTACCCAGCAATAGCTGACTGATACAACCCATATCTTCCGTAAGCCACTTTCTACTTCCATTTCTTTGAGGTTGTGCCTGAGACGCACACGTTGCCCACACTGGAAGTCACCAGCAAGAATAAAGGGAGATGGGGGAAGGTGACAGCACAGAAATGCTCAACCCAACTTGGCTGTGTGAACTTGTTTCTGATAAATGCATCAGTCTCTCAAGGTGTGTTCATTTAATTTGGGAGGATGTGCTGATCGTACTCTGACAGATGGGGCTACTGTGCAGGACGATGCCAGAGTTAGGGGCCTGGACCAGGAATCACACAACCACATCGGTTCAGATCCTGTTTTTGCCACTTACTACCTGGGGACCTTTGGGAATGTTACTTTTCCTCTCTGAGTCTCAGTTTTGTCATCTGTAAAATGGGTACCTTTCTCATGGCATCATTTGGAGACTCAAATGAGGGAAGGTGTGTCAAGTGCTTAATGCAGTTCCTGGCGGGTGGCAAGAATTCACTAAGCCAGTAAGCTAGGGTTATTTTTATGTACTGTCACAGCAAAACACCGAGTGATACTTTAAAGAGATATGACTCATCCTCGTTCTTAAATTTCCACCCAAATGTTGCTAGCTTTCACTGTTCTGCCTTCGCTAAAGAAAACTCCCCAAATCATTTATTTTCTGTGGGGGAAAAAATAATGCAGTGGGCCACAACCCTGGGGCTGTGGAGTTCATCCATCAGCTTGCAGAGTGGCCTCGAGCCAGCCTGATCCCTTCTCTGGGCCTTGATCCTCTCCCTAGAGAAAGGTCAGGATCGAACTCATTCCTAAGGGCCCTTGATGCCCATCAGTCTTAACGTTCCCTTTGGAAAAGATCTGGAAGAGTTGAAAAAAGTTTTCATGGAGATACTTGTTATGGTTTTGGTACAATAAGGGAAGAACTTTCTTTCACATAGAGGGTCAGGCATGGAATTGAAGAATCACAGATCATTTGACCCAGAAGGGCCTTAGAAAACTTGCAGTCCGATGATCTTTCCAGAGGTGGAAGCGACGTTCTAGGGCAGCTCGGTGGCTTACCCAGAGGCATGCTTGCACACGGCAAATATCTGTTGAGCACGTCGGGGTGAAGACCCTGGGCTTCGTACGGAGGCTCTCAGAGCACGGGATGCCCTCCCAAACTTCCCAGGCCTGTGGCCAAGAAAGATAATAGACACACCCCTAGGGCACAGATGGGCCCACGCTACATACAGATAGCCGTATTGATGCTAAGAAGAGCTTGGGAGCAGCACCTAATGCTGTCTTAGGAGTAGTCAGGGAATGACAACGATAGCTAGCTCATCTTCCCTCTGGGCCAGGTACCACGCTAACTGCTTTCCATGCATTAGCTAAAATGGCCGTGTGAGGTAGGTACTGTTCTCACCCTCCTGGTTTACTGGGGGTGGGGGGGCGGCACGAAGGCATGGGGAGGTTAAGTAACTTGTCTAAGCGCACACAGCTAGCAAAGAGCAAAGCCAAAATCCGACTTCAGGCAATCTGGCTTCAGAGTCTGTCCTTTTGACCATCGTGTTATCCTGACTGACTCTCTGGGGAGGATGACGTCAGAGCTGTGACCTGAGGAATGGGCGGAACTGTCCAGGAGAGAAGAGCTGACCAAAGGACTGGTATTTGCAAAATGGTAAAAATCCTAGGGGTGACCACGAGTGTGGTATGTCTGTATAACTGCAGGCTAGAAAGTGCATGTCTGTGTGTACTCGTATCCCTTGTGTGTCTGTGTGTATGCGTACCTATGTGTTTGTGCGTATGTCTGCCCACGGCCGTCTGTGTGAGTCTGTCCATGCACATGCGTATATCTGTGTGTGGCTGTGTGTACGTATATGCATGTCCGTCCTGGTGTGTCTGTGTCTATAGATACGTCTGTGTGTGTATGTCTGTGTGTTCACGTGTGTCCATGTACACGCATGTGTGTGCATGTTTGTAGATATGCGTCTATGTGTGTCTCTGTGTCTCTGCGTCTGTCCGTGCATGTCTGTGTGTTTTATAATTGTATGTTTGTGTACCTGTGTGTGTCTGTATATCTGTGTGCATGCGCGCACATGTGTGTGTGTGTGAATGTGAGTGTGTGTGAGTGGTGAGGGTGGAGGGAGGAGGTGACTGGAGCTACACAGAGGACAGATCATAATGGGCCCTGGAAGTCTTTACTCTTAGGACAAAGGGAAGTTGTTCCATGAACCGAAGGCACAGGTTGACATTTTAGAAAAGCCATTTGCTCAACCATAACTATTTACTGGGGACCTACTATGTGTCAAGTATTATTCTGGATTCTGGGGGTGACGCGGTGAATTAGAACATCACCCGTGTCCTTAAGGAGCTTTCATTCTAGCAAGGAGAGAAAGACAATAAACTCTTAGACATGTAACACCAGGGCAAGCACTCTAAAAAAAATCCAGCACCTTAAGGGGAGAGATGATGGAGAAAGCTATTTGAGTGGAGGTCTGAAGAAGAGAGAGAAAGCCCAGGACTCCTGGGGTGAGAACACTCCGGGTTGAGAGAACGGCAAGTGCAAAGGCCCTGAGGCAGGTGTAGGCTTGACCTATTCAAGGAACAGCAGGGAAGTCAGGGGGGCTGAGGTGAAATGAGGGAGGGGGAGGGGTGGGCTCAGAGGTTGGGGACACGGCTGAGGCTAGTTTCCACAGGGCTTTGCAGCTGCGGTGATGGTTTGTGGCCCTCAAATGATGGGGAGCCGATGGAGAATTCTACTCCTGTGGCTGCTGTGGGACACGTGTGGAAGGACCATCCAGGTTGTCACAGTCCTAATTCGGTGCTCCCTGCATGGTGCCATCTCAAGAGCCAAAACCCGAGTCGACATTCTGATGTCAAATGCAATTCGTATTGCAAAGAAAACAAATCTGGTCGTTCCTGCCGCCGTCGATGACTCATGTGTTTCAAGTCCTTTTAACATAGGCTTACAGTGGCGGACGTTTATTACCAGCTTCTGAACGGAAGGAACGAACCCTACATGCTCGGGGTGTGCTGTCCCTTCTGGAGCAGAGAGCACTCCATAAGCATGTGTTATTATCGCATTTAATTCATTCGCAAACCCTTCGAGGTAGGTGCCAGCCATATTTGACACGCAAGGAGCACGAGGCTTTGAGAGTTGACATAATTAGCCCAAAGTCACACAGGCAGGTAGTGGCATCCCAGCTCCCAAGCAAAAAGTGATTTCCAAAGGAGGTAGCGAGTTTGCTTGCTCTTGCGTAACAGTGCAGCTTTTAGCCCCTGGCGTTAGTTGCTGGAAGAAGCCTAGGGGAGCAGGTTTCCGTGGGCATCCCCTTAGCCCAGGCGTGCGTGGGGAGGGGTAATGGGTGAGGCTGTTTAACATCAGTGTCACTGGCGGGGTCACCATTAAAGCACCATCTGTCCGCAGGGCGGGGCTGGACCCCCCGCTAAGCGCTGCCGCTTTGAGAGTGTTTCCAGCGTGAGTGGGTCACACAGATGGGAACAGCCAAAGGGGAGATTAAAAACATCTGAGCGAGCCCTAGAGGGGCCCAACCTACAGATGTGAGCCGCTGGGTAAATAACCAGTTCTGAGGACACCCGCCCCGCCCCCCTCCGCCCCGGCATGCCGCTTTGCTTCCGTGGATGGTGCGGGTTCTCGGGACTGGCGAAGTCAGCTCGGGGGTGCTGCGGACCAGGTGGGAGAAGGGAGACTGCTCCCCTGGATGCTGTCATCCTGAGGTTATCGTCACCACTGAACAAGAGACAAAGTGGGACCACAAGAGTGGCTGGGAATTAGTGATGTCACCCCAGTTGGTCCCGTTGTCACCTGACAAACTGCTGTCCCCAGCTCTTTGGAAGAATGTCCCCATGGAAACACCAGGTTTGTTCCCTTCAGACCTGTGAGTCTGGGGATGGTGGTAGGAAAGGCGCGTGGGGGCCAGGACTGTGACACAGAGTGTGCCTTCTTGCCGTTGTCCTCATAGGGACAGAGCACTGTCAAACAAAACCAGATAAAACCCAACCCAACCCAACGCTAGGAATTTGTGAAGCTTGTTGTTTCATTTTGTTTATTTTTATTTTAAAAATTTTTTTTTAAAAAGTAGACTCTACACCCGGTGTGGAGCTCAACACAGGACTTGAAATCACGACCCTGAGATCAAGACCTGAACTGAGATCATCAGTCAGACGCTTAACTGCCTGAGCCACCCAGGGGCCTCTCCTTCTGTTTATTTTTAAATTAAATAAAAATTTTAAATAAGAATTGTATGTACGTAAAGTGTACGACACGATGTTTTGATATACATTGACGCAGTGAAATGATTTCTACAGCTAAGCTAACTCACATACCCACCTCTGCACATAGTTACCGTTATTTTTTTGCGATCAGAGCCCCTGAAATCTACCCTTCTAGCACAGTTCCAGTATACAATACAGTATTTTTAGCTATAGTCCTCAAGCTGTACCCTGGATCTCTAGATTTACTCATCCGAGAGGAGCGTGACTTGGACCCACATCTCTCCATTCCCCCACCTCTCTGCTCCTGCTAACCGCAGTTCTACTCTCTGCGTCTCCGAATTTGACTTTTTGAGATTCCACAGAGAAGTGCGAGCACACGGTGTTTGTCTTTCTGTATCTGGCTTATTTCACCTAGCATCGTGTCGTCCGGGTTTATCCATGTGGTTGCCAATGGCAGGATCCTGGAAGCTTGGTGTTTTTGTTTCTACGATTGTATAACAAATCACGCCCCGCCCCCCGCCCGACACACACTCACGACTTCGTGGATTGAAACAATCATTATTTCTTACACTTGCAGACGCTGTGGATCAGCAGTTTGGAGGGGGCACGTGGGGACAGCTTGTCTCTGCTCCGTGGTGTCTGGGGCCTCAGCTGGAAGCCCCGAAGTCTGGGGGCTGGGGCCATGTGAAGGCTTGTGCACGCACATGTCTGGCGGCTGATGGTGGCTGTTGGCTGGGGGACGTCAGCTCTCCTCCCCCGAGCCTCTCTGTGTGAACTCTCTTCCTGCGCAGATTTGGGCTTCCTCAGAGTGTGGTGGCTGGGTGCCCAGAGTGAGTTTCCGAGAAAGAGAGAAGCAGGTGGAAGCTGGATCTTTCTTACGACCTGGACCAGGGCGTCCCACGGCATCCTCTCCTCTACAATCTACTGGCCCGAACGGTCACCAGCCCCACTCAGGTTTAAGAGGAAGGAATGGAGACCTCACCTTTTAGGGGGAAGAGTGGCAGTCACAGGTAGACAGTGTGGGGGAAGGAATACATATATTTTTGCGGCTACCTTTGGGAAATGGGTCTGCCACACTACGAGTCTCCTGTGCCCCGCCCTGCTGGAGGGCTCTGCAGGGGAGAGGCCATATAAGCACCCCCACCTCTGCGCAGCTATGAGAGCTGACAGGAGGAGGGCCAGGGAGCTGGCAGTGGCCACGTTATGTGACATTTCCCAGTGACCTTTGCCGGAGAGAGTAGGGTAATGTCCCAACTTCCAACAGAGCCTCGAAAAGGAATCCGGATGTAGCTTTCACAGAGGCAGCTTGGCCTCCTGGGAAGGCTCGGCCCTCAGGGCTGGCTGAGGCTCGGTGTGGGAGCTGGTGGGGGACCCTACCGGGGCACGGGGACCAAGGACGGCGCAGGAGTCCCGTGCTGGGGAAGAACACACATTGAGGCCTGCATGAATGATGACCAGGCTACTTGAGACCCTCCTCCTGTCGCGGGGAGCAGCCTGTCCCCTCACTGGAACGATACCTGCCATCCCCCCTCCTCTGACAAGGATTTGAGTGGAGAAGTAACTTCTGGGGGGGGTGACCCCAGGAAGCCCTGCTCGGGCCTTGAGGGGGCATGAGGCAGGGAAGGAAGGACAGCGATCGAAAGCATGCTATCAGGCCAGTTACCACCGGGCCTGACGGAGGCTGAATCCCACGGGATGTTCTGGGAATAACCGAGAAGCACGCACCTTGTGATCCCGTCCTCGGGGCAAGGGAGCTGGGGCGTTTGCCCGCTATTCCTACCAGCCATTGGCCGAGGCCTGCTCCTGGGCTGGTGGCCACTCCCTGGCGTTTCCGGCGGGTGGGCAGCACTCAGGCAGGGACAAGTCGGTCCTCAGTTTCCTCATCTGAAAATGGGGATATTTTAAGAGCGTGGCATTGACAGGATAAAACACATTATCTGCCGGGGTGTATTTCAACGGGACAGAAGAGGCAAGGGGTTAGGGGTCGCTCTTCCTGTTATTTCCAGAATGGCCTGCCTCTCCCTGGTGCCCAGGCAGGCTGTTGTCCTCAGCTACGTGCACTCTGGGCCAGCTGCAGGCTTGTGCCCCGCACGCCAAGCCTGGCTGCCCTGCATTACACTGAACCTTCTCTCCACCCTTCAAGGCTTCGGCCGCATGGACGGGACACGCCACGCTCCTGGCCTCTGAGCTTACGGAAATGCCATTCCCTCTGCCTGGAAGGTTCCTTCCCAACCTCTTTCCTGGACTAACTCCTTCTCGACCTTTCACCATGTCCTCAGGCAAACCCTCCTTGGCCCCCCAAGACTGGAGTCACCATCCGATCGCCCTGTACTTCCCCTTCTTGGCTCTTCTGCCAGCCCTCCTCAGATGGCTCATCGGGTCCTTGGATGGGTGCGCCCATCCCCTCAGCTAGGGTGTCAGCTTCCTGGAGGAGCGGCCGGGTGTGTCTTGCCCACCATCTGTGGCAAATACGGTGGATTGGCTTGTGTGGCGTGCGGCTAGGGTGCGGAGATGTCTTCGGCGCCATCAATTAGAGAACTCAGCAAGCCCTGGACTCGGGCGCTGACTCCCATGCACCAGGCCACGCGCAGCCTGCCGCGCCTCCGTTTTGTTGGGTGGGCAGTGGCAGACACCGTGCGGTCCCACAGCCCAGCCTCTCTGACCACGGAGGGCTCCTCGTCACAGCAGAGCCTTGGCAGCTGCTCCCGCAGTATGGTTTGGGGAGTTTGTTGCTCCTGAAGGCTCCGTCTAGAACTTGCCTCCACAGTCCTGCCGCAGACTCCGCCATTCATGCTTTTCTGCGCAAATTAGTGACCGTGGATTCTGTTCCCTGCAGCTGCTCACGGGTCCCTACCCCTGTTCATCGCCGGGATCTAAGTGCCTAGTACAGAGGTGGTGCTCAACGTGATTATGTAAGTGATCGGAAGAATCAAAACCTCTTTCCCCTGCAAAGTGAGGGCTATCCTCTAGATGCGCTTCGGAAAGTTCGAGTCCGTCAGAAAGCGTCATGCTCCCTCGGCTTCGCTGCAGTCCTCCGAGCACGAAGGAGTGCATGACGGAGGTGTCGGCATTTACCTGAATGGCGACTGGATTTATATCCTCAAGCCGAATTAGTAGAGACCCCTGGCCTTAGCAGCCCGGAATCAGCTGCGGGAGCATCTGTCCTTAACCTGGAGAGATGCTTGAGAGCCCAGAAGTGGCCACAGTGTCAGCTGTTCCAGAGGGGGCGCCCCAGCTCAGTCAGTGACGTCAAGGGTAGGATTCCTGGGTTTGCCCGATATTATTTACGACGCTCCTCACTTCTTTCTCTTAACCGCCCTAGTAGCTGCCTTCACCAGGAAGGGAATGCTGTGGGCCAGGCTCCCGGCCTCCGAATGGCTGAAGATCTTGCCCACCTCTGCCCGACTGCCCTTGGATCTCAGCGTCCAGAGCGGTGACGGGGCCACCCTGCTCCCAGGGGATGCCAGCCGCGGCGTCAGCGTCCTCCACGCCAGGGCCTCCCTGTTCGGGCAGCCAGCTCTGGTGTGGTGAGAATGAGAGTGCTGGCTGTCTTCGAGGAGGTGACAAGACACTACCTTGAGAGGCTCTGTGCCTGACAGCGGACTGGCCCCAGCCATGACCCACCCAAGGAGACCCAGATGCTGGGCTGGCCATGACCTGAGCCACCCTTCCTGAGCACATTCTCCTCACCATCTGTTCAGCCCAAATGGTCCAGACCGTGAAATAGATGCCTTCGGGAACTTTCCAGCTGACATGAACTATAGGGTTCTTCCCTCCTACACGGTAGACCAGATTCTCCCGTGATACCCCAGGGAGGGGGGCAGTGGCGAGGCTGGTTGGAGGTGCTCGGCTTGCATGCAGGAGAATAAAGGGGGTTGGTATTTGTTGCTTTAATACTTTCACTGTCCTGCCTGTGCCTTAGATCAGGGGCCATATGAAAGGCTGCGTCATCTGTGTGATACTTATCCCTATCTTAAGGGAAAGCCAAGGTTCAAGTTAGTAAATGAAACCCGTACTAGGCCGTAGATTGAAAACTCTAGTGGGGGCTGAGACCAGGGTGGTTTGGGGCTGGTTGGGTGGGTAGGTAGGGTTCCTTTAGAAGGACTGGGATGGAGGAGACCCTGGCTCGCTTGTGTTAGTGGTTGGGGACGGGCTGGTCCCTTGGCGGGAGCAGCTGCTACACGTGCCAGACCGCGAGGAACAGGACAGGGCACCGCACTTGGCATTTTCCATATATCCAGGTGACACAGTCAAAACGCCGAACAACTAATAGGGCACAGTCCCTGAACAATCAGGACGGACACCGGCCCCTGGACGGTGGGCGTTAACTGTTTACTTGCTGGTTTGTGTGGTGCTCCGTGGATCTTGGGGAACGGGGAGCTTGGGGGGGCTAGGTTGGTGGGAAGAAGTCATCAGGGTGGGGAACTCCGGGCTGTAGTTATCGGCTAATCGCTCTTAAAGTACGTCGAGTCCGATAACTAGGGCATGTGTACCTGTGAATACCGGCTGACTAGGAGCCTGGAATCTGGCTGAGCTGTTGTTTCAAGGGCATTTCTGGGGTGGGCTTGCTGGGACACCAAGGCTGGGGTGTGCACTGGGGGTTAACCCTGCCCCGGCCACGGTGAGTGGGGGGCTCTTACTCCAGCTCGGCCCTGGACCTCACCCTGGAGTCAGCAGGAGGCCAGCCTGGCAGAATACTTGCCTCCATCTCGCCACCAGCTAGCAGGGTTTGTGGAATGTTCTGAATTTGTGCCTGGACGTTAAATTGCCTGGCACGTGTGGCCTTGCTGTCTCCTCCCCACGCTGGCCCCAAGGTGCCAGTGGCCCTTTCTGCCCGAGTTTCAGAGCCCCCGGTGCTTCATACCGACCAGGCTGTCCGGGGCCTGGGCTGGGCTGGGCCCCTCCCCGGCTTTCGTCTGCCTTTCCCCAGGACAGATTGACCTGGCTCCAGGCCCGGCCCTGGGCTATCCTCCTCCTGCCCGTCAGATCTGGTCACATCTGAACACGGATGACTGTTCAGAATCGGCCTGGCATTTTGCCATCGCCTCTGATCTGCTGTGACTCGCCAGAATTTCCCGGAGTGGGACCTGCTGCTCTGGGTGCAACCTTCCCCGACCTCGTCCCTCCTCCGCCAGACACCCCCGGGCTTGCAGAGAACCCTGTGTGGCCAGGCACGGCCTTCGGGCACCAGTCTCCCTTCCCACAAGCCATTTGAACATTCAGGATGGTGGGTTTTGAAGCCGTGGCTTAGGAACAGTTCAAGCAGCTGGACCCAACTCCCGAATGCCTACTACAGATCCTGCTTGGGGGAAGGCTCTTGGGTTCCAAGCACCTAGGGGACCTACGGGTGGCCCGCTTGGGGCATGTCACATCACCAGGCGACCTAAGCAAGGCCTTGCGAATCGCTGCAAGCAAAAAGATTCTGGGGGCTCTTTCCGATTGTCTGCGCTTTGAACCCCACACTCAGGTTCGGCATCTGTGTGTTCTCACCGGGCAGTGCCCAGGACCTCGCCGCACAATAGAGAAGGGGCTTGTCTGCTGCGTGACACCCGCTTTCTTTTCACATCCGCCCTTTCTGAAATCATTTACATTTGATGGTACTCCTTTAATATAGTAGCCCGCCTCGCCGCCTGTGATGAGAACGCAGCTATTATGAGTCGCTGCCCAGGCATTTGACAGTATGACAGCCCTGCTCACACCCAGAGTCTGGACGCTGAGATAAGGACCGGAGCTTAGGACTCCTGTCACTAGTCCCTGCTTGGCTTTTCCTGGGGTACCTTTTAAAGTTAAGGCCATGGAAAGCGAGCAACCTCCTCCCCCAACCACCATAGAAGTCAAAGGTGTTTGCTCCCCTGCCCTC
Source organism: Ursus arctos (assembly GCF_023065955.2). NCBI lineage: Eukaryota > Metazoa > Chordata > Mammalia > Carnivora > Ursidae > Ursus > Ursus arctos. The sequence continues at coordinate 33,256,694 of NC_079873.1, read as the reverse complement.
TCTCCTGATGGCTCGTGACAGGGGCTGGGGGGGAGGGGGCTGCCCTGCCCCAAGCTCACTGTGTCTCCACCCCACCCTGGTTTCCGGGGCTCGTCCGTAGTAAATCTCGTGACTTTACTTCCGTTGTGTGGGTATATTGAAAATGCCCCTTCAATCAAAACAATCCTGGGGTTTTCACTTCCCCGCAGTGGGGGCTGGGATGCCGAGGGAGCTACCTGCCAAACCCTTGTGGGTGGCTTGTGCCTCCCCATCAGCAGGTCATAATCTGCATAATCTTCATTTAATATACCAGTTACAGGATGGGGGGCAGACAACACACTGCCTGCCTTGCTCCCCTTTCCCCCCTTTCTTAACATCTTATGACAGGAAATTGGGCCTTACATATTGATGGATCAGGTGACCGTGGACCTCCTCCCCCCCTTCCTGGAGGGTGGCATTGTCATTGCCTGGAGGCCCATATTTCTCTTTGGGGGTGGTTGGCCCTGCTCTCAGAACACAGTAGGTGCTCGGTAAATATGGGCGCGATGAAGGGATGGTCAGTCGGTTCATGCCCTCACCCCAGATAGGCCAGGGCTGGAAGGTAACAGACCTTCCTCAGAATTGCTGCTGTGGGTCCCCTCTTCTCCAGATGTCCAATACAGGCAGCCAGCAGTGGGGGGACGGGGTGTCATCTTCACAAAGGACATCTATAAGTCAGGTCTGCTTCGTGTGTGCTCACTGGGGAACCCAGGCCGAGGGGGCAGCAGCCATCAGAGGAAGAAACTCTTTTTGTGAGGTGACAGAGACACGAGATGGTGAGAGGAACACAGCTGTGCCTTTTGAGGCCTAGGCTCAGGATAAGGGTGAGGAGTGTCAAGGGGGGGCGGACATTGTCCCTACTTGCCTCCCCCAGTGGGCCAACGCTGGTCGGAGGGCCGAACCCAGAGTCTAAAGCTGATGCAGTTGAGTCTGTCTTTTAGTGCCAGGGCCTGCAAGGTCTCATGGCTACAGGGAGGGTCAAGGAATGGGCCCAACAGGGCCATCCAGCCCACGAGGCGATTTTTTGACCAACTGCTGCCGACCTCAGCGTGAGCACGGACGGAAGCGAGCGGCGCACAGAGTCGGAGCCCAGCACGGTGCCGGGCATGCTGGCGTGGGGGTCGCCTTGGAATTCCAACCCCCGTGGCCTGGCTCTGGGACCTGGGACCCTCCTGACACATCACGCCGCCTCCTCCATACGCCCACGCTGAGGCGGCCTGTCAAAGCCAGACGAGTCCTATGGCTATTTTTTGCGCTGACTTTTCACCAGGGGGACGCCAGCCAAACAGAGCTGGTGTCACAGGCCTGACGGGTGTCAAACCTTGTGCGTGAAAGAACGTCCGCCCGCGTGATCCCGGCTCGCTCATCACTCCCCCCCTCAAACACTTACCTCATTACGGAGGGGCGGGGGGGGGCTCGGGGAGGGAGGCAGCCTGCAAGTGTTTATTCTCTTTAGGAGCGAGGCTCTCTCCTAATTAGGGGGCGATTCTGCGAGATGAAGCCCAGGTGGGGAATGAAGATGGGGGGCTGGAGTGGTGCTCCAGCAGCCTCTGATTACCCAAACCCCCAGCTGGGGTGAGGACCCCTCACGTGGGGCGGGAAAGCGGGGGAATGGTAGTTTCCGATACAACGAGAGACAAGAGAATAATTCTACGAGGCCGTGTAGAACAAGCAGAGAGAGAAAAGCTCTTTGAGTGCAACAAGGAGCGGGGTTTTAAAATTTCATTTGCGCAGCGGCAGGTCTTGCCAATTGGATCCTTTCCAGAAAGCAATCTGCTAAGTCTGACAGTCGGAAGAAATGCCGGGCTGCTGAGCCAGGAGAGGCTGGGTTTTTTAAGGGTTTATTTTTCATCCAGGTCCTTTGTGAGCAATGGCTTTTTTTTTTTTTATTCCATTTTAAAAGAAAAAGACACGCAGCGATCCTCTTTGTGAGGCGGGAAAGGGCTTCCCTGACCATCTGGGCCTCAGAGGGACTCGGGGAGAGGCGGCCTTTGTGTGGGGGCAGTCAATGCCCGCGCGGGTGTCGTTTATCTTTGCTGCCGCTCACACCAGGCTGGCCTCGCTGCCGGCTGGCCCAGGGCACACGCAGCAGCTCGGAGCAGTCCTCCAGGTCCTTATCTGTGTCACGGACAGGAGGTCGGGGGGCGGGGGGGCTCTCTGAGCCCACCCAGAGGTCCATTGTGTTGGCTGCACAGAGCGACAGATCCACACCGCTGACGTTTCTTTGCTCAGCTCCATTCTTCAGCTTCCAGCCTTCCCTCCCTCCCTCCCTCTCTCCCTCATTCTCTCTCTCTCTCTCTCTCTCTCTACCCTTCCTCGCATCCATCCCCCCGCTGCCAGCAGGGCCAGGGGCTTTAGGGCGAGCATGGCTTCCTGGCCGCGGCCAGCTGTTAGGAGAGCATTTCATTGCACACGCACGCACACATGCACACACCCTCCCAGCCCGGCCTGTCAGCCAGGCTCCGGAGCCCGAGCAATCTTTTTATAGAAATGCTGAGGTGACGCGCTGTCTTGCGGCGGGTCCTCGCCTGAGCGCTGGGGCTGTTTTGTCCTCGGAAAAGACCACACTCCAGCAGCGCCAGCCGAAGAAGCCCGGGCACACGGCTGCTCCCCTCGGGAGTGCACCTGGCCGCGAGAGCATTTTGGCCGGGCTGGGGCGTGGGCTTTTTGGGGGGCGCGTTGGGGGTGTCCGTTTTGACAGCGTGCGGGGCTCACTTTCACCCACAACGCTGTTCGGTCCTCACAACAACCCTGTGGTACAGGGTTATCCCATTTCCAGGACGTGGATCTGTCCCATTTCCTGGATGAGTACATCGAGGCACTGAAAGACCACGCGGGCCTGAGTTCAGCAGCAGGGACACGGAGCAGGGGTAAAGTGAAGTAAATTGCACACACCCCAGCCCATGAGACTTCAGGATACACTCCCTGTCTCCTCTTCGATGCTTATTTACAAGCTCAACAGATGTTACTTTAAAACCAAGGTGATCGGTGGATGGAGGTCACCTCACCGTGCTCAGATGTCACGAGGTCCCCCATGGCAAAACTGCCTTATACAAAAATGTCAAGGACTCAGGGACACAGTGTGTCCTAAGACCCCTATAGGTATTTGAGGCTCAGCCAGGAGGAGGCTGGGGCTGGGAGCATGGGCTTGTAGACATGGATCTCTCTGGAATCTAGCCCTCTCTTCCTGGCTAGCACAATGCTTGTGATAATGGGAAGATGAGAAGAACAAGAATTTGGGGGGCCGGGCAAGGGGGAGCATCGGCAGGGCCATCCCTTGGGTGTGTCACAGGGAGTTTGGAACTATCTAGAGGCATTCGAAATTTTAAGTCCAGCCTTGGAGAAACACGCTGGGAACCCCAAGTTGTACGTTTCTGCTCTAGGTGGGCATGAGTCTTGGAAGACCCAATTGCCCAGTTCTGTCTACAAGGGCACAGCCACAAGTCGGAAAGCTTTTGGATCGGGCGGGCGACTCAGGGCCGTCCTGGGCACCAAAGGATGAGGCGCCAGGGTGCCGACCAAGCCTGCCTCAGGCTGGGGCTTCTGGACCAGGGCTCGAACCAACGGCCCTACTAGTTGCCAGAGTATTGAAATGCTTCCGTGTCTGTGGTCCCACGTGCCCCATGGCCCCCACTGTCAGGTCTGACACAGCTCAAAGCCCAGGTCCCTGGCCCCGGGGCCCAGGCTGTCCTGGCCGTTCAATATTTTGAATGCCACCCCCAGGGCACCCCGCAGCTTGCTCCCACAGCCGGCATCATGGGTTTTTTGCTCCCACCCCGTCCAAGGCCTCCGAGCTCAGAAATGCCAAACGCCCGGCGCATTCGGGTTAAGCTGGCCTTGCTTCGTTCTGTGAGCTAGGCTGCCCGGAGAATAATAGCAGCTCCCAGGATGTCAGGCAAACAGCCCCTGTTGATTTTCCAGGACTTGAATAGCAGCTTCGTGGAAAACGTTTCTGATTTGTGTGGAGGCTCTCCCCCAGCCCCGGCCCCCGAGAGGCCGGCCTAATGCTTCTTTTCATGTGGCAGGATCGGATATGGCCAGCGTGGGTCCTTTCTGTCAGATATTACGAGTGGTTATTACCGAGGCAGCCTAGCTGCCGTGCGGGGCTCGGCCCTCACTCGGGGTCTGGCGAGGCGCTGCTGTTGTATCTGAATTTTTTCATCTACAAGATCTGAATCCAATCTAGTTGCTGCGAGCCTGTTTGTGTAGCAGAAGGGAGGGGGGGAAGGAGGGGGGGATGGGGTGGGGGTGGCCCACGTGAGGCCGCTCATCCTTCCGGGAGGTTTTGCTGGTTAATGAGATCTCTGATTTGTTGGCTGGGGGAGGCCCCCTTTGGCTGACGTTGAACAGCTGATGGGGACATCGGCGTGTCAGGATGCCAAATGGTGACAGTTTGGACCTGCACCAATGGAACGGGGTATTTTCCACCCTGATTGCCTCCAGTTCGAATGAGAGTGGGCTTATTTGAATCAGGTGGACCCGGGCAACAATCGGAGAGGGGAGCAGAGGCGGCCTTCTGCGCTGTGCGCACACACGTGTGTATGTGGTGGCGGGCCATCATTTATAATTCCACATTTATAGAACTCACAGGGCTGCGTGCGTTTTCAAGCTTTATTTGAATCCTGATGCTCTATAGACAGGCCAATTATTTCTCCCCTGAGGAATGCAGGCCCCAGAAGGATGGGGGGCCGAGCCCCCGCCCGGCTCGACTGCAGAGCTGTGTGCAAAAGGAATAGGGGAGCCCGTCTTCCTGTGGGGTCCATGTTCTTTCATTCGGGGGGAGCGGGGAGTAAGTGGGGAGGGCATTAAAAAAAGAAGGTCCCCTGTCTGAAAGGCCCCTCAAAAGGGCGGGTGCATTTGGCTGCCTCAGCTGTGGTTTTGAGAGAGAGGATTAAGAAGAATCTGGCCCCGCCTCATCCCCCCCCACCTATAGACACCCTCCGCAAGGGGGAGGGGTGGGTGGGAAGGGTGCTGCACTAGGTGAAGGGAAGGCTCCTCCAGCAAGGCGAGCCTTTCTGCTTGGATTTATTTCAAGTGAAAATCCATGGCTTTTGCCCCGGGTTAACACCTGCCCCAAACACACATCAAACCGCGTTGATAAGCTCATCAGCTGAAATAACGCACTGCTTGGTCAGTCTGAGGCAGCTGGGCCCTGGAAGCTCCGAGCCTAGCCCTGCAGCTTGGCTCTATACCAAGAAGGGCCAGGGGGTGCGGAGGGGGCTCTGGGGCGCCCCTCCTGCACGCTGGGGTGGGGTGGGGGCAGCTGTGCTCCAGCCTCTTGCCAGGTGCTGGGGAAGTCAGGCAATTGGCCCGGGGCGGGGGGGGGGTTCGCTAACCGCATGTGGGGTTCCCGGGGGGGATGGGAGGTGCAGGTGGGTCTGTTTGCTTTCGGATGCTGGGAATCTTACAGTCCCAGGACAGCTCTGTGGGGCAGGACCTCTGAGACCTGGCTGGGGTGCTTTCCCTGGTGGCATGGCCAGAATTAACTGCTTCTCTCCTGGCCTTGCTTTTCCTTCATACATTGTTGGATGACCCCTGGTGTGACCAGCACGGAGCAGATGAACGGGGCATGGCCCCTGCCCTGGAGGAGGGCGGGAAGGCGAAGGAGCGAAGGAGCGTGTAAGTCAAGGGCCCCGGGGCCGCAGCCCGGGGAGAGACAGATCCAGTCTGGGGGGATGGGGGAGGTGCCTCACGAAGCCGACTTTGGCACTAGGCCTTGAAGAATAAGGATTTCACAGTGGAAAATGACATTCCAGGCGTTAAGCATGAAGGAATCGCTCCGCGATGAAGAACGGAGAGTCGCTCTAATTATAACTGACACACTGATTTAAACATTTATTCACTCCAACCACACAAATACACACGCGTGCTCACACTCGCAGCACAAACAGCAGGAAGGGGGGTCCCGAGGGCTCTACTTTGAGCTGCAGCTGGAGTCTTTCTGTTGAAGAGGACTCTGCTTTTTCCGACCAGGTCTAGCTCTGCTGCTCCGCCTCACAGACCCGCGGCCAAGAGCCAGCCCCCAGGGCTTCGAAGGCCTCCGATGTAGGTAAAGGCGCCCACTGTCTGGCCTTGTGAAAACCTGGTGACCGCTGCCCCCGGGGTGCTGCCCAGGTCCGGTTCCCCAGGAAGCACACTGTGGCTAGAGATTTGCGGGCAGCCTCTGGAGGGGTGCTCTCCAGAACAGCACCTGTAGGGCAGGAGAGGAGGCAGGAGCGGGCGGGCAGGTTGGACTGAAGCGTGGTTGCACCGGAGGCCCCGCTGATCCCCTAGGAGACACCCTGCAGAGTCATCTGGAAATCGAAGCAAGGAGGCGGGGCTTGGAGACTCCGGCATTGGCCAGTCACTGGGAGCCGGCTGCCCGTGGTCACGTGCAACCAACTCCTCTGGCCCGCGCAGTTCCAAGACACTACTTGGCCGAGGGTGCTCAGAGCTGAGCCCCAGGCCCCCGGGGTTGGGGGGGGATGCGCGCCACAGCCTCACAGAATCTGCTTTAGGTCAAGGCGTCCAGGTCGGAGAAGGAGGCCCCACACTGGCCTTCAGGGGCCAAGGCCAGCGGGGAAATCCCAGCTCCTGTTCTTGCACCAGGCCCCTGCGTGACTTTCGGCACGTTCAGGAACTCCCAGTCACACACATCAACAGGAGGGTTCAGCACGTATCTGGCGTTGGATCAGATTCTTTGGTGTGCTATTAACAGGTTTTAGTTTTTAGAAGAGTTTGACGTTCACCGCAAAATCGAGAGGAAGATACACAGATTTCCCACCTCCTTTCTTCCCCCTTACACCTGCAGCCCCTCCAGTACCAACACCCCCACCCACCCACCAAAGTGGTACGTTTGGCACAACTGATGAACTTACACGGACACATCGTTACCACCCGAAGTTCAAAGTTCATTATCACTCAAAGAACATTAGCATTCGCTCTTAGGATTGCACATTCTATGGGGTTGGACCGAGGTACGAGGAGATCTACCCAACGTTAGAGTAACACACACAGTATCTTCATGGCCTTAATCATCCTCTGTGCTCTGCCTAGCCATCCCTTCCTCTCCCTGCCCCTGGCAACTACTGATCTCTTTAATGTCTCCATAGATTTACTTTTGCCAGAATGTCACAGAAGTGGATTCATACCATATGTAGCCTTTACATGGTAACTTTTTTCCCTTGGTAATATGCACTTGTTTCCCTCATGTCTTTTCATGGCTTGATAGCTCACTTCTTTTTAGTGCTGAATAAGATCCCATTGTCTGAATGGACCCCAGTTGACTTATCCATTCATCTACTGAAGGACGTCTTCGTTGCCTCCAGGTTTTGGTGATTATGAATAAAGCTGCTATAAATATCCACGTGCAGGTTTTTGTGGGCACATAAATTTTCAACTCCTTTGGGTAGATACCAAGGAGTATGATTGTTGGATTGTATGGTAAGCAGAAACAGCCACAGTGTCTTCCGAAGTGGCCGTACCATTTTGCACTCCCACCAACAATGAACGAGAGTTCCTGTTGCTCCATATTCTCACCAGCAGTTGGTGTTGTCCGTGTTCTGGATTTTGGCCATTCTAATAGGCATGTAGTGGCAGCTCGTTGTTGTTTTAATTTGCATTTTCCTAGTGGCATGCATGGAACATCTTTTCATAGGCTTATTTGCTGTCTGTATATCTTCTTTGGTGAGCTATCTGTTAAGGTATTTGGCCCATTTTTTTCTTTCTGTTTAAGTAGACTCCACGCGTAGCATGAAGCCCAACATGGGGCTTGAACTCATGACCCCAAGATCAAGACCCGAGCTGAGATCAAGAGTCGGATGCTTAACCCACTGAGTCACCCAGGTGCCCCTTGGCCCATTTTAATTGTTTGTTTTCTTATTGTTGAGCTTTAGGAGATCTTTGTATATTTTGGATAATAGCCCTTTATCAGATGTGTCTTTTGGAAATATTTTCTCCCATGATTAAATGTTTTTTAATGTGCTATAGTGATCTTTCTTACAGAGGCTAGGCAGACTGAAAGCAGTGTGCACTCACACATGCTCACTTAATTTTGCCCTTCCCCTAGCCCTTTGAGAGAAGCAGGTTAGGAATTATCATCCCCATTTTACACAGGGGAACACTGAGGATGAGGGAGCTATGTGACTTGCCCATGGTACACAGCTAATAAGTGGCAGAGCTGAACCCCATGAACAGTAGGATCCCTTAATGAAAATCACTTGGGACAAGAATTATTTCTTAGCCTATAGGCTAATGATTCCCAGCTGTGGCAGATTAGATTACTGTTTCTAATTCTTTACACTCCCTCACTATTAGGGAATGATACGTCATAGCCTCTGCCATGTAACTTTGTGGTACTTCCTGCTAGGGTCAGCTCTATTTCCCCACCCCATCCCTGCTGACCTTGGCCATGGGAATTGTTTTGGCCAATGGAATCATCGGGAATGAATGTGAGCTGAGGCCTTATATGTGCTTGCATGATTTGGCTTACTTAGCCTCTTACGTTCCAACTGTCGCCATGGGGGGACTAATCCTGCATAGCCATTTGTCTCCAGATAAGACAAGTACAGCAGACCTGGGTCCAGTTTTTAATCTGGACTTGAGTCCAATGGATCCCAGCTGAAATCACCTAAATTGCCCCCGACCTGCAGATCTGTGAGTGAGAAAAAACAATGTTTGCTCTCGTAAGCTACTGGGAAGTTGGGGTTTGCTTGTTATGCAGGAGTATCATGGTAATAGCCGACTAATACATTCACCCCAGTTGTCCGTTAGAATAACTGGGGAGTTAAAAAAATCTCCCCATTCTTAGGCATTACCTGCAGAGATTCTGATTTAATTGGTCTGGGGTGTTGCCCAGGCCTTGGTCATTTTTCAAAGCTCCCAAGGGCATTCTGAGGTGTGGCCAGGGTAGAGAACCATGAATCTAGGCTGACGAAGTCCTAGCAGCCTATACTTGTGTATATTCATCAGGGCTGGGCCTAGGCAAAGTGATGGGGTCCTTAATACACAGCCTCTTAGTTTAGCGCTCCTTCTGCCTTATTACTACTGTCCCTCTCCCCCATCAGCGTCCCCTCTTGTAGACACTTCTTTTCACTGTCCTTTATGCCTTCGTGTGAATTCAGATAAAGGAGTTGCTTTCCCTGGATTATTTGAGTTCAAGCTTCATCTCTGAATTGTGGAATAAAAGACTCCTTGCCTGTTAAAAGATCTGTGGGTAAAACCAAGCAGAGCAGAAGAGGTTTTGGGGGGCAGAGAAGAGTGTTTTGTAGGAAATCAGACCTTCTACTGGAGGCAGGGAGGGGTGGGTAGGAATGGTGAGGGGGGTAGTGGGGGCGGGGCTCAGGTGAGGAGACCAAGGAGCAGCCGGCCTGTGACTTCCAGGACAACAGGAAGATTAGGGAATTTATAGCACTTGTTTCCAATGCACAGAAACGGGCAGGATCCAGCTTGTTGGTGACCAGGCTGTGTGAGTCTCCCCAGTGTCAAGGGGGAACTTAATCACTGTTCTGGGCAGTCACATGATGCCTACTTCCCACAGCCACAGGCCTCGCAATCCCCTGGGCCACAAACCAACCATGAGACAAGACAGGGCAACCGTGAGACTATTTCAGGGGCCCAAAGTGCCCCCTTCCTGGCTATTTCCCTGTCCCCCTATTTCTCCTCAGGGTCTAGACACCCCTCCTTTAGGGCCTCCAACCCCAAAGGGGCTGATCCGTACCCTCTTTTTCTGACAATTGAGCTTGATTATCTATGACTGGGCCCAGACCTTTAAATTACAAAAATCCTTTTATATTCTGGCTTCAGGGAAGCCCACATTGGCCCGGCACCTCCCCATTTTTTATCCTTAAACACAAAAGGCCAATTCTATCCAGCCTGGTGGGATGTCATGCCTCACTGGTGACTCACACTCCCAAAGGGAGCCCGAGAGTTTCCCTTGTACTTCTCTAAATGCCGTGGAGGTGAAAATACAAGTTCAACCTCCAACAGGACATTCTGCTACAACCTCCTTTCCAAAGGTTAAGGTGCTACAGGAGACGTTTGCATTACACATCTGTCTCCGGCGAGGACTGGTGTGAATGATAGCATTCAGGGTAGGCACAGTGGTCACCTCCCAGGTCCCCTTCAGTGAAGGATTGGTTGACCCAGTTGCTGGGAATGGTGTTAGGCCTCTGGTGGTCAGTATCTTCAGGGACTGCCTCTGAGATCAGGACCTTAGGTCACACTCCTTCCTGGGCCAGCTCACATCCAGTGATTAATCAATGCGACAGTGTAAAGGTCTGGCCATTTCAGCCCAATGGGGGACAACTCTGAAGGGCCATTCCAGTTCCAGAGCTCGCTGTGGAGCTGAAGTCTTAGCTCTTTTTTTCTATCAGTGTCCCACGCCCTTTGCTTTTTGATGACTTTGTGATAGATTCACATCCCCTTTGCTTCATTTCTCCTGCTCTGCTCCAAGGGGCTATCGGTTCAGTGTCCCTTGAAGAAAGGTGCCATGTCCTCGGCTTCCTGGGATGGCCCGCTGGGTACTAATGTGCTACAGCCCTGCTTAGCATTTGCGACAACGGTTCGCAAGACTTGTGGCGACTGGTTTCCTGCTGTCAGCGGGAAATCTCCCCCACTTCTTAGCAATCATCATTTCATCTGGATACATTCTGTTCTTCTCCATCATTAGAAAGAGGGCATGTGTCACCCTGGGAATAATTAATTCTTGATAATTGGTGGTCTGAGAAATGACTAGATAACACACTCTAAATCACTAGATGCTGCTGAGAAGAATAACCATAACAAAACAACTGTGCGCTATTTATTTTAAATAGTTGTTTACCTTCCTCTTCAGAGAACTTGGTATTAGGGTCATTAGCAAATAGGAAAATTTGCTGACTTGAGCTTCGCCTCTCATGTCTTCCCCTGTGAGAAGACTTTCCGAGCACTGAGATGGTCAAAAACATGCAGCAGGAGAGAGGGGAAGCCGAGGGGAGGCCTGACTAATCGTCCCTCAGACGCCTGGCTGTGGGTTTCGCCAAGCTTCACTATTTATGTTGTGACTCTCGTGGTGTCTGTGGTCTTGCCTCCCCTTTATCTGGTAACAGCATCTTGTCGTTTGACAAACCAGCTGTGATGGTTCACTGTAGGTGTCAACTTGGCTGGGTCACAGGGCCCAGAGATGTGGTCAAACATTATTTCTGGATGTTTCTGTGAGGGTGTCTTTGGGTGACATTAACATGTAAATTGGTGGACTTTGAATAAAGTCTAAGTTTCTAAGGTAGCAGGATATAAGCCTGGAGTTGCCAATGAGCATCTTCCCACCACTCCAGAGAAGCTTTCCTGACATGAAGTCAGTATGAAGGGGGGCAGAACCAATAAATGGAAACAGACAGAGAGAATTGAGTACTAGGCATGTCGTTTGAATGCCTAGATCCAGCCATGCCTGAAGCTACCTACCTCTGGACTTTTTAGGTACACCAACCAATAAATTATAAATTCACTGTTTCAAGATAGTGTGAATTGAGTTTCTGTGACTTTCAACCAAAGGAACCCTAAATGATCCAGCGACTCAGAGGCTCTGTGGGGCTGAGTGGGTCAGCCCCCTCAGGGGAAAGCTATCTGGGGAGATGGTGATGGAACATCCTTAGTCGCTTCGATTATATATCCTGGGAGGGTGATGCTGCGCCCGTTATTGATTAAGGAGGCCTTGCGAGCTGGAGCCCTCCACGGCAGCTTGTCAAGTCGGCGGCCCCCGGTGAACCATAGCCGCCAGTACTCATCTCTTGTGTAGCCTTCTGCCACACCGACTCTGTGGGCTTAGCCACGTGACCTGCTATGGTTACAGGGACACAAGCGGGCATCAAGCAGAGGCCTCGTAAGCACTTCCACATCGGAGTTTGTCCTCTCGGAGTGCTCTCACTTGGTACCCAGCAGTCATGCTGTGAGGAAACCCGACCTGCAGAGGGCACGTGGAGGAGAACCATGGCCACCTTACTAATGGCCAAGGACCACCAACAGGAGCATGACTGAGTCCATCTTGGCCATTCCAGCCCCACTGGTGTCTCCCGATGTCTGCGGCTGCACGAGCGACCTCAGCGGACCTGAAGATCGGCAACGATGATGGTTCTCTGTTCTCCCAGCGAAGAAGTGAGAGGTGGTGGTATTCAGGTGCCTAGAGGCGCGGGCTCGGGGTGCTGGCAACGGGAAACCATGTCACATCCGGGGACCTCCCATCTCATTATTTGGACTAGACAAATGACCCCTCGAAAGAAAGGCCAAGCTGATAGAAGGGGCTGGACGCTACGACATTTTCGAAGTCATCCACAATCCACTTCTGTGTTTTGTGTGTGAAGTGTAAATGAATGAACGAAGCAGCCCCGTGAATTGCATTGGCGAGGACTGTGAGGGGCGGGCTCTGAGAGTGGGAAGAAGTCCTCAGGTTAGTAGCCAATAATAGTAATTTCGCAAACTTACAGTGCTTCCTACGCGCCAAGCACGGAGCTAAGAGCTCTGTACGGCACGTCCCTTTCAGTCCTCACTACGATTCCTATGAGGAGGGTACTGATGTTGCCCCAAGTTTACTGGTAAGTAAACTCAGAAGTTAGGAGATTTAGGGTGAGTTTTCCCCCCGAATCAGACCCTGAGCCAAGATCGGAGTGTGAGTGGTCATTGAAAAGAGGCGATTCCAGAGAGCACCAGGAGGAAGAAGCGGCAATGGGCAGATCCGTGCTGTGGGTGACTGCTACCCAGTCCTCCCAGGGAGCTCCGGCAGAGTGTAGACCACACCTCCGAGTTGTCCCACCCGAGGGCAGGGGAGCTAGGGCATTTGTCCTCCGACTCCTGGCCTCGTTGGCTGAAGACTGCTCCCGGGAGTCTCAACTTTCTTGGCACCTCGGTCCTGCCCTGTGGAAAGTGGCATTCGCTCCTGCGGTCAGAGAAAGCCCCCAGGCTTCTCGCAGGTTCTCGCGGCAGGAAGCTGCCAGTTTGCAAGGGAATCCAGAGCGCTCAGTGCACACAAGCAGGGCGCTGGCAGCATCTGCCGCATTAAGTACTGGCCCAGGGTCACGGCGACGGTAAGTGGTGAAGCTGCGGTTTGAACCCGATTGGCCTGATTCCAAGCGTGTGCCCTTGACCCTCCGTTCCCTCGCTTCTCTCGTGGTGGAAAAGAGCACACATACACAGCGCCTTTTCTGAAGACCCGTTTGAGTTGGCGTTAAAAGTAATTCATTCTAATAAAGGCAAAGCCACGGCTTCCACACCTTGAAAGAACACCGGCGAGTCTGTAAAATAAATACATCCTGACACAGCCCTGAGCTGCTGCTGTTGTAGAAAAACGCTCGCCGCAGACCTGCCGCCGGGGAGGCCGTGGGAGGCAGACACCGCCCCTGAGAGGGCACGGTTGGCCCCCATCCAGGGGCAGGGAGGGAGATCGAAGGCCCTGTGCATTCTCTCCCCTGAGAGCTGGGTGAGCTATGCCATCATAAATGCCCTCCGCGGGCTGTGGCAAGCCCGAGATCCAGACACGGCGCGGCCCATGTGCCAGGACGCCACCTCTGCGCGGCTTGGATTTCCACCGTGGGTCTGACCCCCACATGGCCCTCCTGCCCCGCAAGACACATGAACCGCAGAGCCCAGCGGTGGAAGAAGAAGGAGAAGGAGGAGGAGGGGGAGGAGGGGGAGGAGGGGGAGGAGGAAGCAGGACCAGTGATGGAGAGGAGAATGTGCCAGCGGGGCTCTGCCGATCGCTGGAGAAAACCTTGGGCCTCAGGAAAGCACCAACCCCAAGGAGGCCGATGAGACTAAGCCCGCTCCTCTGGAGAGAGCCTTTCAAATCTGGCCTCAGGCTCTCAGCGATCCCCAAACTGCTTCAGAGCCCCGGGTCCCTGGTGGGCCAGTCTGGAGAATGAAGAATCCCCCGCTCAGCGATGGAGGGTGGAGAGAGGCAGCCTCGGGGACCCTCGGGGCTGAGGAGTGACAGGACCACAAGGCTGGTGGGGCCATCGGAGAGCATGCATCCCAGCTTTTTTTATCTTTTATTCTCAGCTGCCCGCCCCACGGCTGCTTAGTGAATTGGAAACCTGGGGCAGAGGAGAGCAGCCTGAGTAAGACCCAGGCGTGGCTTCCACCCCCACCCCCACCCCGTCGGTGACCCGGCTTCATCAGGCCTGTCCCCCTGCCTCTTCTCTGGCCTCCGAGCCGTCGGTTTTCCCCCCTGGTGGCGGCTGCGTTCCGGGCGCATTTCGGAGCGGGCAGGAAATGCCTCACCCAGCCCTCTGGAAATATTCGTCTTTGAACAGCCTCATCAGTATGAGGAAGAAATAGAGAGCAGATCCAATCTATTGGCGTGTTTTTCTAATTACCAGATTGATTTACCAGAGAAGTCTCCCCAGGAATTTGACTTCTCTGCAAGGTCTTTGCAAGTTCTAAATTTGTTCTCTGAAAAAAGCCCGGCCAAATCCACCCAGATTTGGGGGAACCGGGTCCCTCTAAATCAGGGCACAGAAGCTTATTTGTGTCCTAATGGAATCTGAATAGAATTTAACGCACAGCCGTTCCGTGTGGAGTGCATTCATATTTTTAATTAACAAATTAGGAGCTATTTTGCTCCCCTTTGAACGGCAGTCATGTGGGCCTGGTTCCTTTTCGGCCAATTTAGTCAACTCGGATGATTTTAATTACAACAGTCACGAGCACCAGAAATTCCTGCGTCTGACAGCTTCACGACCTGGTCCATTGACTCTCATTTAAAAGCAAGTTCTCCCTGAACAGAGATCTCCGAGGGCAACGGTGGGCGTCAGGAGACGGGGCCAGGGACTGTGCCCTTGGGTGCCGGCAGAGAAAAACCTCATTTTCCATTGTGAGACCCATTAGTCCTGATTACAAGGTTGCCAGTTCTCGGGCTCCGCCTTCACATTTTTAAGAAGTGGTGGCCCTTGCGGGCAGCGTTTGAGAACCGCGTGGGCACAGAGGAAAATGATCCCAGCTCTCAAGCCCCCAGCCCTGTCACCCTGGACTTGGACACTTGTCCTTGCTGCCATGCTTCTCGAACTCTGACCTGTGCGTGGAGCCCCTGGAGATCTTAACACGAAGATGCTGCCTCAGGGGCCTCAGGGTGGGGCCCGAGCTGCTGCATTTCCAACAAGCGGGCCAGTGCTGCTGGTCCCCAGACCGTACTTTGAGAGGCAAGGCTTTGGCTGGCTGTATGCATTTTTGGGGGGCCTCCCAAATCCGGAAGAGGGGCAGTTACCTGAAACGTGATCACACAAAGCGCAGTCGTTTGGGTGTGGGAAGGCAGATGGGAGGGAGTCTTTGCCGCAGTGAGACTGCCTCCTCGGGGTCCTGCATCTCCAGCGACCCCCGTACTCTCCCCGACCAGCCCTGGCCCTCCCTCGACACATTCCCGATCAAGGTGGTTGCCTGAGCCCTCGAGGCAACTTTGGTGGCCTTGACTGACCATGTTGAAGCAGTCTACCATGTTGGTGAAGGGCTGATGATTGGGCTGGTAGAGCAGGGGTGCCCGGGGGGAGGTCGCAGATTTTGTGGGGGTTGATGGAGCCAGCAAACCACTTTGGAGGCAGAGAGAGTCCATTCTGGAAACAAATCTGTCCCCCAGCCCTCCCTGTGCTGGCAGAATGGATGCTGAATTAGCAAAGCAGAGAGAACCCGGGAACACAATGTTCCCTGAGAGGTTGCAATCAAAAGGGTCCCAGCCCCCCACCCCCTGCTGAGAATTCTGTGAATTTATGATGTGTCGACAGTTTGAGCCCCAGCACATAGCAGTCTGATGGGCTACAATTAGGAGTGTGCGCTAAGCCCCTCCCGATTCCTCCATCATGTATTCATGGAATTTATGTGGTATCAGCAAAGTGAGCCATGTGCACATTTGGGGCAGGAATTTTAGAACTATGATGTAATCATCCCCAGAGAGGTGGCCATGAGAGGAGAAAGGAATAGCAGTAAAGACAAATGAAAAGTCCCAAGCCTACTAGAATCTGGATTCAAAACAAACAATGTGTCATGAGTGTTTTTATGACATTTTTGAGAGTATCGGAAATTTGAGCATGGTGTATCTGATGGCATTAGGGAATTTTTGTTAATTTCGGGGTGCGATAATGGAATATGGCCATGTTAAACAGAGAGCCCTTATCTTTAGTGATGTGTGCTGAAATATTTATGGATGAAATGATATGATGTCTGGGACTTGCTTTAAAATAACATAGGGATAAGAGAGTGGATGAAAGAAGATTGATCATGAATAGATAATTTTTGGAGTTGTGTGATGGGTATGTGGGGAGTTATTATATGATTCTATCTCTTTTTGTATGGTTCAAAATCTCCACACTAAAAAGTGGAAAAAACTTCTAGATCACACTGTTCATTTTGCTGATACCACATTAATTCCACGAGCATGTGATGGAGAGAGAGTGAGAGAGAGAGAGAGAGAGAGAGAGAGATCAATCTCCAAGATTGTGTAAAAGACATTGCCCTGTCTCCTCTACCCTCTGGGCTGGGAAAGGGGACAAAAATGATCAGAACGTGATGAACCAATCCAACCACACCTTGGGGATGTACTGTAAGAGGAAATGAATGAGCCTTCACTTTTGAAGAGGATGTGGGAGCTTAAGGTTTTACTCTGTCTGGGGAGAAAACACTAGTCTATTCTGGAATATGTCTCCAAAGCTCTGAATCATTTCATCCATATGTCTCTGTGGATCTCCATCTGCCTTTACAGGTGAATAGGACTTTTGGGGCCATCTTATTGATTTGTTTGACCCTCATCCCCTCCCAAGGCAGGTAGACCAGCTGCCCTAAGCAGACTGTGAGCCTGACCTTGAGAGTGTTAGAGGTGAGAGTCTGAGTTGGGAAGGTAGGCTGCACTGTGTCCATCATAACCAAAGCCATCCAAGGCCAAAATTATTATTTGGTCTCAAGCTGAGTTGTCCAGGGAATGGTGAGGAAAGGGATCATTGTGGGACTGGATTTAACAGAACTGGGAGAGGGAGAAGAGGTATGGGTTTCAGTAATTTTTGCTCAGGGTCCCCACAATTTCCAATAATCATGCTGTTAGCAAAATGAACCTGGCTTAGGTTTGATTATGACACCAGCTAAACTTCACTGAACATTTACTATCCGGGGCTGTGCTACTGCTTTATGTGATAAGTATCTCTGAAGTAGATATTCATATGATTCCCGTTTTCCAGATGAAGAAACTATGGCTTAGAACAAGAACTTCAGCAACTTTTCCGAGACATTCAATTAGTAATGGTAAAGATCAGGGTCTGGACTAGAGTGCGGCAAGTCGGGCACTAAGAGCGCGACATGTAAGGAGACCCTCGCTATCAAGGTCAAGCAACCACCAATCCTTACATTTTGCACCCAGGTACTCTGGGCAGGGTCAGGATTCAAACCCAGGTCCATAGAACTTCAGCATCTATGCTCCCCCAAGTGAGTGCCCAGGGATTTTCCTTCCTAGCAGGGGACAGATTGGATGGGGTAGGTGGGGAGTTACGATGGAGGGAGTGAGAACGCTAACTGGAGTTGGTGGGATAAAACGGAAGGAGTGGAAAAGGGTCCCTTCGTACTCTATCATGACAGGATCATTCCTGGACTCGACATTTTAGGATTACAGTCTTTATGGGAGGGTTCTGTTCTCTCTATGCAGTTGCACCTTGCCTGTCCCATGAGTCCGGGTGCTGGAAGTCTGAGATTTTGCCACCTGAGTCTGTCCAGCTCAAGGTCTCTGCAATAGAATGCCACAGAGATAGGCTTCTTCGGGACCTTCGCTTCAAACTTTCGATAATCAATATCACTTGCACTATGACCGGTCCTGGTGGGTGGAGACTTCCCTACTCTTGGTGGCTATTTTTAAATTAGACAAAGACCTTCGCCAAGGTCTTTTGCCCTATACACTGCTGGTGGGAATGTAAATTTGCTCAACCCCCCCTTTGGAAGGAAGCCTGTTTCATGATATCTGCTCAAGCGAACCCTGAGCCCATAACCCAGCAATTCCACTTGCTGGTGAGCACAGAGTGTTCACAGAGAAGCTTTATTTCTAATGGTCCCCCCAGACTGGAAACAACCCAGATGTCCATCTATATGAAGATGGAGAAATAAATTGGAATCCTGCACGGCACTGAAAAAGACTGACTACAGAAGAATCTCACCGGAAAAAAGGCTAAGCAAGGAAGCCAGACACTGAAGTATAGAATGTATGATTTATTCCATTTGTAGGAAGTTCAAAAGCAAGCAAAACTAATCTATGGTGCATACGAATTACAACAGTGGTTACCTTTGGAAGGTTATTGATGGGGGATGGGTGCAAGGGTGCTTTCTTGTGTTTAAAAAAGGTATTAGTTTTATCTCTTTCTCACTTGGGGAATATCGAAATCACCGCCCAATAGCTCAAGGTTCTCACTTGCAAACAACAGTGTCCACTCTAAATTGTTTAAGCAGAAAGGGATTTATTAAAAGATATTAGGTAGCTAATGAATCCCTAGGAGGGCCAAAGATGCTTCAGCTCCTGGGCAATGGAGCCCAGACGACTTAACAGGAAACACCCAACCTCAGAAAGCGAATACTCTAGCTGAAACCTCCCTGACCCTTATACCTACAGCTCAGCCCCGTCGACCCTCAGCACTGGGTGCCAGCAGCTCTGCCTCAGTTGTCCCAAAGCAGAGGCATCTGCCACAATTCTTGCCAGAAGATCTGATGTCCTTGCGTGGGTCTGACGCCTCACGTCGCTCACGTCTGCAGCCGAACCTTACTGAGTGTGATGGATCGCTGGTCCCCGGATCACCTGACTATGGAGGATCCTGGGAATTGTCGTGTGTAAGCTTTGGGGCCCCGTCATGGAGGAAGGCAAGTGAAGGACATTGGAATGGGTACAAAGTGAGCTAAAGACGCTTCCCTTTTGCCTTTTTCTTTTTCGTGGGGAACCGAGCAGTCAGCACTGGGGAAGTGGTATGGTAAAGCCCTGGTCCCTGGTGAGGAGGCTGGATGCCCTTTTCTGCATGGGTCTTGTCCGCATTTAGCCCTGTTCCACTCTCCCATGCCCCGAATCAGGCCTTGCTTGGCTCCCGATGGACTCCCTCCCATGGTTGGCTAGGAAACACCAAAAGTCACTGATTTGGAAAACACAGTAGAACCACAGGCCAAATTTCACCCACAAGAGAGAAATAAGAATAACTCCCAGGACACCTCAGGGGAATTTCTGTAAGCATGCTCTTCTCTTATTTTCTGCAACATTCAGAGCCTTCTTGACTTAGGAACCATCTTTGACAATTGCAGCTGATTTTTGCTAATACAATAAGGTGCATACATTTATATTCATTAACATGTTTCTTAGGGAGAGGACCGTATTTGTGTGGGAGCGCCTCCAGAAACCTTTTGGGGTAGAAGTTGAATCGGGCTGGGAAAGCTGCTCTTCAAAAGAAGAGGAGGAGAATCTATTTGCATCTGAGGGGGAGCTGGCTGAAGGGATAAGGAAGCGTGGAGAGAACCAATGGGATGGAACAGACCAGAAGCTGCATGATGTAAAGTCATCAGGAACTTTCCTAAACTCATGAAATCACTGGGGAGAATGAATGGCGTGTGGACTCCAGGATTCTGATTCCAAAGAAATGAAGGCATCTGGATATTTAAAAAGATTTTTTTTTATGAGAGAGAGAGAGAGGGAAGGAGAGAGAGAGGGAGAGAGAACAGAGGGAGAGGGAGAAGCAGACTCCCCACTGAGCAGGGCGCCTGACATGGGGCTCAATCCCAGGACCCCGGGATCATGATCTGAGCTGAAATCAAGGCAGGCAGTTAACCCACTGAGCCACCCAGGTGCCCCGCATCTGGATTTTTAACAACCCTTCCTGGTTATCATGATGCAGTTGGTTTGGGCAACTAATGGCGAGGAGGTCCTGTAAACAATATTGACAGTTTCAGAATCCCTGTTGGGTTGACATGCTTCTAAGATCACCCCAAGTCATATTTGCTTCCCCTCCAAGCAGTTTTTCAAGAGGCACGCATCTCCCATGTTTTGTTCAGGCGTTCCCAACCTTCCTCCCTACAGTAAGACGTTACAGAGAATGGAGGGCTCTGCAGAAATAGATGTTTCCAGAAAACAGGTGTTTTCCCAGTGAGATATAAGAATTTTTTTGGCTGCAAGTAATAGGTTTTGCAAACAAAATGTGGTTTAAATAATGAGAACATCTAATGAAGTCTGGTTTCAGGGTTGGTTAATTCAACTTTTTAGACAGGTCGTTAAGAACTGAAGATCTTCCCATCCTTCTCCACCATCAGAATACTGCTTTTTAATCTTCAGCTTGTCTCCTCATGATTACAAAATAGCTGCCACAGTTCCAGGCATCATACCCTTGTCCTATCATGTCTGAGGCAAGGCATGAAGAGGAGTTCCTCATTACATACCCTTTTCAATCAGGGAGGAGCACCTTTCCCAGAAGCTATGCGGAAGCCTCCTCCTCTGGCTGCCCAGGGTTATATGGCCATGACCTAGCCGCAGGGGAGCCTGGGAGAGCAAGTATCGGCTAGTCTTAGTCTTTTCAGGCAGATAGGCTTGGACAGGAAGAAAGAAGCGGGAAAGGGCTGTTGGAGAGGCAACCAACAGCATCCCCCACAGTGATTTCTTTGAGTAGCAATGTAGAGTTTCCAACTGTTTTTGATGGCTGTGTTTCTCTCTCTTCCTGAACAGAGACGCTGAACCACTCTACCTTTTGGGTAGGCTCAGCATGGAGTAGAGAAAAGAGATCACCCCAAATATGAGTGAATTTTTGCTCCACTGCTGTGAGGTCTCTGATAGGTCCCAACCTCACTCTCCTTTTCCAATTCCAGGCCTTTCCAATTCTAATTCTATCTTGGGCTGAGAAATCAAAGAACCAAGTTTATCAGGAACCAGTGTGGAATATGAGTCAGTCAGCTCCGAATGAGGGACCAGGAAGTTTCCAGTGTTAGTACAATGTCTAGAGTGGCTCAGAGGCTCTGAGACTTTTTTGGAGGAAGGAGATGACCAATTTATTTCTTATTTATTTAAAACCTTTTCATTGTGAAAAAAAGTCAAGCTTACAGAAAGATTACAAAAACAGTAAATAAATTCCCGTACATACAAGTCATCGAGATTCAATAATTCTTACCTTTTAATCACATTTTCTCTTCCCTGTGCACGCATGCGTGTGTGTGCTTGTATGTGCGTGTGCGTCCCAGACACCCATGTTATCACTGCTCTTCTGCTACTGTTATTGGTGTTATTATTGTTAGGGTAGAACCATTTGAGAATAACTTGCAGACATGATGATATTTTCATCCTAAATACTTCCGGATGTACGTCTTAGGAACACAGCCATCCTCCCGTGTAAGCACAGTACAGTGACCAAGTCCAGGAAACCTGACATTGATACAACACAGAGATTCAGAAATCGGACCCTGATACAGCTCTTACTTACTGTGCGGGCCTCATTCAAATAGTGCCAATTACCCCAGTCATATGTTTTATAGCATTTGTCTTTTGATCCAGGATCCAAGCCAAGATCCCATGTCGAATTTAATCAGAGACCTTTTCAAGTCACTACAGAGTTGGGATCTGGGCTCTGAGAGCTGAGGATTCTGGGTAACGTGTCCCTCTCCCGGTTGCCGACTACAGACGACTTTAAACTTCTCAAAAACTTCACTCCCTTATTTATCGCACTTGATCCTCACAACAGCCCTGGGAGGTAAGTAGGGCACAGGTTAGCATTTCCATTTTACGGATGAGGGAACAGAACTTCAGAGGGTCACGCAGAGGGTTCAAGCCAGGAGATCTGTGGTCTGGCCCCGGCTTTGCCGCTAAATCCATAGACCTTTCCTCCACTCCCCAGGGGATTAACGGGTGGATGACAGTTTAGCCAGCTTCACCCTTGTGGGAGTTGGCCGTGCTGCGGATGACACCGCCTGTGTCCCGGTTGGCAGTTGTCCCCGTGGTACCAGGGACCGGGCAAACAGAGGTCTAGGAGAATGCCAACTTGGGCAAGGGACAGACAAGCGGGGAGAGCCCTCTTCTCTACCCTAGTCCTGGCTGTGACGTTCCTCCATGACATTGGAGTGCCCCGGTGGGACGATCACTGGCTCAGGGACCAATTTCTCCAACTCCTGCAGGAGAAGAGGCGGGGCGATGACTTTCATGGTCCCATCATGGATCCAGAATGCTGTGGCTGCCCCGCCCCCAGCCCCACTTGGCCCTTACTCCTTTAGGACACGCCCCTCGCCCTTCCAGCTGCCAGCCTCCTCTGCGTCTCTTGGTCCAAAGGCTTCTGCTGCGCCCACACACAGGGCGAGAGAGCCGTGGTGCCAGTCTGCCGCCCCTGCTACCTCTCCCTGGACGCAAGCCTCAACCCGCGCATTTGCAGATAAATACCCCAACTCCCTCGCCTCTCGGATGGGCAAACTCGGAGTGCGATCCTCGAACTGGTGTCAGTCTGGGAGCTGTTTATTGCTGGTTTGTGATACGTATGGGAATCGAGAGTAAGCATTTAGGAACTTCTGTAGTCATTTTGCAGGTAATTATAGGTCTCGTGCACCTAATCATAAAAGAAAGAAAAAAGTGGGCTTGTGTTTGTCTTTGTTTTAAAATGTTTCTAGTAATTCATTTTTATTGTCTACTCAGATGATCAAGGATAAAACAGTATAGGTTCATGACGGTTCGGAAATTAAAACAAAACAAAACAAAAAACGCGGACCAAATCCTCACCATAGATAGTTTGAGGAGAATTGTCAAGCCCTGGCTGTCCCCACCACCCAGTAATGGAGGCCCCATGGGCCCATCTGCCCTTCCCTACTGTGATTCCCCACCACCCCACAGTGCTTCCCCAGTTAGTCCCCTAAATAACCGATTTACACGCAAATTCTTGTCTCAGGGTCTGCTTCTGGGGGGAACGCAGCCTAAGACAATGATTTCTAGTCCTTTCTAATTATCCTGCTACATCCTGTGATTTTCAAGTGGCTGTACTTTTGAAATGAAATGCCTTAAAGTTTCTACATGGAAATACCTTTTCGAAATACCTCAAGACTCTAAGAGCATTTAGAGTCCTTCAGGAGGCATTTTCTTCTCTCCCTCTTTTTAAATAACCAGAAAAATGCATTCTCTTGCATTTTAAGAAGCCCAGTAGGTCCTCGGGTTTGGGTAATTCTGTGGCTCAGCAGTTTCATCAGGGACCCTGGTTTTCCATCAAGAGGTATTTTCTATCCCTTCCGTGTCTCAATTCATCTGAGAAAATGACCATGAGTGAGATTTGCTGGGCTGTGGTCATCTCTACAGATCCACACCTTGCCTTCCTGAAAGCTTCCACCTGCCCACTGCCTTCCCGCCCCCGTCGGCCTGGTGGCCCCCATGAAAGCCTCAAGCATTACATGCACTTTGCATTTCTTTCCTCAGCTCCAGAGGTCTCGGACCTGGGAGAGGGGGGTTATGAAGCCGGACTGTATTCATTCTCCAAGTCTTCTAAATACAGAGGATTTCAAAGGAGCTGATCGCAAATCAAAGTAAAGAGCCACGGTCTTGGCTTTGTTCCCTGTCTGCTGTTCGTATATTTTATATTATGCACGGGCTGGGGGGTGCGCACGGCGGGGCCTGCTGGTTATAACTACAATCAATCAATCCCAACCTATTTTCAGGACCTGCCAGCCATCGGGACAACTTGCAGAACTACTGGAGCCTTCTTCTCATTATTTAAAGATGGGCGAAAGGACGCAAAAATACCTGATGAAAGGGTCCGGCTGACCAAGTGACAGGCTGGCTAAGGCCTGAGCGCCTTGGTCTCCGAGGCCCGGCGGGCAGGCTGGGCACGCGGGCAATCACTTTGTCCCTGTCGTTGGGGTAAGGTGGCTCTGGGTGACTTTTATGCTTATTGGATCTGGCAGTTCTGCCTCGGGTCCCCGTTACTGTTGGCCGCATGGCCCTCCCGGAGGCTCCGGCGGATTTGCTCCCAGCGGACCGCACCTGCGATTCTCCCCGGCAGGCCTGGTCTCGGCTGCTCCAGCTGCTCTGCCCGCACATGTAGAGAGTGGAGGTGCCTAGGAGTTTCCTTCGCCCGCCCGCCCCACGGTGGCAGGAGCCCACCGCCGATGACTGCTGGACCCAGGGGTGGGAAGGCCCAGCTCTCCTGCCCTGGGTCCAGAAGGGTCAGGTGGGAGCTCCCCTCTGCAGAGCTGGGCCCGACACTGCACACGCAATGGGCTTCGCGCCCTGGCCTGGCCTGCTTCTCCCGCACCCTGGCCAGTTTCTCCTGGGAGCCCTTCCTTTATGAATCGCTCACACTGGAATCTTCGGCTCCGGGCCTGTTTCTAGGGAACTCTGCCTAAGACAGCTAAGCAAGGGAGGGGGTCTTTGGGGCGGGGGGTGGGGGTGGGCAGGAGGCTTACAGTGAGCTGTGAAGAGAGAAGGCAGAAGCAGAGGGGAAGCTTCCAGGGAGAAAGGCCGGGCTCCTCGTAGCTCATGCGGGAGAGGTAGGCAGCGGAACGAAGCGGCCCCAACACCTTCCCAGTCTGGCTGGGGATGGAGGGTTGCCAGCCAGTTGGCCTCCTGGGAGGGGCCTGGGCACCTTCCAGGGAGCCCAGCACTGCCAGTGGCGCTCGCAAGCACAAGCTCATGTCTGAGGGCCTCCCAGCCCGACACAGGCCCTCGCTCTCTGCGGCCACCTGGCTCCGGGTGGCCACTGGTCAGACTGGCGAGGGTTCAGCCGCTGCCCAGCACGCAGGAGGTAGCCCGGCTAGGCGGAAAGGATGAATGACCAGCCGGGGTTGCTCCATGCTCTTCCTGCCCGTGCACCCCGCTTCCGGAGGCCCGCCTGGTCAGACGTGCTGCCGATGTACCAAGACATAGGACATTTAACAAGCCTTCAGGTTCTTAAGTGCTGACGCGGGGACGCCAGGCACCATGCTTGGCACGGTGGCCGGGAAAAGCGGGCGGTGGTGGGAGAACCCGGGCTGGGTGGGCCCCGTTCCCTTCGAAAAGGAAAGCTTATTCTCAACCCCGGCTGCACATTTGAAATAACCTGGAGAAGTTTTTAAAAATTCTAATGCTTGGATCTCACCCCCAGGGATTCTGTTTTACTTGGTCTGGGTGGGGCCTGGGCATGGGGAGTTTTGAAAGCTTCCTAGAGACTCTAGTATACGGCCAGAGTGGAGAGCCACTGGACGCGAAAGTTCTATGCCTGGATGGAATGCCTCAGGGCACCTTAGGTGAATTGGGATGACCGTGTCCGTGCTGGTCAAGGTATATGGTTAACTGGGCTTTGGCCTTTAAAACGCTTCCCAGATTGAAGGAGGCTGTTCAGGGTTCCCGAAGTGCTCCCCAAAACCAGCTGCGCCTCAGAATCACCTGCAGGGCTTGCTCCCCCCCCACTCCCCGCTCCCCAGAGTTTCTGACTCAGTAGGTCCAGGGCTAGGCCCAAGAACCTGCATTTCTCCAAAGTTCCCAGGTGGTACAGAGGCTGCTGGTCTGTGGAGCACACGCACAGAACCACTGAGTCCCTGTGAACTGTTTCTGGGGCTGAGCTGACTCTCTTGACAACAAGTTGTGCTTTCACTCACTCGTTCCCCGTTGGCCACTCCCGCAACAGTGTCCTGAGGGACTGGGTATTCGTTAGTTTCGTGTGTGCTGGTGCTCTGAAACGAACCAGCCAAATCTCGGCGACTTCACGGTGGCAACTACGTATCCTGGCCTCGCAGATCTGGAGGTGGGCTCTGCGGTGTAAGGTGGGCTAGATTGGAGTCCAGGCTTCAGTGTGGGCTTGTGATTGCCCCGCACGGACTCGTTCCGTGACCCAGGACAAGGAAGCAGTGGCTGTCTGTTCATCGTGGAGGACAGAAGCTTCAAGAAGGCTGGCAGAAGCTTAAAGCTTTACCTTGAGATTGACATGCTCACTTCCACCCACATTTCCTTGGCCAAGGCAATCCACATGGCCAAACTCCAAGTCAGAGGATGGGGAGATATACTCTGTCCACAGTAGACGGTGTCAGAGACAAGGAATAAGGAAAGAATTATGGACAGATAATATTATCTATCAAAACCTGTTATGGGGCGCCTGGGTGGCACAGCGGTTAAGCGTCTGCCTTTGGCTCAGGGCGTGATCCCAGCGTTATGGGATCGAGCCCCACATCAGGCTCCTCCGCTATGAGCCTGCTTCTTCATCTCCCACTCCCCCTGCTGTGTTCCCTCTCTCGCTGGCTGTCTCTATCTCTGTTGAATAAATAAATAAAATCTTAAAAAAAAAAAACAAAAACCTGTTAGGTGTCAGGCCCCGACATGAAGTTCTGGAGAGACCCAGAAAGATAAAGCAGGGTCTCAGCCTCTGAGAAGCAGAGACTGGCAAGAGAGACAGACGAAGATACAAGAGGGTGCTGTCCACGAGACACAGGAGCACAGGGGTGGGAATGTGTCTCATGGCCGGGATGCCTGTCCTCCCACACTGTGCAGCCAAGGTCCTGGAGCTTCGCCCAGGCTGCAGTTCTGGGAGCCAGGACTGTGTGTGGGAGTAGCCCAGCTGGCCCACAGCCACAGGGCATGGAGCAAAAGGAATTGAGTCTGTGCCTGTGCTGGAGCAAGTCTGTTCCAGAAGGTCCAAAGTACCTAGTGCAAGGCAGAGACCAACTGAGGAGAACTGGCTTTTTATCAAAGGGCTGGCACGGAAACCAGAAACACAAGGGAGCCATTGAGAAAGTAAAGCCCAGGGTGACTGGTGGAGGCCAGAAGTTTGAAGGTAAGGACTGGGGGATGGGGTGCCTATTGCACGGAGTTGGGGACAGGGAAAGCACTATGAAAGTCATCGTGGGGGAGGACAGGCAAAGGGAAGTGGGTCTGGGTAGCCTTCCAGAGGAGAGGGCATTCCAAGTGGGGTATAGCTGGTGAGTAGGAGTTTGTTGGCAGATGGAGATTAGATGATGGGAGTGTTACGGGTTTGGGTGATCATTCCAGGGGCACACAGACCCCTCCCTTCTCCATAAAGTTCCCACAGTTGTTATGTCTGACCCAGTCGCCCTACAAGTCTGCGTTCTGCTTGGTGCTCCAGACTGCCCTGCGGCCCGCAGCCATCTCTGTACTTCATAGGTCGCCGACGTTTTATTGCCACTGAGGTCTAAGAATCTTTTTTTCTCGTCAAGTAATTACCACTGAAATTATGTGGTTTGATCTTGGAGTGATTATAAAACTCTGAGACTCCTGACTAGCATAACTTCGTTTCCCAGGGACCGGGGCCCAGAACCCCAGTGCTAGGTTCAAACATAAGGTCCGCCAGGCCTCCTGCTCTTTAACTGCCTTCGCTGAGTGGGTGGGGGAGAGCCGTGCCTCCCGGGGAGTCCTTGCTCTGCTCCCAGAGGGTGGATCAAGTTTTGGTGGGCTTCTATTTTTAGAGGAGTCCAGTAAATCCCCCAAGGTGACATAATGAAACACACCAAGTTCTGCCGTGACCATCCCTAAGCTCCTGAGTTGGATGAGCTGATGAGGCCAGCAGGACCTCAACGCCATACGAAAAGATAGTCGGGATGGAAGGAAAAGCTTACTCGAGGCGCAAAGGGGTAAGCTGGGGGAAGGGGCTCAGTGAGATGAGCCGGGGCAGCGGAAGTGGCCACGCTCTTGGAAGCTGGGGAAGGGGAAACCACTGAGAAACCTTTCCAGCACAAATTTCAGTGAGTTCCTTACAGGGACAGAGCAGGTGACGTAAGGGAATGAGCAGGCTGGCTTTGTCCCTTTTCTTTCCTTTCCCCCATAACGGAGTCTCAGGCTTTGTTGTGTTAGGCGCAGAAACACTTTGCATAGTAATCACATAAGGAGAATCTCCACTTCCACCAAGATATATGTTCGCTCCCACTTTCCTTTAAAGACACAGCCCTTTCCTTCCCGGACTTTTGATGGAGACACCGGTATAAGGAATATTTCACTCTCCTTTTAATGACACTGCCCCAGACCCACAAAATGAAAAGAAATGATTTATGGCAAGTGATACCTGGCCTCGATGTCAGAGACTAGTCGGGGGCGCCGGGGGTGGTAGGAAGCTGGATACGCATGTCCAGATCTACCATGGGCCATTGGCTTCTCTGCTTCAGCTTCTGAGGCCAGATTTTCTAATGTAGCAAAAGAAGCGGGAACAAAATTTTAATATAAAAGCTTTCCAGTTTTGAAACGTTGACTGCAAATTCACGGGTCGTGCAATGCTGCTGAGGCCAGATGTGGAGTGTGGACCCCTGACTTGCACCTGCTTTCACTGGGGATAGTGTCATTTGGCGTGGGATGGTCAACTTTCCCCAAGAATGACACCTTCGAGACACATAGAACTGGTCCAGGAGGCGGGGCTAATACCAAAGGGGGGAGGGACACAGGGGTCCAGGTGGAGGCCTTCTGGGAATGAAGGGGAAGACCTGTTTTGCTTCTCGTTTGGGTCATTCCCTTTTCCTGGTCTGCTCCCATGAGGTGATGCTGCCTGCCCCCCTATAGTAATGTTTAACACACTGCGATCTCAATCAGTCCAGAGCCCACAGGAAGGGGGTGTGGGAGCAGGCAGACGGAGGCCCAGATGCCTGGCCGGAACCCCGCGGAGCTGGGGGCCAGCCGGGCCAGCTGTATTACTTTTCCTGGGGCCACTGAAACAAAGTACCCCAGACTGGGCTGGCTTGAAACACCAGAAAGCCATTCTTTCGCAGTTCTGGAAGCCAGAAGTCTGCCATCGAGGTGTCTGTCACAGGGCTGCGTTCCCTCGGCAGGCTCCTGGGGGGGGATCCTTCCTTCCCCCTTGCAGCTCCCAGCGGCTGCCGGCCCTCCTCGGTGTTCCTCGGCTTGTGGAAGCATCACGCCCATCCCTGCCTCCGCCTCACGTGCCCAGCTTTCCCGCGAGGGTCTGTGTCTCTCCAGAGGTCCCTCTCTTTATGACAGCAGGCACTGCATTGAGGACCCACCCGGATCCAGCAGAACCCCCTCTTAACTTGATTACATCTGCAAAGACCCTGTTTCCAAACGAGGTCACATCCTGGGGTTCTGGGTGGATATGAGTTTGGGGGGGGGGGCACCATTCAACCTAGGACGTGGGCCGAGGGGAATCCCTGCCTCATTCGTTCATCAGGTGAGCGTCTGGGATGGCCAGGCCGCAGTCCCATCAGGCTGTACTGAGGCCCACCTCTGAGTCACTGCTAGCCCGGAGGGGCGGATGGGAGCCCAGGACGGCCCAGCTGGTCACCAGAGGGCTGGGGTGGGGGGCGGGCCCGGCTCCCCCCTGCAAGGCTGATGTGGAGGCAGTGGGCATTCTCTGCCCTGTGCTGGGCAGGGCATCCTGTCACCTGGCCCCCCGGCTCCGGCAGCCTGGGTCTGACTCCAGGCCAGGGCTGGCACAGGACATCTGTCCCGACAAGGTGACAAACAGCTACCACACAGCAAGGGCTCCAGTAGACCTCCAGCGGCCCGAGAACGAATCCCCGGGATGGGGTGAGGGAGCGCGCAGTTTGCATGAGGAGGTGGGACTGTTTTGAGGAACTCCCCAGGGGCCCAGAGAACCCATGTCTAAGATGTCAGGCGTGGATACGTCCCGCCCTTCCACATTTCCACCCTTCAGAGAGAGCTTTTCCACCCTTGGAATCTCGTATCGGCCCTCACAGTGGCTTTGTGGCCTTCCCCCGCCTGTGTGCCCCGATGCTGGCTCTCGCGGGAGGGTCTCTGGTCTCCGCGGGCAGAAGGCACTGTGTCCACGCAGGGGAGGGGGCAGAGAGCCTGAGCAGCACCCGCAGCTCCTTTGGGAGCATGCAGCCCCCCCCCACCCCCCGCGAGGCAGAGGTTTTGGCATTCCTGAGTTGGACGGGACATTAACTACCACCAGATCGAACCTTCCTCACAGCTTTGAGTCGGCTCCCCAAGGCTGCCCCTCAGGGTCACCCCGTGCTTGAAAAAACTGCAGACACAGGGCACTTGCTGCCCCCAAGGCAGCCCAACTCATTTTAGACAACTCTAATCTTTATCAAATCCGTCCCGATGCTGAGTCAGAATCCGCCTCCCTGGCACTTCACCCCTTAATCCTGGTTTATCCACTGGGGCCCAGCGCACAAGTATAATTCATCAAATCATCAGCTATCAGAGCTGGAGGCCACCAAGGCCAACCCCTCATCTTCAGTCCCCTCTCCTGCTCCCGATGCCACTTCCCGATGCACCAGCCGTGGCCCGGAGCGTCTGCCACTGTTATTTGTCTGCTTCCCGCGGATTTGAATAGCGTTTGATTTTTATTTCCTTGCCAGGCTCCGGTGCCCTTTCTGAAAAATCAGGTTGGCCTTGTCATTCCAGGGAAGGAAAGGAGGGTGGCAAAGGTGTCCTGTACAGGCCTGCCAAGTGGAGTCCTCGTGGCCACGCTCGAGAGCCCAAGACCTGAGCGGGCAGGAGACGGGTTCACCCACAGACAGGGAGGGGGGGGATCGTGGCAGGCCCAGCTCCCCGCGCGCCCCAGACCTACATGTGACCCCTGGCTGCAAACAGCTGCCGTTCTTCCTGCTCACACCCCCCAGCCCGATATAAAAGCACACCCATCACAGTATTTATAGGACTAGTAAATAAAGAATAAAATCGCAAGTTAAAGTAGGTTTTGATTGCCTACGTGTCGGTAAAACCCAGCTGGAATAATTTGATTCATGCATGAAAAAATGCCTCCAAAGCAGGGCCTTTTTTTAGTGTGCCGAAACCGAATCCCTCCTGCCACAGATAGAAATTTCTGCTCCTATAGTTTGGCTCCGAGACTAAGAATTAAAATCTAAAACGAGATTCCAAGAGAACTAATTATTTGCTCCCTCGAAATATACCAACTAGCCTTTCCCCAATCTTGCAGACGAAGCTGCTGAATGAAGCAAAGGGTGAGACTGTCCCCACCCCCGCGGAAGGGAACAAAGACCGTGGCCTCTGTCGGGCCTCCGGACGTAGCCCCGTGGCTCAGAGAGCCGTGTTTTTAGGCAAAATTAGCTGCCATGTGAATTCGATTTCTGTTCCCGGTATCAAGGGGCTGTGACTAATTTTATATTCTGTGAGTGGTTTTTGAGGAATGAAAAATCTATCCTTCCCACCCTCAACCGCCCACTCCCTCAAATAAGGGTTTCCCCTTCCCACGACGCCAGATTGCTTTGCAGACAATGCTACTCGCTTGTTACGGGAGACTCTGCGTTCCTGCCTGTGATGCCCCCTCGCCACCCCCGCCCCCACTACGTGCACACATGCACACATACGCAAAGCCTCAATATGGTGACCTTAAGAGTTAGCTTGGAAAAATACTTTTGTTTTAGAGACTGCGTGGGCTGGTGCAAAGATGGAAAGAAGCTCGAACAATTAAGAGCTGTGCTTTAGGGATCTGATCCCGGGAGGCAAGCTCCCAGAAGACATTCTTCACGGCTCTTGACAGTTTTTCTTTTACTTTGATACATGGTCTCCCAATTAGGCATCCAATTAGATTTCTGAGATTTGTCCTTAAAAAATATGAACACTTCTGAGGGGATGAAGGGGCTCCCAGTCACTCACAGTTTAGTGAGAATTAGTCCAATGCGATTGCTCTCCTCTGAACACCTTCGTGGGGTCAGCTACACGGAGACAGTGAGATTTGGGGTGAGAAGGAGGGGTGATTTTAGCGACAGTGTGCCTTGAGGATGGGAAGAGGCTTGCAGAGACGGAGGACCTGAAGGAAGGGACAGTGGGAGGGAGACGAGAGATGGAGAATGGCTAAGAGGATGCCGCCAAAGCAGATTTCCTCTCTGCTACCACATCGCAGAGACTCCTACACCTGGCTTCCAGCATTTGCTTGCGTTGGGTGCACCTGATGGACTTCTGTAATTTGTTTACGGATACTGACCGCCATTTTAAACACTGTTCTCATGGGGGGGCAGAATTTGAACCACCAGCCTGAAAGTGAATTTTGGGGGGTGGGAGGAGCAGAGGGAGAGGGAGAGAGAATCTGAAGCACACTTCCCACTGAGTGCAGAGCCCAACGTGGGGCTCTTTCTCACGACCCTGAGATCATGACCTGAGACGAAATCAAGAGTCGAACTGAGCCACCGAGGCGCCCCATGAATTTATTTTTTTTAAGTTGTAATTTAGGTTGTGCAAATGACAAAACTGACATTCAGAAGGCGAAAGGTGTCACGTGTGTCATAGTGAAGAGCAAGTCATTCTTCTAGGTGTAGGGCACATAGTGTCACAGATCAAGGGAGTGCTCTCTGTACCAAAAAAAAAAAAAATCATGGGGACAAGCATGCGGAGGTCACAGTCAAGTGCTTTGTCACTGACTCTGCCGCCCCCTCCCCAGTCCCTGCCACCCTTTATTTTCAGTTCTCCCCTCACGGCGGAGGGGTTTCTGAAGCGCGGCCGCAGAAGTGCCCAAATCCCTCTCGGCTGCCTGCAGATGTTCACTCCCACCGTAGGGAACGTCTGCGGAAACCTAGTTATCCGTGCTCCGATGACTGCCGTGGCTCCAGGGGTTGAAATGATGCGTGGCTTCTGGTCAGAGGACGCCGCTAGGACTGGCAGGCTCCTGGGCCTGCAGCGGTTTCAGGACGGCAGGTGGAAGCGTGGCCTTGGGGAACGAGGACTTCACCCCACCCAGCATCGCGGACCGGGGGTACCCAGCGGGAGCAGCGATGGCTAAGCCCTTGTATGCACAATGGCACATGTACGTTTTGGGGGACAAGGGCGCTTATTGTTTCATCAGATTCTCAGAGGGATCCTGATGCCCTCTGCGCCCCCTCCCCCAAAGACAGAAAACCCATCGGCACGGACAATGAGCTTACCATCACAGTAAACGCTTTGTTACTAGAGCAGAAACTCAAAGGAGGATTGGTAGTACGACAACTTCGTCAGTCAGCGTAGGTAAGGCTATGCCTTGGTAACAAATTCAGTGGCTTACTGTAAAAGAGCTTATTCTGCACTCACGATCTGAACCCGACACCGGCCGGCCAGGGAAGATGCCCGTGGCAGTCGAGGACACACCTGGACTGAGAAAGTCTTCATCTCGACCTAAGCGTGCGTTGCCACCACAGCGACGGGAAAACCGGATGGCCCCAAAGCTCGCTGGCAGCCAGGCCTCCACCCAGGAGCATTGGCGCTTCATTGGCCCAAACATGTCACATGGCCCAACCAGAGGTGGGGGGACCTGCCGTCCAGCCACGTGCCCCAAAGGAGAACCGGAATATTTGTGAACAGCCCTAATGACTACCACCGCGATATAAAATTTTTTGAAAGAAAACCATAAAGTGTTCAGCTCATCCACTTTAAAAATTAAGAGCAAGGAACATAAAACTGTATTCAGTAAATATAGTAGATAATAAAAAGAATTTCACTTCCATGTTATGGCCAATTAAGATAGACAAAGTTAAGGGGGAAGAGATTGCAAGAGAGGGAGTGAAGGAAAGTGGGAGAAGAGGCGAAAGAGGAAGAAAACGTGGAAGGGGCTTTTGTGGGGAGAAGTGGGGGGCAAGGCCAAACGTGTCCTCAAGGTTGGTCTTCTCTGCTGACTGAGCCCCACATCTCAAATCATTTGGCCCTGGCTCCTTGGAAGCCTGGCAGTCTTCCAGTTTTGCCCAGCGCCCCATCTTTCTGGGGGCCGCCCCCAGTGCCTGCGTGAAGCTCTGTGCCGGAAACACCCTTGCTTGTGCATTTCACAGAGGCAATGTACAAGGGACCGTCAAAGTGGAGCTAGGAGCCAGGCATGGTTCGTGAGCCACTCCCCCCCCCCCATCTCCCCCGCCTCGCCCCGCCAGCCACCAGGGTTCCTTTTGTGTATGAAGACCACCTGCACAGATGCCGCAGAGATACCAAAGTCTGTCAAAACCAGCAAGGAAAACCTCCTTCCTTAATTCAGTAACTGAATTCAGTGCACGTGGTGAAACTATTACATAAATATGCTAAGCACATCTTTTATAATAGAAAAGACTCGTTCGTTCTCTCTGTACGTCCGCATGTTTTAAAGGCATAAACTAGCCCCAAGGGCTGCGTCTTCCTCCACCCCCGCTCCTTTCCTGGCTCCCAGAGCTGAGGTTTCCCTCTGCCCTAGGAAAGTGACGCTTCTGTGGCGGTCCTTCCGTGGCCGCCTGCCATTCCCATTCACAACCCACAGCCCAGAAGTGGGGAGGTCAGCCAGGACTTGTCTCTGTGCTCCCGGAGGA
Organism: Ursus arctos; assembly: GCF_023065955.2. Classification (NCBI taxonomy): domain Eukaryota; kingdom Metazoa; phylum Chordata; class Mammalia; order Carnivora; family Ursidae; genus Ursus; species Ursus arctos. The sequence goes on along the minus strand of NC_079873.1, from coordinate 33,222,575 downwards.
GGTATGTGCCTAACCGAGAGAGGGGAGAAGTTGGGGGCGAGGGGAGGAATCCTGGGGCTAAGACGGGGCTGGGGTGTCTTGTATTTTCCAGATTTGTTTTGGTTTTTCTTTGCTGCCATCACCCCAGGCTAAGGTAGTGCGAATATCACCTTTCAAGGGCCCTTGAACCCTGTATCAGTGAGCTGTTGCTGTTTAACAAACGACCCCAAGATTTAGTGGTCTACAACAAGGACTATTTATTATTTCTCACTGGTCTGTGGCTTGGTCAGGGGATTCTTCTGGGCTGGGCTGGGCTCTAGGTCTCCACTGGGCTCGCTCATGCACCCAGCAAACTGGTATGATGACTGGGGCTTCTCTCACCACCACCCCCCCGCCAAGCTGGCCTGGGTTTGTTCACATGGCCATCGTAGGGCTCCAGGAGCGACTGGAGGGCAAGTCCCAATGTTCCAGAGCTTTTCAGACCTTTGCTTGGGTCACTTTTGTTACTATCTCATTGGCTAAAGTAAGTCACGTGGCCAATCTAGATTAAGGGGTAAGGAAATAGACTCTAATCCCTGCTGGGAGGAGCTATGAAGTCACATTGTAGGGACAGGGCTATCAGGAGGGGAATCCTCTGTGGTCATTTGTGCACTCTACCACTCCTGAATCCTGGCCTTTCCATTCCACTTCTTCCCTGGCATACGTTTCCCTGATGCCCTTCCTCTCTGCCCCACAATCCAGCACACAAAGGCAGCGTGGGGCCAATGTGCACTACACTGTGAGAGATTTGGGGTACCATTACGCATGGCAAAAGGACCGTCTCTGGCCTGTATATGACAGCAAAAACCAATCTAAAATAACAGTGTGTTTAAAAAAAAACAGAAAGTTCTCTCAGGTTAAACAGGCAGCCTAACAGCCTTGATGAAATCATCAGAGACCAAGACGGCTTCTAGCTCACCGATGCCTACCGCTGTCAGGCAACTTCCCTTGTCCTCATGGTCTAAGAAGGCTGCTAGAGCTCCACCCATCACATCTGCAGGCAGCAATATGGAGGAAACGGAAAAGGACTGATCTTTCTCTTAAAGGAGGCCTTTCAGCAGTCTCACTCACTCCTGCTGATGTCTCATTGGTCTGAAATCAGCCACACTTCCAGGTGCAGGACTCACCTACCTGCTGAGGTGGCTGAGGCAAGGCTGCACACATCGATATTCTAACACATTTTTGGACTCAGAAGGAGCAGAACGGATGTTGGGATCTTTGCCAAATGAGGTCTTTCACAAACATGCCGTGTGAGTGCGAAATCACGAGACATCTTTGCACACATCTCATTTGCTGAATTATCACAGCCGGGGTGGAGTCACGTCCTGTCGTCAGTAGCTCCGGTAAAGGCACACATTCCCCTACTGTGGCCCCTGAGTGTATTTGCCGTTCCCTGTGTTCCCGCAGCCTCTTGGGCAATGCTCTGAGAGGGCCCAGGACTGGCTCCCCTACTTCATCCCAGGGTTGAGGTTCATTTTCACTTTTTCCTAATTTGAGCCTTGGATATGACACTCATGCAGTCAAGGTCACAGGTCCACAGCATACGGCTCATTGACTTTTTAACACACGTCTGCATGCAGGTAACGCCACCCAGATCCAGTTATAGAACTGGCCCCCTACCCCCACCCAGAAGGGTCCCCCTGCCTGGATTCCATCGACATCCACTCCCAGAGGTAACTGCGAGTCTGGCTTCTGCTACTATTGTGGCAACAAGTTCTTTTCGGGCCGCCCAGATTCTTCGGAACGACATCTGCGCCGGGGGCCTCTGCTCTCTGCCTGGTGTTTTGGGGTAACACTCCTCTCTCCCTGTCTACTGCAGCCAGGCAGGAGCAGAGCCAGGAGGCAAGGCTGCGGCATCCGGGGTAGGGCGGAGCTATGACCAGACCGAACTTTCCGGCTGAGCTTGACCAGAGCTCAGCTGCACCCAATCAGTCACCTGCACGGCGGGGCCCTCCGACGCCAGGTTGTAAAATGGCACGAAGCAGGTCTGCCGGCGAACCGGTCCTCCGCTTCTCTTCCGCAGCCTCTGAACAGAGGCTCTCTGCTTCTGGTCTTCCTGTCTCTCAAGGCTTCCTCGTGTTCCAAAAGGAACATGGCATTCCTGTGCAGGCGCTTATCCCCTCCTACCCCCACCGCCCTGCCTGGTCCTGTTCTCCCTGCTGGCACCCCATCCACGGAACCTGACGATTTATGCAATTTGACACGTTCTTTGTGGCCACCATGACTGATGTGTGCAAGGGACACGGAGACCCACTTTGGTTGTCAAACTGATGCTCCGGGTGCCGTCCTCAGACCAGCGGCATCGTCCCCATTTGGGAACGTGTTAGAAATGCAGACACCAGGCCCCCATCCCAGACCCGCTGAACCTTGTCACTGGATCCCTAGAGGATTCATGTGTCCCTGATATTCAGGCTGTGACACCAAGAGGCGCTCTAAGGGGGCAGTGGGCACTTGATCAGTAAGCAGGGGCCCCCAGAAGCACCTGCATCCAGGTGGCCCCTTCTGGGTGCCTTGCCTGGGTAGCAGCTGGACAGAAAGCCCCCCGCTGCTGTATTATACTGGGAGAGCTTCATTACCCCACTTCTCGACTCTATCACCCTTGCCTCTGACTTTAGAAACTGTCTTTTCCTTACTACCAATCCACAATCCCTTCTCTGCAACAGAAACCCAAAGATTTTCCGTTAGGTTTGGCACAAATGCATTTGGTAGCGATACCTGGTTTGAACCGATGTGACGCTTTTTATAGTCATTATTTATCCCAATTTGCATGATTCCTCATATGTTTCGGCACAGCAATATTAACGTGTCTGATTGCTCACCAGGGGATGTTTCCTCAGACCTGGTTTCTGCAGGGCTTACCTTCCTGATCCACAAAGACTTCTCAATTCGGAAACTCATCTGGCCCGAAGGGTCTAGGATGGGGTTAGAGACCTTTACCTCCTTTCCCTTTCATAAATGATGCATTCCATTTTTTAAAATTTCCCCCTTCCTGGCAAATAATAATCGTCATAATAATTGTTATTGTTAATTACAAAGGTAAAACTTTCATGGAAAAATTCAGGCTATGGAAGTAGAGGACCCCGTCCCTGCTCCACACCCCAGCTTGGTGTCTGCCTTATTTCATTTTTCTTTTCTTTTCTACACTTGCACAGGTGTACCCTGAAACACGTGTGGGCACACACATTTTATTTACTTATTTATTTATTTAAGATTTCGGGGTGCCTGGGTGGCACAGCGGTTAAGCGTCTGCCTTCGGCTCAGGGCATGATCCCGGCGTTATGGGATCGAGCCCCACATCAGGCTCCTCCGCTATGAGTCTGCTTCTTCCTCTCCCACTCCCCCTGCTTGTGTTCCCTCTCTCGCTGGCTGTCTCTATCTCTGTCAAATAAATAAATAAAATCTTAAAAAAAAAAGATTTCATTTATTTACTTGACAGAGAGCAAGAGCGAGAGAGAGCACAGAGGGAGAGGGAGAAGCAGACCCCCTCGCCAAGCAGGGAGCCCTATGCGGGGCTCGATCCTAGGAGCCTGGGATCATGACCTGAGCCGAAGGCCGAGGCTTCACCGACCAAGTCACCCAGGCGCCCCCACATGTGAATAATAAAAGTGCAATCACACTTTGCATAGCCCCCAGCACCTCCGCCCACCCCCACTTGAACAGCGTATGGGGGGAAAAGCACACAGCAACACTTGAACGTGTTTGGCAGAAGCTGTAGGTGCCCTGCTGTATCCCTGGAACCTTCCCTCGTGCAGGTGTGCCATCTGACTGCCGGGGTCCACGTCCTTGGGATCGAGGGCTGTCTCCAATGCCAAACGCAGGGAAGCGCCGGGGAATTAACAGCTCCGGAAGCAGCCCTCAACCAAGGAATCTCCGGAGTTGGTGTAGAATTCTGCCAGCTCCCTTGCTCTTGGGCAATAACTTGGAGGCGTTTCCTAGACTCTCCCCTGCAGGAATGAGCCCCAGTTGTCCATAGGGGTAACCAGCTTAACATTGAGAGCACACCTTCTTTAAAAAAAACAACAACATTTCTTTATTTTAAAGAGAGAGAGTGCACATGCACTTGGACTCACGTGTGGGGAGGGGCAGAGGGAGAGGGAGAGAGAGAGAGAGAGTCTCAAGCAGATGCCTCGTTGAGCGCGGAAGCCGACGCGGGGCTCGATCTCACGACCCTGAGATCATGACCTGAGCTGAAATCAAGAGTCAGACGTCTCACCGACCGCCCAAGCGCCCCACGAGAGCACAGCTTCTATAGCCTGTCTTCCCCACCCTGGCTCCTGTCCCCACTTTTCTCTGCCTCCCACCCATGCCTCTCCCGAGGTTCTGCCACCTCCTGAATAAATAATCTGCCTTCTAATGCTTGTCTCAGGGTCAGTCTCCTTAGGAACCCAAACCATGACAATCGAGAAATGCCTTTTGCTCTTTATTAATTGTGGAGTATGCCACAATATGGCTATGCCATGATTTCCGTAACCATTTCCCTATTACAGTCCTATTATTGCATAATTATGGGGCTGCTAATTTCTCAGTGTGACCCCCGAGGCTGTGGCAGACCTCCTTGTGCATGCATTTTTGGGTGCAAGCATGAGTATTTCTGAAAGAAAGGCCCGTAGGGGTGGAGTTTCTGGGTCAAAAGGTAAGGATGTTTAGATTTTGACAGATCACGCAGGCATTTGCCTTAAAATATGTTGCATGTTGCATCGTTTTCTCTTTGAGTGTGTCTGCTCCAGCTAGGTGGGCTGGCTCCGACCTGCTCCCCTGCTCCGAATCTGCATTCTTCGGGGAGCGTGTGCCAGCTCGCAGGACATCTTCTGCTCCCACTAGTTAAACACGCACACGTGCACTGCATTTTCACCAACTGTCCCTCAGGCTATGATTATGCCGCCCGCCTGTAACTGGTTCCCTCTGAACGCCAACGCTCCTGCCCCTGCCTGGTGCCTTCCAGGGGCCCCATGTGTTTCCACAAGCCAGGTGTCGGGGAGGGGGAACGGGGGAGTGCGGCCACCCTCGCCCTCCGCCTAAGCCATTCATTTTTGTCTCCTTCATGGCTGTCTGTCTTCCCTTAACAGCTTTTGTTCTAGAGGATGCCCTGTCTCTACCCCGGGCTGAAATAGATTTATATATCTGTCTTGCTGTAAACACCTCCTATGTCTTCTCCTCGTCAGGGATGGGGGTAAGAGGAAGAGCCGAGCTGAGAGAGCTGGAGAAGAACGGCTTCCCGAGGCTATGGCTGAAGCTCCTAGAACTAGCCAGACCTGAAGCCTCAGTTTTTGTCTTGGTTTGTGTCCGTAGAAGCAGATCCTGAGACAAGCATTTGATTCTAAGTAGTTTCTTTGTAAAATGATCACAGGAGCACACACAGGGGAGTGGAGAAGCACTTGTCTCTCGTGCCTTGCCTTTGGCGGGGACCGCATTTGTCCTCGAGGGATCACTTGGTTTTTCACCTGTAATTCCTCTGTCCCCAAGCAGCCTGAGGGCCTAACTCCCTGGGTGCCAACCACATGCTAAGCCACAGCACCGCTGGCGGGGGGGGGGTCAGTACTTGGAGGGCGTTTGATTGTTGAGGTTCAGAGAGAGTAAGCAATTTGCCCAAGGTCACACAGCTAGGACAGGATGCGGCAAAAACATGGACTCGGGTCTGGGTGACCCGACGACCAGTGTTTCTTGCTGCCTTTCTTGCTCCCGGCTGCCCGTCCTTTACCCAGCACCTTCTCTCATTAGGTGCCACTCTCTCAGGTCCCACCCCCACAAAATAAGAACAGAAAACAGTTTCCTGTCCTTGTTGGTTCCTTCCCAGCACCCTGGCTCACTGATCTCCCTGCATTTCCCCCATTTGCGTGGAGAGTTCTTTCTGGCATTCCCATGGTGGCTTCTCCGTGCCTACAGCAAGAAAGAAGCCCCACTGGTTTTGAACAAAGTGGGGCTTATTGTGACCGCCCCACACTGTGGGGAAGCAAGCCGAGGCCCAGAGAGGCAGTGTGAGAACGCCGAGGCCACACAGCTGACAGTTGGCAGAGCTGGCCTTGGGAGCAAAGTTTACCTCGAAGCCTCGGTGGGGCTCCCTCAACACAAGGTGTTTACAGAACGCCTGGTGGTCCGTCCCGCTGCCCGGATTCCCACGGGCAGGGAGCCACGCGTGACCTCACTTAGGGGTGGAGTCGTGGTTCCTGTCTTTATCAGCATTTGGCAAAAGGCATTCCAGTCTCCTCAGACGTGCCTGCGAAGGGGACTCACAGAAAGTTCCCCAAGGAGCTGGGAGCCTGAGAAAGGCCTGGCTCCACCTTCCAGGGAGCCTCAGCCGATCTGGCCGGAGCAACCGTTTCTCCAGGAACCAGGCCCGTGCTGCTCGGAGCGACACTTCAGGCCCACACAGCCCTCAGAGGGAGGGCTCCGCCAGGGGCCCAGGGGCCAGGAACAGGCAGGCCCTGTCCGACTGTCGCCCAGCAACGCCGCACACAAACACTTGCTGACAGGAAGAGGCGAGCGGCGGTAAAGCCGCCTGACAGGGAGGTGATGGGGCAGCAGGGAGAGGCGGAGGGACACGGTGTGTAATTGCCGAGCCGGGGGCTGGCCAGTGGCCAGCGCACTGAGTTTAACCGTCTGTGTCACTGCCCTCCACGTTCAAGGAGAATGCCGCCTACTGCCATGTTTCCAGGCTGAGTGCCCTGTCGCGGTCCGGCCTGGGCCGACCCTGGGAGGACACATGTGGGGTCAGCTTTTGGCATGCCCCCCCCCCCCCAGTCACATCACATCACATCACAGGCCGGGTGGCTGCGCCTAGACCCAATTGGGGAAGGGGAGGCCAGCTCTGGCGCTGGGGGGCCTCGGGTTCCTGCCCCCCCTCCCTCTGCCCTGCCCCTGCTGCTGCAGGCTCACCGTCTTGGAAACGGCTTCTGAGGAGGGCATGGGACTCGTGGAGGGTCTGTACCACAGCCCCTTTTACCAGGGAGAGCTCAGCCTACGCTGGGAGGCCAATACAGACACGCTGAGGCTTCCAGGTGGAATGTGCTAGAAGCATCTCCCGCCTTCCTGTTGTTCTTCCTTCTTAGGCTCCCCTTTACTCAATGAACCTCCCACTCAGCCCCGAATTAGCTACAGAGGCCCTTCAAACATGCCCAGGACGGCTGTGCAGCGGGGACCCAGGCGAGAGACAGGCGGATGGGAGTGGGGAAGGGCCGATGCAAAGCCGGCCCCCCCAGAGGCAGCCGGCCCCTTGGCCTCTAGAAGGTCAACCCGACAGCAGGCTGTGGAATCTGATAGCGCTCCTGTAGCTTCCAAGAAATAATTATTCCCAGGAAAGTGTTTTCAATTTTAGATAAACTGCTGTTTAAAACGCAGAAAGGACAGAACTCGAACAGTGGCAACAGCGTGCGGCTTCCCCCAGCGGGCCCGTCATTAACCATTGCTCCCCAAGCTAAAGGCTGCGGCTCTACCCCCAATTAACAGCCGCATTCCAGCAAGCTCCCTGTTTATCAAGGCATTAGCGCTGACATCTGGGGACGGCGCCTGCCCAGGCCTGCCAGCAGGGAGGGGTGAGCTCCCATCCACCCACACTCCCACCGCGGCCCGGGCCCTTGCCTCAACAAAGGGTGGGCCCCCTCCGAGGCCGGCTTCCTCCCACTCCATGCCCACCACCAAGTCGTTCTCCCGCCAGCCGGGGGTGAGCCAAGTGGCCCCGTCCCCGCGGGGACACGTGTGCCTCTGTGTGACTGTGTGCGCGCACGTGTACCCATGTGGAAAAGCCTGGTTTCTGGAGAAGATGGCGTCTGGGGACGATTCTCCATGGAATTTTCTGGCAACGGAAATGCTTTCTCTACCTTCTCAAGCCCGTTTGTGTGTGTGTGTGTGTGTGTGTGTGTGTGTGACAGCGCGTACATGTCTGTGCAGGTGTGAGTGTGTGCATGTTTGTATGGGTGTGTGTATACAGTGTATGAGTGTGTGTGTGTGTCTAGGGGTGCCACAGCTACTCTCTTCCTCCTATTTCTCCCTTTCATTATGTGCCCTCTTTTTCTTCTTTTCCCTCGTTATCACTAAAGCATTGATGAAACACCTGTCTGCCCCCTTCTCCAGGCCTGTGCGGATTCTGTGGAGCCCAGATGTACTAGTTGCAGTGACATGAGCCGTGGTCCCCCAGTGCTTGTGAGAGCAGGAAGCCCAGCAGCTGCGTCATTCCAAGGACCCGGGACCACTGGGGCCGGGAAACCTTCACTCTGCACCACCAGGCCTTCCTGTGCACCGCCCTCCCCTGGCCCTGCTGGGCACCCGCCCCCGGCATGACTTCTGCTGAGCTCCCACTGTCCTCTGTGCGGCACACCCTTGCCTGATGCCTTAAATGTGGGTATCGCCCAAGGCCTGGTTCTCGGCCTTCCCTCCGCCCCTGGTGCCCCAACATCCCCCAGCATCAGGGCCAAGCCATTCCCAGGGGCGCAGTGGTGACTTCGGGACCCTGAAATCCACAGCTCTGGTCTCAGCTTGCTGTCACCTTCACCTCAGTACTCTTGCAGCGCTTTTGATTCAGGAATCAAACCAAATCCCCCTCTTTGCCCTAACAGAGTTCCCCATATCTATCAGAGACGCCTGTCACTATTCTGTCAGCCCGCACTCGAGCTTCCTGTTTGACTCGCCACCCCGCCCCCCAAAGCCTGCTTCTGAATCAGAGCAGGTCCTTGTCCAATGTCTACGTTCCCCCCTCTCCTGTCGCTCCTGCCTGGCCACCCTGGGACTTTACTGATGAACTGGAAAGAGACAGGGATGGGCTCCTTCCCTCGGGCTGAAAACAATGCCCTCCACCCACACCAGGCTCTTGACCTTTGATCCCTCCTACACACAGCTGCTAGATTAATCTTCCCCTGCCGTGGGCCGGGCCCACCTCTGGGCCTAGAATTGATTCCAGTGAGTTGAGGGTAAATGGTGTGGGTGCCAGGCCTTTTGCAATTTGTGGCTTTGAACAAACGCTGGTTACTGTTTCAACAAACTTAGGAGGGGTGGGGTGGGGCGGACAGGTCTCACGTCTCTAGCGAAGCCTTCTGACGGGAGATCTGAGTAGTCAGGATCCATTCTCCATCTTCTCCCCAGTCCCCATGGTTCAAGTGAAGACAGCCATGCTCCCAGGGTCCTGGGGTGGGCCATGGCCCAAGCTGGCCGATTCCAGCCAGGCAGCAGCAGCCCTGGGGATTTTTCTGGAACTGCGGGGACAGGGCGACGGTTCTAAATCAGGATTGCTCTACTAATAAAATGTAAGTCTGAAACTGCTGGTGGCCATCTTGTCATCACTTGGGATAAGTGCCTGGAATCAGCCATGCCTGAAGCCAAGTACCTTTTAACATGTTGGTTTCCTGAGCCAATCCTTTTTTTTTTTTTCTTTTTTGTATTGAGCCAGTCTGAGTGGCGTTTCTCGGCCTTAGAACAGAAAGAGTCTCGCCTGCCCCAGCCCTGAGAGACTTCTCCCTGGAGCTCTAGATCCTTGCTTCCCTTACCCTTCGCTGGGCTCTGACTGCATTCAGTTTCGTGGGCGCTGGGGGAGGGGGCGCTTGTCTCGTGCGCGCCACCGCGGCCCGGAGGTGGTCATTCCTGATGGAATAGCAGATGAACCCCACAGCCACCTCCCAGTTCGCGGCCCCTCCCTGGCACCTGCAGGCCAGGCTCTAGGTGCTTTACCTATGCTTGCTCGGCCCTTACCACCCCCTGAGATGGGAATGAGGCCTGTCCCCGTTCTGCTGCTCGGGAAACTGAGGCAACGGAAGAGTCAGAGAACACCCCCCCGGGTAACATAGTTAATTCGTTGCAGAGGCAAGATTTGACTCCTGGCTGGCTTGCTCCGGAATGCTGGTCCCTAACCGCCCCATCCTGCCGCCCCATCCTGCCGCCCCATCCTGCCGCCTCTTAACCATGCTGCGGCTTTATCCCTTTTTTCCAGGTCCTCTAGGGTGCCTTGAGTTCCTCCTGCTTGGGATGAGAAGTCCGCCTCCCAGCAGACTGGTATACAGAGGGGCACCACAACCGCCCTGGATTTATGTTGGGCCCCTCACCCAAGCAGGCTGTGGAGCAGCCAGAGAGCCCCGCTTAGGACACGGGCTCTGAGGGAGCCTGGCCTGTCCCCTAGTCCTGTGTGCCTCATGCCAGGGCCCCCTCGCCATCGTGGGCAGGGTGGGAAGCAGCTCCAATCCCACCTTGAACTGCTCGGTCTTTAGCTGCCCCTTTGAGTCTGAACGTCCGGGGTTGGGTCCCACTGGAGAGCCTTCCCCCGGTGGCGGGGTGGCCGAACGGGTTGCATTTCCAGGCAAGAGAGGCTGGCGTTAGGGCTACCCTGGGGAGGTGGCCAATCGTCCCTGGTTCTACACTTTGGTGGCTGCCTCATTTTGCAGAACTCTGTAGCAGCGTGCGCACGCTGAAAACGGTCCTTCAGAGTCCCTTCGACTCAGCTGATGCAAGCCTCCCCGGCTCTGGCTCCAAGAGCATCGCATCGACGTCATGGTCTGCAGTTTTCAGATTCATCTATCGTTTCAGCATTTTGGAGGCTCGGGGAGGCATTAAGTTCATCTCCTGGCTTCAGAGGAGGAGTTTTTGTCTTCTTGACATCACCAGGATTTGGGCCCTGCAGCGAAGCTCATCGAATGAACAGTCGTACATTGGGCCTTTTCCGCTTGCCTGGCGCTGGGCTTGGAAGCTGGAGATACAGAAGTGATGGCAGAGCTCCGCGTCCCAGGAAAACAGCCATGTCCAGAGTGCTAAGAGCCACGATGGTACTGAGCAGAGGAGAAGGTGACAGTGCTAGAGAAGGCTCTGGAGAAGCGACACTCCCCTGCATGGGCCCCCAGAGGACACGGACAAACTTCTCATCTTCCCCAGGCTGGTTCCTGCAGTTGTTCACCTGTGAGCCTGGCCCTGCGCACGTATTTTTCTTATCCTCAATACAAATGCAAGATCAGTAGCACACCCACTTTGAAGATAAGAAAACCAAAGCGCACAGGGGTCCAAAGACTCCGCCTTCTTGTCTCAGTTCTGAAGTTTGAAGGGCCTTCTCTACTCCAGAGGTCATGGTGGGACCCACCAAGGCCACCGTTGTGACCACGTTGCCAGTCAGTTTTTCCCTGCTTGATCTTTGTCCCTCATATAGACCCAAGTGTTGACCTTGAGACCACAACCCAGTAAGCTCCTCCACCCAAATTTCTTTTTTTTTTTAATTATTTATTTGAGAGAGAGAGAGAGAGCGTGCCCAAGTGGGGGGAGGCACAGAAGACAAAAATCGTCCAGCAGACTTCCTGCCGAGTGCAGAGTCTGACTCGGGGCTCGATCCCACGACCCTGAGATCATGACCTGAGCTGAAACCAAGAGTGGGACGCTTAACTGACTGAGCCACGCAGGTGCCCGTCCGTGCGTCAAAGTCTGCATTCTGGAGAACCCGATCTAAGACACCGTGTTACGTACCTTTGTCGTCTGATTTTGGTAGTCTGTGAATAACGAAACCTCCAAAATAACAGTGACCTAAATATGCCAGAAATTGATTTCTCACGTAAAAGTCGAGAGGTTGGAAGTCCCAGTGAGATCTAAGCGTCAGTAACTTGGGCTACTTTGATGTTGGTACTGGCACGACATGGCTTCCGGACCCAGAGTTACCTCACGGTTCCAGACGGCTGCTCGAGCTCCCATTGGATTCCTTTTCATGCGTGCAAGAAGAGAGCAAAGAGGGATGCGCTCTTTTTTCTTCCAGATCATATTCCAGAAGTTGCTTCCGCTTGGATCCCACTGGCCAGACTTGGTCACGTGGCTACACATGGCTGTAAGTTGAGGCTGGGACATATAGTCTTTACTGGGGGAGATGGGCATGTATCCAGCGCAAAACTGGGGATTTGATGTCTCAGGGGAAAGAAGAAGACGGATATTTACAATAACTAGCAGGCTCTGGACATGTGCCCCCCACCTCCTGCAAAGCTACCCAGGGCTGTTTGGAGCCCCGGGGAGGGCAGAGGCTGTGTGTGGACTGCCTGGCATTTGGGGAGCACTCCTGGCAATCACCCCTCATCTCTACACCTCAGTTTAGATCCGGGAGGACTGCTGGCTCTTGCTATAAAGGCCCTTCGGCCTGGCTTGAGGCCTCCTTAAAGCGAAATCAGCTCACCCCCTCCCTCCCAGAAGCTCCCAGGGGAAGAATGACTTTTCTTCTTACTTGCCCCCTCCTTTTCTCTTTGATCTTGTGGTTCTTTAAGCGGGGCGTCTTTCAGTCTCTCCTGGGGCAAAGAGGCATCCCTTGTTTACCCACAAATAATTAACTGCTATAGTCACTTCACATATACACAGACGGCATCGCCATAATTACAGAAAATATATTACACATCAGGCACATGGAATGGGGGCAATTCACCACCCAGCGGGGCCTGGAATCAGAGGTGAATGGATGTATCAGCTGGCCCTGGGTTTTATCCCCGGCTGGGCTCCTTTGTGCATTTCTGGGCCTCTCTCTGCGCCTTGTAGGCTGCGAAGCTGTGATGAGTGGCCCCCTCCCAGCGTGTGTGTATATAGCCAAGCCTCCCCCTACACTCCCCTTTTTGCTGAGGCCGTAGAAACAGCGGGTTTGCCAGAGCACTGACTGTGTGACTGACCAAAGGGGAGGAAGCCATTGGAACAGGGTAGGGAGGTGGGCTGTGCAAGGAAGGGGCTAAGGAGGGGAAGAGGGGGAGGGGAAGGGGAGGGAGGAGAAAGATGAGGATTGACTGAAGGAGAGGGAGGCGTGGACCAAGACAGAGGGATGGGCTCAGAGCTCCTTCCTTAGGGTACTTGCCCGGAAGGGAGAAGAATGGTGAACATCTAGAGCTGGAGGGCGAGCCCGCCTCCTTCTGAGGGCACAGGATCAGCAGGGGGGGAAAGGGCACCCTGAACTCCGCGGTTCTGATTGAGTGCACCTGGCTGGGGGCTAAGGATCTGCATCTCTACCTCACTTCCGGACGCTGCGGCTGCCGGTCCGAGGACCACACTTTGAGTAGTAAGGATTCACAGCCACTTTCAAATTCATTCTCTCTTTCAGTCCTCACGATGACCCTGTCTTACAGCCGAGGGAATTGAGGCTCACAGATGCCAAGTACCTTGTGTGAGGTCCCTGGTCAGCCAGCCCATGGCTTTCTGTTGGTTTCGTATGTAGAGCCGTGTCTCCGCGTGCGCTGGAGAACATTTGCGAATGTTGGGGGCTGGGGAGGACAGATCGAGCTCAGAGGGTCGGAGAGTGCCTGGGACCTGTCTGGCGTGTGAGCTCCGAGGCCTTGTTTTTGGGCACCGAGAAGCCACGCCACGCAGGGGAAAGAAGTGGCTGCGGTGCGTGCAGAAAGGAGGATAGGCTCAAACCGAGGAGTAGACTCTATCATCTGTTAGCCTGAGCCGAGCGGGGCTGGGTCACTAAGCCGTGTGCCCGGAATTGCTCAACCTGAAGATGGGTTGTCTCTTGCAAAATGCTCACACCTCGTAAGATCAAATCTCTGTGTTCTGCCTGCGAATGTCTCGGTTCGGATGCACAGAGGAGGCAGCCTCTCTTACTCTGTGAGAGTAAGTCATAGAGCTGTCTTCGAAGAAGGGCGTGCTCTGGGCGGCAGGGGTGGGCGCGTGCGGAGAGAGGTATTAAATGAGGTAATGCGTGCAAAAAGCTTGGCATTGTGCTGTGGGCTCCTCACGTGAACGCTTTTGTGGATTATATTAATAAATCAGAGAGGCCTCTTGAAATATGACGTAAGGGCTTAGTGGCAACGACCTCCCTGCCGTGGGTCGGCCACATGCGTGAGAGCCACTGAAGTGAGGAGCCTTAAGGATGTTGTAGGTTCTTACAGAACTTAGGGTCTGCCAGGGAGATGCCAAGTTAAAAAGAGACTCCTAAGGAATGGGCGAACTCAGGGCTCTGTGAGGGGTCCATATTGGCTAGACTTGGGGTGGTCCATCTGGGAAGGCTGTGCAGAGGGAGGAGGAGGAGGAGGAGGACGTGACCATGTTTCTGGAGTAGTCTAGGTCCTCCAAGAAAGCAGATGCCAGAAGAGGATTACATGTGCAAGGATTTTACTGGGGGACATTTCTGTGAGAGAAGCAGGGAGGAGCTGGGCAAGGCTGGGAGAGCCGCCGAGAGCCAGTGATGCCCTCCGACCCGAGAGAGAGAGGGCAGGGAGGTGGGTGGGAGCAGCCTGGACTGTCCTGAAGTCTCTGGAAGGTTCCACAAGGCCGGCAGACTGTCCTCAAACCAGTCAGCCGTCAGAGGAGTCCCATTTCTCGCAGGAACATGGCCACTTTAGCACCAAGCGTCTCTGGGTCGGTGGCTGGGGCAGTGGGTGGGAAAGCAGCCTTGGCCCGAGTGCTGGCTCAATTTCAGAGCTGGGCGGCCAGGGCCCTGATGTGCTTTTGTTCCCTGGAGTCGGAGACTGTTCCCAAACAGTCGTTTTCCAATCAGTTGCCTACGGGAAGGGGAAAGACCTTGAACTCCGTTGGGGACAAGGGCCCCAAGCCCATTGCAGTGCCTCCCGTGAAGTTGTCACTCTATAAATACTCCTCAACCGGCTGCAGAACCGGAAGCCAGATCCTTCCGTCCTGGGGAGTTTGTTTTCCTTTTGCTCAACGTACCCTCAAAATGAGATCGATTCCTTTATTTCCGAAATGTTTCCCTCTTGTGACATTCAGCCCTTTTTTGCAAAAGTGGCCAGGGGCTGGCACAGCCCCCTCCCACCGCAGTCCTCCAAGGTGAGAGGCCAGGCCTCTTCCTCTGCCTGTAGACAACACGGCTCAGCTCGGCTGGATTCTCTCTCCGGGGAGAGCCTTGGCCCCACAGAGCAGAACCACCTTGGGGTCAGATCTGCCACAAGACAGGCATCCCAGCGGGGGCTCCCTTGCTTCTAGAGGGAAAGGCCCAGCTGTCTTTCATCACCGAGGCTTACTCCGTTCCCTGCCCCTCTGCCCCACAGGCAGCGTGTCGCCCCCTTGGACACTGGGTACAGAGGGCCTGCAGCAGTCACAACAGCCGGGGGAGGGGGCTTTGCGCTTCCCATCAGGAGAGAAGTGGCAGCGACCCACGGGGACGGCCTCCAACCCCCACCCCCACTCCGCAGGACTCCAGGGGGGCTCAACCTCTAGGGGCAGCCTCCGCCCCGCTTCTCCGGAGGCTGCCTCTGAGCCAGGCGGGACCCGGTTCCCGCAGGTGCTCCACCGCCGTCTTGTACGCACGCGCTGTGCCTGCAGAGGCAGGGACCATGGTGCGGCCTGTGCAAGGCAGCCCTGCTTACTGAGTGCGGGTCGGTGCATGTACGTGCGTACGTGTGTGTACGCACACGGGTGAGGGGGAGCCCCTGAAACCTAGGGGGGGAATAGCGCGAGCGATGAGCAATTTCTCACCTGACAGTTACGTCACTGCGGATGAATCGAACAGAATCAGCGCGTGCCAGTCATCTACCACCCCCAGACGCCGCCAGCAACCATGCTTAGAATACTATAGCCCTTGCTCCGTGCGGGTCCTGTTCTGAGTATGAACTCATGGAACCCTGACAGTGCCTGGTGAGGCAAGTCCCCCTATCTTGCCCACTTTACAGACGGGCAAACCGAGGCACCGAGAGGCTAAGCCATTTGCTTCGGGTAATTTATGCAGGAAGTGGCAGCCCTCATCATAGCTACTGGACTACAGACAGGGTTTGTAATCGCCTTGCAGAAGAAAAACGGAAAGCTAAGCCCCAGGTAGGAGTGGAGTTCTGGAAAGGCTGTATTACAGAGCACCAGACCCTGGGGAAATCTCTGCATGTTTTAAAAAAAAAAAAAAGCACCTCATGTCCCAGATTACCAGTTACCAAAAAGCCTCACAGTTGGTAGAGGACAAAGTTCTTGGCACCAGAGAGAACATCTAGAAATGCTGAGCTGAATCCGTGTGGACCATCGGCATTGCTTTCGAGAAGGAGTCTGGCCTTTATGTCATTTGCTTGTTCATTACTTCCCAGGGGTGACGTGGCCAAGCAATTCTGGTCACACGTGCTTTCCAGGTTGCAGGCCTGTGGATAAACCCAGGTAGGGTCTGGGAGTCGTGGCGATGGAGACGCCCCTCCGAGCCCCAGGCCATGGGCAGGGAGGGTGGGCACTTCCCACACGGGGCTCTGCAGCTCTCTGAAGGCCTTTTGAAGATCAAAGAAAGATTGGATCATTTAGTCTTGTCTTGGTAATTACTGTATGTCTTCTATTTGTATTGTATTTAGACTCCTCGACCTTGGAAAACCGGTTTTGTGGACACAGAAGCTTAGTGGGCTGCAAGAAAAACCAGCTATTTTAGGATCTCCGATGGTTTCTGGGGGTCAAGACTTCAGGAAGGGCTCAGCTGGGTGGTTGTGCCCGGGGCCTCAGATGTGGCCGCAGCGGGAAGGGGACTGACGCGGGGATGGGGGGGCTGGCCGGGCATTTCTCTCTTTGTCCGCAGTCTCGGGGCCTCTCCGTGTGGTCGTTTAGCGCGGGCTGGTTTGGCCTTCCATCTAGCACGGCATCCTCAGGCTAGCGAGGCACGTGGCTTGGTGCTCCAGGCCCAAGTGTCCTGCTGAGCTCAGCAGAAGCCACGTCGTCTCTTATGACCTAGTCTCAGATGTCATGCGGGGTCATCTCCACCGCAGTCAGGTTTAAGGTGAGGGAACACAGACCTCACCTCTGCACAGAAGGCGTGTCCAAGTCCCCAAGAAGACCCATCCTTGGAGAATACAATCTGCCACAGATGGAGTATGGCAGGGGCTCTAAGACAGGGTGAGAGCCCTCCAGGGGGCCTCTTGACCCAGACCGCATCCCCAGTAATTAACCCCCACCAGCTGGCTGCCTGACGGGACTGCCCAGCAGGGCTAGCTGGGTGCTGAATGGAGACTCGCCTAGAGCAGGAGCCCTGGGATGGCAGGGCTGAAGGAAGGCAGTGAGGGGAGGGGTCCCAGAAGGCTGGACAAGCTGAGTGACACGGCGGCAAAACAGGTGACCCAAGCCTCACAGATTAGAGAGGCCCAGCAGTGGATCAGGGAGCGAGAGTGGCTGAGCTCAGACTGTCCTGTGAAGAGCCCAGACCCAGCTCTGGAGCAGGGGAGGGGAACGAATGGGGGCTGGGCCCAGCATGGGGAGTTGGCATTGACAATGGTGGCCACCCTTGCAAGGGGCACTGGGGAAAGGGCTCCGAGGAGGGACGGTGGGCCCTGGAATGTGGCATTTGCCCAAGTTGGCTTGGTGTTACCCTGCCGGTGTGGTCCCCCGCCACCAGCACCCGGGGCAGGTGGAAACCCATCCCCCTCTGAGGAGAGGCCAAGGTCTCAGGGAGGGGGGATGTGGGTAGAGGGGCTGCCTCCCAAATCCCTGCCTGGGACCTTGTGGCCCACAGCCAGGCCTACATGAGAAATTGATTACGTGGCCAACCTGACCGCTTAAGGCCTCGGCAAGCGGAGAGCGACATCCATAAAGCGCTGCCCCCCATGCCGGGCGCCTCGGCGGCCTCTGTTTGAAGGTAAATCCATCCATAAGCCTGCCGTCACTCTGGGCTTAATGTACATGATTTCTGGCATTTACAGCAGCGCAGCTCCGAATGCTGGAAGAAACTCCAGCAGAATAATTTGCCAGGGGAAGGCGCACAGAGTGGCAATTGCTCACGGCACATCTGAACGGGGACGGCTCCCGGGAAAACAAGCTCCCTGACAACACGCCGGCCCACTGGCCTCTCTCCACCGCTCACCCCAGTGCTAAGGAGGGTTCTGCTCAGAGCGAGACTGCTCTGGCACTGATGGTGGGTACCCTTGAGCCCCTGGCGGGGGTCAGTCCTCGGGGCCCTGAGGGATGTTCTTGGACATTGGGACCCTTCTCTTTGATTCAAAGGGAGCCACAACCATGTCATCTTGTCTCTTCCTTGGCTAGAGGGGCTAAGGAAGTCACCACACCCGGCCCTGGGACTGTTTGCTCTCCCCTGGGCCCCTGGGAGCATTTCTGGGCATCCTTCTACGGCCTTCTGCTGATCTCCTTGGCATCTGGCTCCCCTTTTCTGTCTGCTTTTCTGTCTGCTCCTCCCCTTTTCTGTCTGCTCCTCCCTTTGTCCCTGTGTGTCTCAGCTTCCATCTGTGCGCCCTCAAATCGCTTGGCCTCTGTGTGTCTCTCCATCTCTATCTCTCTGTGTCTCCTACTTCTTGTCTCTCTCTCCCTGTTTCTAATCCTTTCGTCTTTCTCTTGCTGTCTCACTTTCCCTCTCTTATCTCTCTTTCCCTCTCTTGTCTCTCTGTCCTTGTCTGTCTTTCCCTGTCTCTCTCACCATTTCTGTCTCTCTGCCTCTCTGTGAGTCTCCTTGCCTGTCTTTCTTTTCCTCAATTTCTCTGTCTCTCTCTCTTTGTCTCCGTCTCTGTCCTGGACCCTGTGGCAGCGCACAGCCTGAGAGTGTGTCCCGAGCAGACTGTGGAACCAGCCAGCCCAGCACTGTATTCTCTTTTTCCCAGCAGCTCCCTCAGACCCACCTGCCTCCCGTCCCCCCGCCCCCCTCCAGCCCTCCCAGCCCAGCAGTGAGGCGTGAGCTCTCTGAGCGGGTTGGAGACAGGCACACGTATGAGCCCAGCCCAGAAGCGAGGCCTCCCGGAGCTGCCCTGACCACTTCTCTGCTGCGGAGACTGGCTCCTTTCCTCCTGCCTCCTTCAGTTATTTGACTTGAGGCCACTGGTGTCTACCCACACAATGCAGCTATGACCCCCTTGATCCAGATTTGGAAGGTACAGAATTCTCATACTGGTTCCCCCTTCTAAAAAGCTGACTGTTTGGGGTGAGGTTACACACAACCCCGCCCTCTCCCAACAAACCATGAAATGAGGATTCATGCGTAAGAAATGTATGAAGAAGGGCCCTGGGAGACTGGGAAGGGGGATGGGGACAGGACCAGGAAGGAGGGGAGGCAGGCAAAGACGTGACCTCAGGCAAAGTCCTTGGACTTTCCCCTGGTTGTACAGGGAAACCATGGAGGGCAAATTAGGTCCCCGAGTTGTCCCACCCCAGGTCAGGGACCACGGGACAGTGGGGGGCTGTGGGGGGCACGGGAGGGGGGATGTGAAGTCCCAGGCATTTTGGTTCCCACACTTACAGGCAGAAGTCCAGCAGCCTGAGGGCAGTCCTTGGAAGAGCTGCTGCAGGTGCAGGCCACCAAAAGCATGCTCCAGGGTGGGGGACGCAGAAGCAATAGAAAGGCATCCCAAGGGCTCTGGGCTAAGCATGCCACTGTCTGCTAGACTCACACCTTCGGCACCTCCCCAGGTTCCTATGGATGTGCTGATCGTGGATGGTGATGGTAGTGCACTCACTGAACGCTTACATGCATCAGGCAGGAATCAACGCCTTACGTTTATCAGCTCGACAGATCCTCGTAACAGCCCTAGGAAACAGTTACTATTACTACCCCCAGTTTTACAGATGGGAAAACCCGAGGCAGAGACAGGTGGTTTCCCCAGAGCACCCTGTGAGTAAGTGGCAGAGCCTGGATTTGAACCCAGGAACACTGGCTCTGGAGCTCCCCTCCATAACCATTATGCTATGCCTGATATCCTCTAGCACGTGGTCCGGAGCACAGGGACGCGATCCCCCTCTGCTAGCGTTAGAAACACCGACTTTCATCCCTCCCCAAACACTCCATTTTTAGCAATCAGCTCTGAATGTCAACTTGTACTGATCTTTTGCAGTGGTTTTCGTGTTTTCAAAAGCCCACATTTCACAGCCCCTGGGCTTAAATTTGCTACTTTATGGGACAAATGCCAAATGGCACAACCCAGCACGAGACCCTTCGAGGAGAGAGGCCATGCCTTCTCTGTAAGCCCGGCCCCTAGGAGAAACCTGCATTCTCTAGCCAACCACGGCCACAAAAGCTCTTGCCTCAGCGGGCAAAGGGTAAGGATGTGGGACATAGTCAACTTGCTTGCTGGCAGAACTAGGCAGCGGACAACAAAGTCATCAGGGCATGTGTAAGCCTGGGGCTGTGTGACTGGCCTCCTGGTGCCCGCTCATACCCCTTCTTTGCAAAGCAGCCAGGGCCATGCAAATACGGTCGTAGCACTGACGTGCTTGGAAACCTCCGATGGCTTCCCATCACTCTTGGACTAAACGCCAAATGCAGGGCAGTCGCACTGCACGATCTGGTCCCTGTGGACATCTTCAGACTCATTCTCCACCTCGGGCAGGCATGCCCCCTCACCCACGGGAGCTCCAGCCACCCTGGCCTCACAGAGCCTCAGACTGTCCTCCCTGGGGACAATGGCATCAGCATCACCTGGGACCTTGCCGGATGCTCTGGGGGGTGGGGCCCAGCACCGTGAGCTAGAACTAGCCCTAGTTGGGCTGGTAACAAAATGCCACACGCTGGGGGGGCTTAGACAACAGAGATGTATTTCTCACGGTTCTGGGGGCTGGAAGTCCAAGATCAAGGTGCCGGCAGACTTGGTGTCTGGTGAGGGCCGACCCTGGCTTGCAGATGGCCACCTTCTCCCTGTGTCCTCACAGGATGGGGAGAGAGAACTCAAGTGTCTTTTCTTATCAGGGCACTAATCCCATCATGGGGGCCCCACCCTCATGACCTCATCTAAACCTAATGACGTCCCCCAGGCCCCATCTCCAAATACTATCATGTTGGGGGTTAGGGCTTCAACATACGAATCCTGGGGACACACGTTTAGTCCATAACACACAACCTTCAGGGCCCCTGAGATTGCTGGAAGCAGCTGTAGGTTCTGGATCAATGTCCCCTGGGATGTAGGGCACCTGAATTCTGGGCATGTGGGGCCTTCCCCCCCCCACAGGTAGGGGGCTCTAAAGCGAAAGCTGTGTAACCTCCTAAATTCAGAAACCATTTTAAAGAACCTTAGCCAACTGACAAAGTGGGGGTGTCAGTGTCCTGATGACTCCCTGTTTGCTCCCAGGACCACAACACTGCCCCAGGGTCCAGAGGAATGTGTCACACGGAGACAGAGAAGAGAGGGTGGGACTGGCTCCAGACATATCATCCCCTCACGCACTTAGGATGAAAAAAAGAAAGAAATGGCTTCAGAAAAATCAGCTCAGGGAGAATGGCCCCACACAAGCCCAATCTGCTCCCAGCAGCTTCTCTAGGGCCCCTGGGGAGAAGGCAAGCAAAAGTGCCAGGGACTGTACATCTCCCTGGACCATCCCTTGCCCAGAAACTGATGGGTGTGGGTGAGGGTGGGGTAAGTCCTCTGGCTCCCACGCTCCTGGAGGGGATGAGGTGTGAGCCCTCCTGTCCCCAAAGGTACCCTCCAGGGGACTTTACCTGACATCACACCTTTGTTCAGCTCCTTCTCTAGTCCCTCGTCCCACTTCCCTACCCCCTCCCGGGTTTTACTGAGAACATTTACTAAGAAGGCACCTGACCCGGACCCTTGTCTCAGGCTCTGCTTCTATGGATGTGCTGATCGTTCTAAGACAGTAACATCAGCCCGAGTTGTTCAAAGAACGATAACAACAACAGCTGTTTTCAGAACACCTGCTATGTTCTGAGCTCTTTACAAACACACTAGTCCCTGGAGTCTTCAAAGCACCCTGAGCGACAGTGAGAAAGCTGAGGTTTCGAGAAAGTACGTTACTGTCCAGACTTGCGTGTCTACAGTTGTGAACTTTCATCCTGGAAAGGATCTTCCCCACTGCCGTCCCCCACATGCATTCCCTTCTCCACATTCTTGCAGGGGATCATCTGGGTCCTACTGGAACGCTTCATTCATGGAACAAAGACTCTGAGCACCAGCCAAGAGTACTGGGGTACAGTGATGAAGAAGTAGGTGTCCCCAGTTAGGAAAGACAGACAAGCGAATGGACAATTTGGGTGGGAAAAGTCTGTGACAAATCACAGTGTGCTGTGGGAGCGCGTAGAAGGGGTACCATACAATTTAGGGGCATTGAGGGGTTGGAAGTCATGTCCTGAAAGGGAGTCCCCCTGTCTCCCCTTCCAATACTTGGAGAAAGTTATAGTCTTTCCCCTAAGGCAACTTGTCTAGCCAAAGTGTTGCTCCCTATCCTCTTCAGCCTTTCCTCAGTAGACTTGGTTTTCACACCCCTCAGAATGTTGGTTGCCTCTCTGAATACAGGTTTGTCAATGTTCCCCCTAAAGTGTGAGACTCAGCCTAGGTCAGAACCTCAAGTGATGTAATCAAGGCAGAAAGCAGTGGGCACAGGCATCATAACCTCCCCTGAATGAGACCCCCTGCTCCTATTAACGCATCCACGGTTGTTTTCCACAGAACCCAGAGCTAGTCACACTTCTGAAACTTTTTCACATGAAATCTGTGTCACTTCACATTGAAATATATCCCGTATCATTTTTATGCAACTGACATTCTAAACTGAGCGTAAGATTTTACATACATTTCTGTTCCTCTTTGTGCTAGTTATTCTCCTTCCCCCCCTCCATGTCCATTCTTTGATCTTTGCTCTGTTCTGTTTTCTCATGAGGCTGACCTCTGTCGATGGCGTTGCTGGGCCCCCTGGTCCCCTGGCTCCCTGTTGGTTGTGGCCAATCAGAGGCACCCGTGAGAGTTTAGAGTGAGGGAGGGGGTAAGTTTGGGTATTTATCGCACCCCCCACGTTTCTCTTCCAGGTCACACTTTTGGCAGTGGCTGCGTTTTTCTACCGATAGCCACAGCTCGTGTCTTGTGGCCCTTCCTCCACGGTTGCCATGCTGAATTGTGGCAAACTGTTCATTCCCCTTGCCCTTTGAGGCTGTCTTAGTCGATTTGGGCTGGTTACACAGCAGGCATTTATTTCTCATGGTGGTGGAGGCTGGGAAGTCCAAGGTCAAGGTGCTGGCAGATCTGGTGTCTGATGAGGCCTGCTTCCTGGTCTGCAGATGGCTGTCGTCTCGCATCCTCACACGGCGGAGAGCACAGCGTGAGAGAGACAGCTCTCTTGTGTCTTTTTATCAGGACACTAACCCCATTCACGAGCGTTCCACTCTCATGGCCTGATCGATTGCCTCCCGAAAGCCCTGCCTCCTAATATCACACATCAGTGTATGCCTTTTGGGGGGGCCACCGACACGCAGTCTATGGCACATGCCCAGGAGTGGCCCCAGCATCCTGTTCTCGAGAGCCCCTGGGTGTGTCACCACCATTCCCTATGAGCTCCCTTAGCCCTGCCTCCACCTCTGTAAGTTGCCCCTTCGGTGACGCCGCCGTCTTCAATGAAACCTTCTGAGTGTGTGATTTGTTCCCGCTGGGTCCCTGACAGATAGAGTTTCATTTTCTTGACTTCGGCTCCTCACTCCGGTCCAGTGAAATCTTTTCGAGGCTTAGTTTTTCATCCATCATAATAGCTTTTATTTCCAGCTTTGTTTTACCTGGAAACTTGCTAAACAAGCCCGATTTCCTGTCCAGACTCAGCCAAGTCCTGAACTGCCCAAATGCCAAAAGGAGATCTGGCGTGAAAAGCTCACCCTCTGAGTAAGCGGGGATCACAAGCCTTCCCCGAACAAATTAGATGTGCTGGAGTATTACAGCGGGCTGGAGAATTGTTCGCCCGGTGCCGGGGGCGGGGGGTTGGGAGAGGAAGGAGAGGCACCTGCAGAGAGAGGGGAGCCCGGGAGAGTGGTCGAGTCATGTACAAGATGGCATCAAGTGGAGATCCGAGAACCCCCGCTGCCTGTGCGAGACGAGACGGTCTATGTGATAATCCAGCCCTACACATGTGTCGAGTGCTTCCGTTCCTGCAATAATCCAGTCAGCAGGAGATCTGGCCGCATGGCTCTCTCTTCCCGGACACCCCCGGCGAGCTGCCTTTACATAAGGTCACCTGAAGGGGTTGCATGCAAAAGAGTAAGAAGGCCCCTTCTGTGTCTTCACCCAAGTCACTGAAAAAAGTAACGTTGCACAGGGCAGGGCAAGAGACGGAGTTTGGCTTGCCAACAGAGGCCTTCCTGAAGACCGGCATCAGTGCATTGCCACAGCTGCGGAGCCCGCTGCTAGCACTCACCATCACCCATCTTGTCTTCTCCTTCTGGGCCACGGGACTACACCCCATGTCCTGGCCCCTTGTTGTCAGATGGTCCCTGTGACTGAATTCTGGCCAATGGAATGTGGGTGGAGATGAGACACACCATTTCTAGTCCTGGCTTGCAAAAATCTCCCACACGAGACCCTCCTGTCTTCCCCTTCCCCGGAAGCCTTGGAGGCCAGAAATTAAAGAAGGTAGCATCATAAGACAGAAGGGTCCTTGTGAGCAGATGACTCTGGTGCGGGGTAGGGGGGTGGGGGGCAAAGCCCCTCCTGCTGATTACATGGTGCTCTGATGTGAACAAGCAATTTTGTTGCTTGAGCCAGTGAGATCTGGGGGATGTCTGTTATAGTTACCCTGAACGACACAGGAACGGGTACCAAAAGTGGGATTCGAATACACATGAACATACGGTCATTCAATCAACTACAATTCAGCCAACGGTACTAGGAGCCAGCCGACTTTGTCCATAGTTTCCGTAAGGATAAGCTGCGAGATTTTATAAAATGCTTTGCATGAATTAAGAATCATCGTGTGTATTACTTTTCTCTGATCTACTGGGTGATTTACTCTGATTTATCTATAAAAAGATGAGAGTAAGTTTGGCCTTACTTGTATATAATGAATCCATGCTGGGTCTCAGTGGTCTTCCCTTCCTCCCTCCCTCCCTCCCTTTGTCTGCCCCTGCCTTTCTTTCTTTTGCCAGTAATTAAAAAACCACCTCTTTAACAGTCGACTTAATTTTTTTTTCTAGGAATCATCTTCAATCGTATGGTTCTGTAATTCCTCAAATCTACATTTCTCCTTTTTTTTTTAAAGCAAGACATTTGCTCTTTTTCAGTAGATTTAGCTTCCATGGACATAGAAAAAATACGTACTTTGACCACTTCGCAGAAACTAACAGAACCTTCTAACAGTTTAACTCCATTTACTCCCTTCTGCCCTCATAACTTCCATCCACCGAGAGCAGGCTGCGTGTTGATCCTCGGCCTACCACATACATATGGACGCATTGAATCATCACTGCAACCCTATGAGGCTGGTGATCTATTATCCCCATTCTCCAGTTGAGAACACTGAGGCACACAGAGGTCAAGCAATCTCCCTGGGGCTTTCCCAGCTTGCAAGGGACAGCTGGGATTCAGATCCCTGCAGTCCGCCCTCGGAGGCCAAGTGCTCAACAACCACACTCTACGGTGTCCTCTGCCAACATCGAGGCTGGGTTTGTTTATTTTGTTGTGTCTTCCCTCCTTTCCCAAATGGATCATCTGTACTTTCCCCTCCCCAGCAGTGTCCCCATGAACAGAAAGAAGGACCCCAGCCCAGTAAGATTCCACTCTCAGGCTGGACAAGGAAACCCAGACCACCAGGCAGTTTAAGCCAAGTCCGGTCCCCCGAGCCCCCTCCTGCACCTGGCAGGGAAGAAGACACCCTTGGCCCTCCCGCCACCAACCAGCCCTGACACCAGTGGAGGCCGTCAAAGCCACTGTCTTGGACACCCATTGAGTTGTTACCTGGTATCTTCCCTTGGAGCACTTGGGGGGCAAAGGAGAGGGAACACGCCTGCAATGTAATTAACACTATAACAACTTGTTTCCCCCTTGGAGAATTACACCATTAGCTGCTTCAATTGTGCATGAAATATAAATCACATTACTCGGAGGCATCGTGTTGGAGCAGACGCAATGCTAAGTGACGACGCTCTCCGCGGTGTGTCCCCCTCCCCAGCCAGCAGGTCAGAAGGAACATGAGCCCTGGGGCCTAAACCAGCAGAGATGCCCGGGGCTCTCCCTGACTGTTCCAGCCTCAGAGGCCCCACAGCAGAGAATCTTTCCTGGGGGGTCCAGGAAGCCAGGTCTGGGGAGTCTCATCCCCAGCACTCTTTCCCTTTCTGGAAGGGTGTGGCGCTATGGGCCCGCTTCTTTTCACCCCCAGCTCCCACACACTAGCAGAGAAAAGGGGCCGCTTTCCCTCTCATAGTGTGTGTGTGTGTGTGTGTGTGTGTGTGTGTGTGTGTGTGTTCGGGAAGGCTGGAGGAGCCAATCCAGAGTATTAACCTGTCAGGCCGAGTGGGAGGCAGGTGAGCGCGTCACTTGAGAAGGGAAGGAGGTAATCCAAGTGCTCGGATTCCCCACCTGGGCCAGGCGCACACAACTCCCCACTTTTTTCAACGCCGGCTAGCTGGGCACTGGTCTCCACCCGCTCAGGACCCTTAATCAGGGCTGAGTTGATAAGCTGCTGAGAAACAGGATGTGGGGTTCGGGTCTGTCATCCTCCTTGGAGGACAGTGAGGAAACTTCCCAAATCCTGCCATTGGGAGATGGCCTCTTTGCTGTTTCAGAAAAGGCCCAGGTCGATTTGTATCTGTTTCCATTTTGAGAGGGGGAGGTGACACTGGGTGCAATTAGCAATGGCCTGGTGCCTGGTCCCATGGGGACTTGTGGGGAGGGCTGCCCCTGGGCGCCATCGGCAGCTGCTGGGAAGGCTCAGAGCCAGCCCCCTCTCACCAGAGCCCCTGTTAGGGCAGGAAGTTTGGAAACCCAGCCCGAAACTGCAGGAGAAATTTGGGAAAATATCATGCAATTACCCTAATGACAGCTGTACAAATCACACAACCGCCCCTCAAATCCCCCGCCGCCGAGCGGAGCCAAAAACAGGAAGAGCCAAAACCCACATATGGATTCAGGGAGACCTCTGGAAGCTGTCCCTGCGGAGGGCCTGGGCTGGAGGGGGGTAAGCGAGGCTGGAAAGGCTGCAGGGGCTCTGGCGCTGCCTGGGCCCGAGGGGACCACTGCAGGACGGCCTCCTCTGGCACGGACCCACTGCAAGGAGCCCCACCAGGGATGGCCCCGCGCCTCGCACGCCCTCCCAGACCAGAGCGGTCCGGGAGACTGAACAGGGCCTACAGGAGACGGGGTGACAGCTGTCAGCTCCTGGTATTTCTCCGGTTTGGGAAATCTCCTCCATTCTGTAAATCCAAATATTTTCTTGGACTTCGATCAAGATCCAGATCAAGCCTGTCCTCCCCTTTTCTCACAGAGCCGTCGTGGGCTCCCCCCCACACCCTGGTCAGAACACGGAGGAGGACTCAATTGCTCTCTGCAGCCCGCCTCTCGATTCCCCGTCCCTTAGAGCCATCTGCTGCGGGAAATCACAAAAGTGCCAGATGGGGGACAGAGAGGTTTCTGTTTCTGATGTCCCTCTCCCTCCCGCCTTCTCTCTCTCTCTCATTTGCTGCCCCATAGTTTCAAACACACACTAGTCCTCCTCAGTGCAGCGGGAAATGATTATCCTTCAATTGTTGGATATCCTGGGATAGAATTTTGTGCTTCCATGGGCTAGAATTCTAGGCAGATGTGAATGCCTCCATTTTACAGAGCGGGAAAGTGAGGCTGGGGAGGCATACAGCTGGCTAACAGGTACTCTCGGTGTCTGTTAAGCACTTGTGCCAGGCTCTGGATCGGGCAGCAGGGGTGACGGATATGACAAAGTCATCCTGTCTGACCCCCGGGAGGGTGGAGGGCTTACTGTTGAATGAGAGGGTGCGGGTCTGCACTCGCCTGCCGTGTGTAATGTAGATGAAGATTCAGAGTTGGGAGAGGGGGTGGGAAGCCCGTCCCCGGGGCCCCGCTCCCCGGGAGTCCTGCACAACTTCCTGACAAGCAGAGACAAAAGAAGGAAGACTCTGCTCTGCACCCCTGCCTGGAAGGGCTGTCCCTTGCCTGTAGCGGAGATGAGAGCAGGAGGGACAATAGAGACCACATGGGCTAGTGACGAATATGAAAAGATGACTGGTTTTCTCAAGGACAAGGTGGCTTCTGACAATACCTGCTATTTTGTGAAAGGTCACCCCGCGGGAGGCCTCGTGCACAATCCTTTCCCTGCATTATCTCTGCTGGGGAACAGAATGCCTTGGGTTCCCATCCTGGCTCCACCTGCCAGATCCCAGCTAGCTATGTGACCTTGGGGGTCCCCGAACCTCCTTTCTCCTCTGGCTCTGTCTGTAGAAGGGGGACACAAGAGTTGTTCCCTCACTCAGGTGGAATGGGGACTGTGTGCATCAACATCTGTACAGAATCCGGAACCCCGAGTACTCCAAGCATGTGGCCCGTGGACCAGCACCTTTTGCATCACCCAGGGCTCATGGCGATGCAGTCTCGGGCCTCGTCCCGGACCTGCTGACCCGGAGGTGGTTCACGGGCGCGCTAGAAGCACTGGCTGGGAACAATGCCTGGAGCATAGTAAGTGCTCTGTGGCTGCTGGCTGCGATTAGTGTTCTTATTTTTATCCCATCTAATCCCGCAGCACACCCACAGGGCAGGAAACCGAGGCGAGAGAAGCCTACTGCCCCAGCGCCCACAGACAGGAGGAGGCAGAACTCCAGGGCAGAGAAAGTCCGCGAGCAGCCCGCTGTGCCCGGACAGAGGGGGCTTTCGGTGCTCAGGTCAGGATGGCCCAGGAAAACAGGTGTGGTTTTGGTTATTCGCCTTAAATGCAGAAAGCTCCAGATCCCTGGGGCCTGGGCTGCTGAGGGGCATAGCATCATTGCCACAAGCATTTTTCAAATTGTGGCTGAACACAAGTGTCAGAAGCCTTACCATTTAAAGCGTACAATTCAGTGGCAATAAGTACATTCACAGTGTTCTGCAACCATCACCACTGTCTAGTTCCAGAACTTTTCCATGGCCCTGAATGGAAACCCTGTACCCATTAGCAGTTACTCCCCATTTCCCATCACCACCATCACCTCACCCCCCCCGCCGCCCCTGGCAACCGCTAATCTATTTTCTGTCTCTATAGATTTGTCAATTCCGGACATTTCATATCGATGGAATGAGACAAGGTGTGATCTTTTGTGTCTGCCTTCTTTCATGAAACAGTGCTCTCAAGATTCCTCTATGTTGTGGCATGTGTCAGAATTTCACTCCTTTTTATGGCTAAATAATATTCTATTGTATGGATGGACCACATTTTGTTTACCCATTCATCCGTCGATGGTGGACATTTGGGCTGTTGCCACCTTTTGGCGCTTATGAAGAATGCTGCTCTGAACATTCATGTACGTGTCTCTGCTCGAATCCCTGCTGTCAGCTCTTTGGGGGTGTCCGCCTAGGAGCGGAATCGCTGGGTCACACAACAGTTTCTGTTCAGCTTGTCGAGGAACAACATGTATTTTTAAGCCCTGCTATGTGCCAGGCACAGAAAAGACTTTTAAGATCCTGAGGGAAAGGCTCCCTGGACCCCACCCCTCTGGACCCCAGTCCAGGGCTGAGTCAGTGGGCCTGCCCACTGAGGCCCAAGGTGCCGCCTGGGTCGCCAGCCCGGGCTGGAGAGCCGCCATTTTGCTTTTCTGCACTCCGCACCCTCCTTCAGGGAACTGGAGGAGCATTCCCGGTAGAGTGTGCCAGCCCGAGAGACTTCTGTTGCTCCTGAAGGAACAGTGGAGGAAACCGACGGGGGCTAAAGACACCAAGGGGAGAGCACCCATGTGTGGTGCAGTCCGCACGTGTGGGGCGCCATCAGTGCCCTGAGGGAAGACATGGAGGAGAGAAGGCAGTGACGGGAGGTGAGAATCAGTTGTGGATCCTCCCTTGGGGAAGGAGGAGTAGCCTCGAAGCAAAGGGGCGAAAACTACTCTTGGCTTTCACGAGATACGGCTGGGCCATCCCTGGCTGCAGCAGGCCGGGCCGGCCGCGCTGAACTGCTAGGCCGCAGAGGGCACACCACAGGGCGCTCAGTGCCTGGGTGGCCACCCTTCAGAGGCTTCCTGTGTATTCCGGGCTAATGACCGGCCTGATGGCGATCCCCCAGCCTCTTTCCCAGTGACCTCCGGCTCCCCAAGGAACGATGCCAGGTGAAGGCCGTCGTAGGAGGCGGGGGGCGGGGGGCAGGCCAGGAGACACCCCCCATGCCCACACCACCCTGACCCAGGCTGCAGGCAGGAAGCTGGGCTCTCTCCCTCACCCAAGAACCAGTGGGATGGGAACTGGGCTTTGTTGTTAGGAAGTGAGAGCAGAGAGTAGAAGGAGGAGGAGAAGGAGGAGGAGAGAGCTTTTCTTGGAGAAAATAATGACCGGAAGGGCTACTAGTCAGGACGAGGGGTGGCGGGCACGCAGATGCCACTGCTGGGGTTGTTGGGTAATGAACGAGGGGAGAGGGAAGGGGGAGGGGTCAGCGAAGGTTAGCCTCAAAGCTGTCTCGAATAATGTTTCCACTCCCTGACCCAGCTGAACAGGCTGTTTTTCCGTAAACACTCTAGCCTTCGCCTCCACCAAGCACTGAACCCCAAAGTGGGGCCCTTATCTGCCCGCCCCTCCCACCAACCTGTCCCTGTTGCCATGGAAACTATCTGGGGTAAGGTGATCTCTCTCTACTTGCAACCTCCCTTGCTTTCAGCACCAATCAATCAAAGCCCCCAACCCCATCTCTCAGGGGGAGGTCCTAGGGGAGAGTGAGGAAGGAGGGAAATTAAACACAGGAAAAAGAACCACAGTAATGAAAAATGAACAAAGAGAGGGGGTGATGTAATTCTGGCTGCTGATCAATTCCTTTTGTCCCTCCAGCGGCCACACCCTGCCCAGGGTTAACTGCTAAAGGAGGAAGGGACTCTCGGTGGGGCTTTTCCAGAGCCTCCAGGCTGGACCCGGGGCGGGATTTCTGGCCACGGAGGCCTTCCGAGGATTTGCCTTCCAACTGTCCATGCCCCTCCTCTGAAGGAAGGTCACTGCAATGACGAATCAGCCTGGTCATGGGTAATTAGACACGGACTGGAGCTTACCTGCCAGAGTGAGCAAGGTCGGAATGGGGTTGACCATCGAGGATTTATTTTCCTGTGGCGGACTATTTTGCACAAATGGCTAAAACAATACTTTCCGCCCGCCCTACGTGCTTTTCCAGAAACTTGCCTCGCCCCCCACGCAAAGGTGGAGTCCTTGTCCCCTCCTCTTGAACTTGAGCGGGTCTTCCACGGCTCGTGCATGGCAGAAGTCAGGTTACGTGGCTTCCGAGGCTGGGGCAAAAGAGGCAGCCCAGCTTCTGCCTGGTTCTCTCTGGGGATACGATCCTTGGAGCCCAGGCACCGTGCCGTGAGATGGCCTAGACGACACGGGGAGGCCACGTGGGAGATGCGTTCCTGACGACGGCCCTCGCTGAGGTCCTGGCTCACGGTCAGCATCGATGGCCAGACCCGCAAAAGGCAAGCCAGCTTTGGGAGATGACGCCAGTGTCAGCCACCACGTTCCTGACACTGATAGCTAGAATCTCCCGACTGAGCCCAGCGGGTCTGCGTACACACCGGGATAGCGACAGTAATTGATCTCCTCCAGCAGCTCGACTTCTCTGCCTCTAGAAACATAAGGAGTTGAATCGTTTCTCCTGAGCGGGTTCGGTGCCACCATCAGCCACCGCTCTACTTGTCCGGATGCGGTGAGGGATCCAGGCAAAGATTGCCATCCAGGTGACACTGTTAGTTACAGAGCTGATGGGCCACCTGTGTGTTCTCTCAAGAGCCCACCTGGGCGCTGGTTTCCCCGGAGGTAGCTGCCGCCTTGCTTTCTGCTCACGGTCAAGCTTCTCGAAAGTCGTATATACATCAGGGGTCTCAAACCTTCTCTTGCATCAGAACCCCCTGGGCGGGGGGCTTGTTACAAACAGATTCCTGGACACCACCCTCCGAATTTCTGAGTCACCGGCTCCGGGTGAGGCTGACGCTGCTGGTGTGATCTGGCTTTTGGTGGTGGTGCTTTATGCTATGACCCCATCGCTTCTCTTTCCTCTTAGCCCCAGTACGATGTGATGTTTGCCTCCCCCGTGGCTGTCAAACAGTGAAATTGAACGACTTCTGCTCATTCCTTACCCTCCGTTGACAGCTAGGCATCCCGAAACGCCGCTGACCACTTCTTCCCCCCTGCCTCCTGCTACATCGCCCTTCTGGTTCCGAACCTATCTTAGGGTTCTTTCTTCATCTTAACTTCCTCATGCATGTCTCAGAGGTCCTCTCGCTCTCCACTGGTCTCTTCTTGATCTTTCTCCAGACTCTACCCTTTCTGCCTGGCCCCTCCCGTCATCTCCAGTCTACATACCATTGCCTTCTGAATGTATAGCTCCGGCCGCAGCTTCTCTCCTGGTGTCCAGGCCCATCTTGCTTCCAGCCTACTGGGCATCTCGAGCTGAGTATCCTGTAGATATTCGGCATGTCCAGAACCGTCCTTCCGCCTTCATTGGTAGACCTGCTTTACGTCCCTTATCCCTCTCAAAGCCTAGTTGTAAGTATTCTCTCACCCTTCTCTCTAGTCCAGTCTCTCCCCTGCCCCCGCCCAGGCCTTGTTCAGGTCCCTAGTAGCTCCTTGCCTGGCCCACTGGCCTGGTTTTCTGGGTCTTTCCTTGCCACCAGCCTGCTTCCCTGCCATTCCATGTGTTTACACCATTACCAGTGTAATGGTAATTACAGAGATCGGATCACTTAACTCCCTGATTGAAACACTGGCATGACTCCCCGTACGTGTAGCAGACACTGGCGGTGCCCCATCCTCCAATCTTGGTCATTTGTGTGGACATCGGCTCCCAGCGCACCTTCACTCCTGACAGCCAGCGCCTCTCCACGGAGGGCCTGCCCTCGGGCTGCCAGAGGCACTTGACTTGTGCCACGCGCGCGTGGACAGCCCAAAGTGCCCCGGGGGGCAGCCTGGGACCAGTGACTGCAGGAATGGGCTGAAGTTGCCCTTGGGGGGACTCTGCTTAGTATGAACCCTCGCCTTGGCTTTTGACCTACTCCCCTTCTAGCTCTTCCTGGTAACATCTCCTAATAAATCATTTTCACAAGAATTCTTGTCTCTGAGTCTGCTTCTGAGGACTTTGACCTAAGACAAGTACACAGGGGATAAAATGAAAACTCCTAAATCTGGAAATCAAGGCCCTTTGAAATCTGGTCCTAACAATGTTTCCGGATTCATCTTTCTCTGAGTTCCATCTGACACTACAGCCACATCAAGGACTTGTGTTCCCAGAAAGCGCCATGTGCTTTCAGACTCCTGCGGCTCTGATCGGGTGTTACCCCTTTGGGGCATGTCAACCCAGCTAATCCTTCAAGGCCCAGCACACATGTGAAGCCTTTTGAAATCCCTCCTTTGGTGCCACTGTCCCTGTTCCTTTTGTCTTTGTATTTTGTATATTTCCCCGCTACAATACTTACTGAGTTAATGCATGGAAGTCTGTTTCCCACATTCACATGTGATCTCCCTCAAGTATGACCAGCGTTCCATTAAGTTTGGTATCCTCGGTGCCCTGCAAAGTACTTGATCCTTAGTAGGTGCTTGTTATGGGCTGAGTTGTGTCCCCCAGAAAAGATGGGCCAACGTTCTAAACCCCAGTACCCCGCAGTGTGATTCTATTTGAAGGGAGGGTCTTTACAGAGGTCATCGAGTTAAAGTGAGGTCGTGAGGGTGGGCCCTCATCCAATAGGACTGGTGTCCTTACAGAAAGGGGAAACTGAGACAGAGACATGCACACGGGGCGAACACGATGGGAACGTGAAGGTGGAGAGCCAGGCGATGCCTCTACAAGCCGAGGGGCACCCAAGACCGCCAGCAAAGTGCCCGAAGCTAGAGGAGAGGCCAGGAACACTCTCCCTCATGGCCCTCGGAAGGAACCAACCCTCCGACACCTTGATCTTGGACTCCTGGCCTCCAGAGCCGTGAGACAGTGCATTTCTGTTGTCATCAGGCCCTCGATTCTTGGTACCTTGTTACGGCGGCCCCAGGAAACTAACACAGTGCTCAGTAAATATTCGTTGAATGAACGAATCTGATGTGACTTATTGAGCTGTGAGTATTGTCACCATTGTCATTTTACGGAGGAGAAACTTTAGGCACAGAAAGGTGGAGTCACTCATCCAGGGTTGCAGAGTGAGTGACAGAGTCAGGACTTGAAAGGCGAGCCTGACTCCAGAGCCCAAGGGCTTTGCCACTCTGCCACGCTGCATTAAGAGAATTCTTGTAACAACTGTTGCAAATGAGGTTGTCAGGGCAGAGGTAGGCAGAGGAGGGACCTGGGACGGAGGCGGTGAATGGCCGAGTTTTCCGTGGGTGGTGTAAGTGGCAGAGATGGAAATTGACCTCTTTTCGCTGATTCCTAATCTAGCCCCCTCTCTACAAAGTAGAAGAGATGGGCCTTGAGAGCGTCTCATGATAAATACTCACATTTGAGAGTCATTGCCACGAGTCTGGGTACCAGCCAGTAAAAACGGGGCGGAGAGTTATTGTCAGGGAGACCTGGCTCCCGGGGAGGGGGGGGACGCGCCATCGCTGGTTATGGGCTAACAGTGGTCGTGTAAATTTTCATTCTCAGTGAGTGTAACTTCCGTGACTGATGGTCATAGGTAGAATTGCTTGGGCTTTAGATTTGTGGACCTGATGCCCATAAACCACATTTTCATATAGAATACATGTCTGAGGAGAAGCGGGCATGTTTTAATCTCGTGAGTTACGGCGCTGCCTCCCTCTAAACCCTCTGAGCCAGCCTCCGATGAGTGAAGAGGTGGCTGTAACAAGGGAAAAACCCACCCAGTGCCTCCCAGCCTCCCTTCCCCACTCCTTCCTCAGAGCCCAGCATTTATTTACTCTGTGGGAGGGTAGGATGTTCTAATAGGTTTTTAAGGGCTCTTGCTGCCTCGGAGTGGAAAGGAGAGAAGAGATGTGCACACGCAATTTTGGCCTCTTCAGTCATGATTCCAATAGCTGTTGACAGCCGAGTGGGTCGGCAATGCATTTGGTTGCAGAGGACGGTAGTGGTGATGGTGGCGTGTGCGTGCGCGCGAGCAAGAGCGTGCCCCGGTGCGTCTGTCCTTCTTCACAACCAACTTGGCTCTGCTCACACGTATTTTTAATGCTGGGTAACTTTGGGGTTGACCAAGTGGGAGGAAGGAAAGTGTGCTTGTTGGAGAGTTTCCAGAAGGATGAGGCCTGCCGTAGATGGACAGAACATGTTGACTGGCAGAGAGCACAAGTCACAAGCAAGGCTTACGCCAAGAGGGGGCGCTGTGAAGGCGGTTTGAGGCAGGTGCAAAAGTCTGCAGGTGTTGATTTGGGGATGGGGCTGCAGGTGTGGTGGGTTCCGAAGGAGGTGAGAACAAGAGTGGAGCTGGGACAGACGCATGCAGAGGGGCTCATGGCTGCTTGGCTGAGGACTGGACCAGATGCCAGCAGGTATGATACAACAGGGCAGGGCAGAAGTCAGGAAGCCGGAAGGTTATCTAGCAGCAGGGTTGTTGAAACAGGGAGCAGGCAAGTGGGGGCCCCAGTGCAGCTTCGTCTTTGAGGGGAGTCCACGAAAGCACTGAACCAGGCAGAAAGACCCCCAGGGCTTTGCTGTCCCTGGAAGGATTTCTGTTGTCATTGGGGGAACTTTCCGTGGCTGTGCTACCCCGCTAGTCCGCCATGCTCTCATCCTAAGGACATCCCATTCCTCACTCGACTCCTGGGGCATCATCCACTCCTGGGTTTGCTCATCCCTCTGGCCACTCTCCTTCAGACTCCTGTAAGAGTTCCTTCTTGCCCCCACCCCAATCCCTCAGGCGCACGGTGCGCGGGACTCACTCAGCCCTCTTCTCTGTCTCCACCTCTTCCCCAGGTGGCCTCATGCAGTCTCGTGGCTCCGAATCTCTCTCTGGGGACTGTCTGCTTCGGAGACTTCTCCACCGGGACGGTGAACAGCACGTCAGACGGAGCCACGCTCCCCATCAGCCCGGGCTCAAGACTTTCAGCCCCAGTCCCCCAGCTGCTCACGTCCCAAACCTCAGGCTCATCACTAACTCCGTTCTCTCAGCCACTCTTGCCGCCCAGCCTGTCGTCGGCAGTACCCTAAAACACAGACCCAGAGTCCGGCCACTTCCCGCCCTTCCACGGCTGCCGCCTTGCTCCTGCCGCTACCTGCTCTCACCCGGATTATAGCAGTAGCCTTCCAAGTGACTGCCCTTCGAGCCTGTTCTCAATACGGCACCTAAAATGCTCCTTTAGAACATGTCAGACACATCACTTCACTGTTCACCACCTTCCAACAGCCCCCAATCTGACTCCGAGTAAAGCCAAAGCCTTCAAGTGGCCTCCGTGGTCCTCCCCACACCGACCCACGACTTCCTTGCCTGGTCCCCAGCGGGCCAGAGGCTGCCTGTCTTTGGGGCCCTTGCCTGGCTCTTCTTTTCTTTGGAGCACCCCCCCTCAGGGCATGACCCCAAAGTCACTTTCTCAGTGACACCTTCCCAGACCACTCTATTACTGCAACCTCATTTTCCCCCATGTTCGCTAGCCCCCTTCCTGTTTTATTTTTCTTCATAGCACTTTACTAACTTGCTATATATTTTTATTCCCCTGCTTAAATGTAGGCTCTATGAAGGCAAAAATTTGGATTATTTGGTTCACCATTGAATCCTTAATACTTAGACGAGGGCCTGGAACAAATTAAGATGCTTAATAAAAACTTGTCAAATGCACAAAATTAATTTATCTCCCTGGGTCTTAGGCTATGCGGTTAGTAACCAGTGTGTTTTTCTTTCCCTCCCTTCTTCCCCGCTCCCTTTTCCCCCTCCTCCTCCTCCCCTGTGTTCTCTCTTGCTCACTCTCTTTCTTTTTTACTAAATAATGCTTACTACACCTCGGTTTCTGTAGGGCCTTATAGTTTTTAATGCCCTCTGTCTCGGTCCCTTTGGGCTGCTGTAATTCCACAGACATACCATAGACAGGGTGGCTTCTAATCAAAGGAAATGTATTTCTCACTGTTCTGGAGGATGGAAGTCCAAGATGAAGGCGTCACCAGATTCCATGTCTGGTGAGTGCCCGCTTCCTCGAAGACGGCCATGTTCTCTCTGTGTCCTCCCAGGCGGAAGGGGCAAGGGCGCTCTCGGAGGTCTCTTTCATCAGGCACTAATCTCATTCATGAGGGCTCCACCCACTTCCGCAAAGCCCTTCCTAAGACCACTGGGCATTAGCCTTCAACATACCAGTTTGGGCGAGGGCCGGGTGGGGCACAAACATTCAGTCCATAGCAGCCTCTCACACATGGGAGCTCATCTAAACTTGACCACAGCCCTCTGAGGTCAACTGAGCAAGTTCTTCCATCCTCCTATGACTGAGGGGTCAGCCCCGGACAAAGAAAAATGAAGCAGATGCTCTAACGTCCCACAACTTATTGTCTCAGCTCAGGTGTAGGGCTGTTCACCTGCAGCTGTGGTAGACCGTTTCTAGTCCGCTGACAGCTTTTCCCCTCCCGCACCTGCCTCTCCCTGCTTTGCTGCCCTGGGCATGCTCAGTGGAATACAGGTGCAACCAGGAAGTGCAAGGAAGTTAATGTCCTCAGGGCAACCCTCAGCCACAAGGGTTGGGAGCTGGTAGATGTTATGGACTAAATAGTTGTGTCCCCCCCAACCCCCGCCAAGTTCATATGTTGAAGCCCTAACTTCCAACGTGATGGTATTTGGTGGTGGGGTCTTTGAGCGGTCATTAGGTTTAGATGAGGTCATGAGGTTGGAGCTCCCGTGATGAAATTAGTGTTCTTATAAGGAGAGGAGAGATCGGAGCTCTCTGTCTACCATGTGAGGGGACACCAAGAAGGCTGTCTGCAGGCCAGGAAGGGGGCCCTCACCGAGAAGCCAATATGCTGGCACCTTGATCTTAGACTTTCCAGACTGCAGAACTCTAACAAATACATTTCTCCTGGTTAAGCCCCTCAATGTATAGTATTTCATTATGGCCCCCCAAGCTAAGACAGTGGATGAATGCCCAGCCTTCTCGTCCTCTGGTGGGATGATTCTAAGGCATGTTTGGCATGTTTGTGGAAGGTTCTCAGGGGGACTTTGAGTCTCAGTTGCCCATGGGGTAATTCTGTCGTTAACAAAACTGGCTTTTATTGGTTTCTCTCCCTTCCCTGCTCCTTTGCTGTGCTTCCCGGGCATCTCTTGATCAAACCACCTGCATCTGAGTCCTTTCTCAGGGTTGTCTTCTGGAAGCACCTGCTATGGACTGAATGTTTGTGTCCCCCACCCCAAATTCATATGCTAAAACCTGACCCTCATTGTGATGGCATTAGGAGGTGGGGCCTTAGGGAGCTAATTAGGTCGGGAGCCCTCCTGAATGGGATTTGTGCTTTTATAAAAGAGATCCCAGAGAGCTCTCTTGCCCCTTCCTCCATGTGAGCATTCGGTGAGAAGATGGCCATCTATGAAGCAGGAAGTGGGTTCCCGCCAGATACCGAATCTGCCAGTGCCTCGATCTTGGACTTCCCAGCCTGCTTCCTGTGAGAACTCAAGATCCATAGTTTCTAAGTCACCCAGTTCATGCATTCTGTTACGGCAGCCTGAACAGACTAAGACACACCCAAACTGACAAGGGAGGGGACCAGGTTTATTGATGATACCAAGAGCCCCCTCTGTGACCCTGTACGGGGGATTTTGCAAATAAATAAATGATGCCTGGTTACATTTAGATTTCACCTAAATAATGGATCCGTTTTTAGTATAAGTATGTCTTATGCCCTATTGGGGGTATATTTATATGAAATAAAATTTGTTGTTTATCTGAAAATCAAATTTAACTGGGTGTCCTGCATTTTCTCTGGCAACCTGAACCGTGGTTGGAAATAAGGGTGAACTAATTAGGAAACTGGAAATGATTACGGAGGTCTGGATTGTGTGACTCTGGGCTGGATAAGGCAGATCTGTGAACCTTTAACCCTTAACCTATCTAATCTGGGAATGGCTTGCATCCCATCAGACCCTTGAGCACCCGACACCGCCGGGTGTGTGAGGACGGTGGGGGAGAAACACAGCCCAGAGAGGGGGAAGGGGATGACCACGACCCGGGGTTGGTCCCCTGAGGTGAAAACCCTACCGGCCTTGCTGGCGGCGCGCCTTCGAAGTTTCCCAGGTGGCAACCACGGGAGCAGCAGCCATAGTTGCTGGACGCTCTTGGTCTGGGGCCCGCATGTCATCATCCAGCCGACAGTCGAAAATGGAAAGTTTTAGTCACACTCCTTCCTTTGGCGGCCATCTGGGTGACAAGGGTGAAATCGTGCTGCAGGGGGGCCAGGCGACCCGCTACTAGTCGCTTCCCTGGAGAGCCGGGGGCCTAGCCAGGGTGGGCGCGGGACTCCGGGTTCTGGGTGCCCAGTGTAGGCCTCAGCCTGGTCTAGGCACATCACAGATGCTCTCCACTCCTATGGCACACTAACAGCTTAGTGGGGGGAGCCTGAACACCGCTGACCGGTGAGGAGATAGGGGAAGATTGGGCATCCAGACCCAGGCGGTATGACGGCCAAGCCGCCGCTCCCAGTCACTGTCACCCGCGCCCCAGAGCTGGCCCTGGAACTGGGAGATGGTGCGCACAAAGGGCCCAGCAGAAGGGGTCAATGCCCAGGTGGGGTCCGGAGGTATCTGCTCTCGACCCTGGCACCGGTTTACCGTCCCCACCACTCCCATCAGTCTGCATGCCCTGAAACAGGCCATCCCAGGAGCCATGCGGACTGCCGAGTGGTCAGGCTGGTCGGGCGTCTTCCCAATGACATCCCCCGGGCGGCCCCGGGCAGACTCTTCAGTCCCCTGTTCTGCCTTCCACGCCCGTGGTCATCCCCGCCTCTCACTTGCAGACCCAGAGTTAGTCCCGGGACCAGAAATAGCTGTGGGGTCCCCCGGAAGACGGGGCTACAGCAGCAGAGGCTCGTGAAGCCACGCTCCAGGAAGGAGCAGATCAAAACGGCCTTGGGTCAGGGAAAAAGAACCCCTCTGCCTTTTGGGGCGTATCCGAGCTGACACGGGCTGCTGGGGTTGCTTTGGGTTTTTTTTTTTTTTCTTCTTTGTCACAGTGGCTCGGCTGCTTGTGTGAGGCTGAATTCTAATGCTGGGCTGAGCAGCTAAAATACCCCCCCCAATATTGCCTCTCCATTTACAGCCAGCTGTGGCAAAGCCCTCACATGGGGGTCCGGAGCTCCCTGCTTTCTGGGCTCTCCCATCTGGCCTCTACCTTGCTCTTGCCTCAAGCTCCAGAGTGTTGCCAACCAGAAGCAAGATGGGGAGAAAGGACAGGGTGGGCCCCTCTGTTTCGACGCCCTCCTCTGTTCCCTGGTGGGTGCAGCCCGACTCCCAACTGCCAGTATCCTCCAGTACCTCTTTATTCGATGGCTTTCTAGAAACTGCGCCCCGCCACTCTGCCCCCCCCCCCGTGCACAGGGGAACCGCCCCAGCCTCACACACCCCCTTGAGCAATGACTAGCCCAAGTTGGTGTAAAAATAGCCCAGCTCCGTGGTGGGGGTGGGGTTTCACGCGTAACTCGGAGGTGTGTTTCTGCATCAGTGGTACTCTGAGTGTGGTCCCTGGACCAGTGACAAGCTGCAATACGTTTACTACTCATCCACTTCCAGAGAAGTACTCCAAGGGAGAGGCAGCGTTTAGGAACTTTGAGAGCAATTTGACATTGCTGTGGCATTTGTATTGTCTTTTACAAAAGAAATCACAATAGATTGATGGCAACACCAAACAACCGGGTCCTTGACCCAGATACCTTGAGAAACACTGTTCTCGCTCTTTCCTGGTTTCCCCAGTGGGCTGACGAGCTGCTCGCCCGCCGTGCCAGCTGGCATAAGGCACCTGCTTTGGCCGCCTTCCCTTCCCGGTCTTCCTGCCCCGCTCCCCTACCGGTGTTTCTTGCATTTCCCACATAAACTACTTGCACTCATTCGTGTGTCTTGGACAGCCCCCTGCACCAGGCAGTGTATCTGGGGGCCCACGCTGCCATCTGAGGAGAGCCACTGGGGAGTTCAGTAGCCCATTAAGGATGATAAAGTTCTCTGCCTACCTCCGCATTGCTGCCTGTTTCCGTGGCCTAAGGTCAAGGCCATGGCCCTCACTGCCCTTTGCTTCTCCGGAGTCACACAGGCTGGCCAGGGCTGATGGAAGACACGCTTTTGGGCACCCGGCAGCCAAGAATCGCTAATGTCCTGGCTAATACTGAATACCCCCTACTTCACCTCCAAGACCGGCTCTTACAGGGCCAAGGCAGCTTCAAGGTAAAGGTCTGAAGCATTAATTTATAGGCCAGAAAGCCGGTCAGGAAAACCTGTTCTTTTTCTGAAGCCACTTCTGCATGCACGTGGAATGCTTTTGTTCACATACAAAGCGCCCGGGCGCAGGCTTTCACGCCCCGAATCACTTCCATGTGGCTCAGGACCTCCCTGGACTTGAACGCTATTATCCCTCTGCCTGTTAGACCGCACTCTATCTCGGGCTTCCTCCTTGGCTGTTTACGGATTTCTCCATCTGCCTGCTCCAGCTGAAAGAGGCCTGCCGCCCATAAAACCCTGAGGTTCTAAATCATTTCTCTCTCCCTTTCTCTCTCTCATCCCCAGAACTCCCAGAGCCCAGAATTAAAACCATCTTGAGATCTAATTTTTCCTTCTCCGTCTAGCGGCGTAGTTCCCTTTGCCCTTTTGGCGGGCTTCTGCAGGCCATCAGCCCCAGCTGCCCGGCCCCGCTCGAGGGGCTCCGGTGTGCAATGATTTTCTTTGACCAGCTCCGCCAATAGAGTCCTCCTGGCCTGGCCCAGGCTGGGGTCAGCAGGCCAGTCGCATGAACGTGTGCTCTGGCGCTCGTGAACATGTTCAGTTCTGGGCTTTGGTGTGGCTGACATTAACGGACACCCATTTAGAAATCCCTAGCCCGGGGCACCTGGGTGGCTCAGTCGGTGAAGCGTCTGCCTTCGGCTTAGGTCGTGAGGCCAGAGTCCTGGGATCGAGCCCTGAGCTGGGCTCCCTGCTTAGCGGGGTGTCTGCTTCTCCCTCTGGCCCTCACCCGGCTCGTGCGCTCTCTCTTTCTCTCTCTCTCACTCTCTCTGTCTCTCTTTCAAATAAATAAATAAATAAATAAAATCTTTTTAGAGTCTAAAACGAAATCCCTAGACCAAGAGCGTGGGTGAGCCTGGCACCATGCCAGGAACTGCGGTAGTGCCAAGGAGCGTAGCTGCTTCACGCCGGCTGGTGGACACTCAACTGTGATAAGTGAGAAGTACGGGCAGGCAGGCTAGGAGGGGGGAAGAGGTCAGACTCTGCAACCAACCGCGTGGGTTTGAGCTCTGGCTGTGCCATTTATTAACTGTGTGGCTTTGATGAGTTAACATATGTGAAACGTTCAATGCCTCGTAATATTAACTCTACTAATGGCACTGTGATAATAAGTAGAACCGACAGGGAGAAAACAGAGCTTAAAGTGGACTGCAGTGATCAGTGAAGGCTTCCTGGAGGCGGGGGCCTGGTTTAGGCCTGGAAGGACAGGTGAGAAGATATGAATCGTTGTGATCAGAGAGCAGGCCGACAGACTGTATTTTCCAGAGATGGTGGCCAACATCTCCTACAATGGGACCTTAGCACTCATTCCATTGAGAGTTGGGGTCTATGGCCCTTCTCCTTGAACGTGGGGTGGGGGGCTTGCTTCACTCAGTAGCACACAGTGGGACTGATGTTGACTGCCAAGGCTGGGTCACCAAAGGCCATGCAGCTTCCACCTTGTCCCTGGATCACTTGCTCTTGGAGCCCCGCGCTGCCGTGTGGGCAGTGTGACGTCTTCGAGCCTGCCACGCTGGGAGGAAGCCGAGGCTCCAGGAACTTTCTCCGGGAGGTAGAAGTCACCCCTGGTCTTCAAGCCTTCTCCGCTGGGGCTTCAAACATCCGGGAGCAGAGACCAACCATTCCTGCTGGGGCCTGCCCAGATTCCCAAGCCACAGAATAACATCACGACACAATTGCTGTCATCACCTGCTAGGTTTTGGACTACTTTGTTATGCCTGGAGCAAGAGGTGACAGGGCAATCCCGGTGGCAAGGCCACCATGAGCAAAGTCGCTGCAGAGGGCACCATGAGCCATCCGGGGGTAAGGACAGACTGGGCCCTTCCTTCCTGCGCCCACCCAACACCTGCCCACCATCCTGGAGCAAGGTGAACCATGACGGTTCATGAAATCCTCTGTGCAACGAGGGGAATAGCAATCTTGGTTCCATTCATTCTTTGACAGGGTGAAAATTGCAAGGGACGATAAACAAGAGGAATGAAATTCATCTGAATTTCATATAAAATTCCTATGAAACAAATTAAAAAGCCTTGAGGACTGACACTTAGGGGCACCCATCTCTCTCAGGGAGTCAATAGTTGGTCTTGCGTCAGGGCATAGGAGTCAGTCCTGTTTGGGTTCAAAGCTTGCCTCTACCATTAATAGCTGTGTGACCTTGCACAGATCACTTAACCTCTCTGAGCTATTTTTGTCATATTGTACTTCAGGCTTAGGTGTGGGTGTTGGGGAATCCCAGTCATATGAAGTAGGAGGGACACAGGCTGAGCAGAACATATGGGGGTGGTAGGCATGGGTTTCTCTCTGCTCTGGGTCTTGGGGTAGGTCAGGTTCTATGAAATCTCTCAGGATGGTTCTGGTAGCCTGGACCTTTAGCTCTCACCCAGACTCACAACATCTCTCCTCCGTGGGATCGATTAGGCTTACCTAATCGATAATCGATACCTCTACTCAGTCTGAGAGGCCAAGAAGAGATCAGAGATCAGACCAGGCCCTGTCTTCCTTCTTTATCCTCTCACGCTGTCCCCTCTTCCAGCAACAGCTCAAATGCTCTCATGCGTGGCAATGCCTGAGACGGTGAGTGTACATTTCTGAGGAGACATTCACGTTAGCAGGGCCCAGGCCCCAGGACAAGCAATCCCCAAGGGCCCCTTACATAAGTACAACGCTAAGCTCATTTGTTCGTTACCTCTTGCTGCATGACAAAATATCCCTAAACTTATAGACTTAAGAGAATAGTGTCTTATTTGCTCACAATTCTGTTAAGTCGAGCAAGGCTTGGCCAGAATAGCTCACTTCTGCTCTGGCGGGCAGCAGCAGGAGCTGCTCAAGCAGGTGGAATCCTGA
This sequence comes from Ursus arctos, assembly GCF_023065955.2. Lineage (NCBI taxonomy): Eukaryota > Metazoa > Chordata > Mammalia > Carnivora > Ursidae > Ursus > Ursus arctos. The sequence continues at coordinate 33,178,645 of NC_079873.1, read as the reverse complement.
AAAAAAAAAAAAAAAAAAAGGCTTCACTTGGTTCAGATACCTGGGGCCCCAGTTCTCACCGGGGGCTTGGCTTCTCGATTTCCGTATACGGGGCCTCCTCACGTGGTTAGCTCAAGCGTGCCCATGGTGTGCGGGCCTGCGGGGTAGCTGGGTTGCTTCCATGACAGCTGACCTCCCGCAGAGCACCAAAGTCAAAGCCGCTAGGCTTCTCCCTGGGAGGGGTTCCCCGTTGTTTCTGATTCTGCCCTCTGAGTCCCCTCTCCTTTTCCATCCTAAGTATTTATGTTTACATCCGAGGAGCGCCATCATCAGTCCCCTTCTCCTCTTGAGGAGGCCGAAGGCTCGGAGTCCTCTTTTTATTTATAACCGTCTCTGTCCTTTTCGTCCAAGCCAATGTCATTCCATTCACAGCTGAGCGGGCTGCCTCTGTATCAAGTTTAAAGATGTGCTCTGTTAGACAAAAGCCACATCCACAAATTTCTCTGAGTCGGGCCCTTCTCTATTTTAGGTGGCAAGCCAGGGCTATAGGGTAACATCCTTAAGCTTCTTAGAAAACGTTGTCTTCTACAAGGCACTGCGTTAAACCTTTCGAGAATTCAACAAAGGGTATTACGGCTGTACCCTTGATCTGACCTTACGCGGAGGCCACATTTTACTGGTCGCCTGGATGCCAATCACTGCGTTGAGACTCTTTTGCCAGAAAAGACCAGGGATGAAAAAACCTTTTTTTTAATCTGAACCCAGCAAGTTCGGGCTCGTTGACATTTTGTCCACTTGAAAACCGAACAGTTTTTTTTTTCTTTAGGTCTTTATCTTTCTGAATTTTCGTTCTTTCCATCTGTTGCGCAGATCATTAGCAACCGTGAGAGCAGAGAGTTTGGACAAAGCAGAGAGGAGCATGTCCCTTCAGCCGTGAGGAATTGGGAACTACTAAATCAACATGTATTAAATTGTGCTACACGGGCCATATGCTTCAGCGGCACTGAGGCGCTTGTTACAAACGCACATCTCCAGGCCTCTGGTCAGAAAGGGCTATGAGGCAGGAACCTACATTTTAGGGACCTTCTCATGTCCGTGACATATGAAAACACTGCCCTACGTCAGGCTCCGGAGGCATCCGTTCTTCCCCACCTTGTGTCCAGGTCCCAGTCCTAGACCTGATCTCTCCGCTTCTTGTTTTGCCCCCTGTGTGGATCTGGGTCTGGGCAGCAAACAGACGGCCCGCTCAGACTCAGATAGGGTGTGCACTTAATAAAGGGACTGGTTACAATGGCGTGGGCAGGGTTTCAAGACACCAACCAAGCACAGGGCAGTGCCTGTGGCCAAGTAGCAGTGGGGAGCCGTCGTCGCGACTAGGAAGGGCAGTGAGAAGAGATCTGAACTTGGAGAACCTCAATGTCGTTTGGCCTCTTCTCTAAAGAGATCCTTTAGTGTCTCTGGGCCGTCCAGTGGGAAGACCCCATGTCGGGGGCGGGTGGCTCTGGGCTGTGGAGTGGCCCCCGGGGACTCTAAGCAGAGAGACGGGCAGTAGTCCTCAGACTCTCTTGCCCGCTGCCTTTTCAGGATTCCCTGTCTTTGGCAGCCCTGGAGGCCCTCCTCTCTAGGCAGGAAGAGGAGCCAATAAATAAATTCGCACGAAGGTGCCAGAGAGTGATAACAGTTAATCCCTTCCAAGGGCAATTGCTCATGGAAAAAGGACGATTTAGCTCAAAAGAAAGAGTGTCTCCTGGAAGAACACCACTCGTTGGCACCGACATGGCAGTCATTTACGGGCAGGGGCTCCGGAAACTCTTCAAATCTGCGCCCCTTCTGCTTCTCTGCGAGTCCCACGGTAAGCGTGTTCCCCGAGAGGCTTTCGAATGCTTCTGCTTGTGGAAGCTTCATGAGGGAAAGGCTCTTTTTGTCTCTTTTGCTCAGCCATGTATTCCCAGAGGTTGACATGGAGCAGTGCCTTCTACGTGTTTGATGAATGAATGAATGAATGAATGAATGAACAAATGGCCGAACGAACGAATGCCAGCTCGCCTTGGGAACGGGGCCCCCATCTATGGTGACGAGCGCCCGGAGCCCTGCCCCTCCCCTTCAGGCTTCCCTGCGGCCTGCCTGGAATTGAGCTGAAAAATGATTTTTCATACACGTCGCCCTCATTATAACATCATCCCTCAGAGCGAAGCTCCCTGACCACCCTGAAGACCTGTATTTAATGTGATGAAAGGTGATTTAATGGAGTTTGAGGAGAGCGAAGCAGAAAGCGGACAGCCGCTTCACAACAGCGGAGCACGCTGTCCCTCGGAGGGGAAGCAGAAAAACAAGAAAAAGAAACGGGGGGGGGGCGGAATCCAACACCCTCCCCCAGAAGATGTTTTGAATAAGATGTTTGGGTCAGCTCCGTAGGAAGGCCAAAATGCAAGGCAGATAAGCCCAGAGCCCTCCCCTCCCCGGAGCAGATAACTAACTTACCATTTATTTACCTTGGAGCTGATTATGTCCTGGGTTGAGGCAGGCAGGGAGATTTTATTGACATTTGGTCTCCCTTCACACATTTTGCGACAGCCAGACATCAGGGACTGAGCTGCAGGATATTAAAGGATTTGGAAAAGTTATCAAGGAATGGGACATATTTATCAAAGCCACAGTGATATTAGAAAGCCGGGCAGTTTCCACACCTGGGTCTGTTACTTGATTAAAAAAATAATAATGATTCATCCTCTGGCTGCCTTTTGCACCTGGGTGAATGCTGAGCAGTTGTGCAGGACCACCCTTAGCCAGGGATTTGCACAAAAAGACCCTCTTCGGGTTTGGTGGAAAACCGCGTGTGCCTGCGTCCACGCCCTGCCGGTGTGATGAGGTCCTGAGTTCAGCTGGAAGCCGGCCTCCCCTGGGCTGGGCCAGTGTCCCCTGAGCATCTTTTATCGCCCACAGAGGACTATCAAGAGTTGCTTGCAGGCGCCTGGGTGGCTCAGTCGGTGAAGTATCTGCCTTCCGCTCAGGTCATGATCACGGGGTCTTGGGATCCAGCCCCGCCTTGGGCTCCCTGCTCAGCGGGGAGCCTGCTTTTCCCTCTGCGTCTGCCCCTCCCCCCCGACTCGTGCTCTCTCTCAAATAAATAAAAGCTTTAAAAAATAAAAGAGTTGGTTGCGTGGCTGGTGAGCCGGTGTAAAAGGAGCCATGGGAAGGGTCCCTAGCTGCTCCAACCGCTGCGTTGCTGGGGAATAGCAATTATGTAATGCAGAAAACTCTCCACCTTCTAACCGCCCGCAAGGAAGAATATACCACGAGTCACCTCTATTTAGCTCTCCCCCAAATTTTTCCACATGAATTATTCAGTGTATGACTGTTTCAATATGTCTGTCTTTTAAAAAAAATGCTGGATGAACTTGAGCAGCAAGAGGAAGTGCCTACATTGCAAAAGTGATGCCTACCTGCTTATTTATCTTTAAGGGAAAGTCTTTAATGCATTCGCTCAGGTGGAAATATCATTAATAGCAAGGGCTGACCAACGACCACCAGGATCCATGGGGTTAATCCGGGTTTTGCCATCTGATTCCGATCCATCAGGCCTGGCTATAAATCGCTTATATGTCTGGGTGATAAAAAGCAAATATAAATTTTCAAAAAATTTAACCTTGCATGGTATATAAAGAGAATACATAATATTCTCAGGCATAAATATGTCTCAAGACAAACTCATTGCGTATACCCAGAATACATAATGGATCTTACCGAGACATATTTTTTCCCCTAGCAAGAGGAAGTCAGAATTCTACAGTAAACGGTGTGCTGTCTGCAAGGCTGAGACGAGAGCCGTGTCCCCAGCTTGGGGCTGTCCGCACGTGGGATCTCTACGGACTCTCCGTGCCCTTCCAGGATGCCATGAAGTCCAGCCGAGGAGAAGGAGGAGGAAGTCTGGTTGAAGCTGGGAGATGGGAGATCTGGGGACCTTGGCCAGACCGCTGCATGGGATGGGGCTCCAGTCTCTGCATCCAGAAACAGAGAAGGCTGATCCAGAAGCTGATTTCTAAGGCAGCTTTCTCAAACGTTAGTGGGTGTGTACGACCCCTGGGGGCTTGTTAAAAATGTAGACTCCGAATGGGTAAGTCTGGGGTGGGGCCTGGGACTCTGCATGGCTAGCAGGCCGACAGGTGATGCTGAGGCTGCTGGTCTGAGGACCACCCTGCGAGTAGCCAGGGTCGAGGCTCCTTTCTGGACCTGCTGACCTAGGGCAGGGATGCTCGCCCTTGGCTGCACGTTTCAACCACCCGGGAAGCTTTAAAAAGTGTCATCACCCAGACCCCATCCCAGACCAATTATATCTGAATCCTTGGGGGTCCGACCCAGGCAACAATAGTCTTTCAAGATCCCCCGGTGATTTCAAGGAGCAGCCCAGGGTGAGCAGAGCTGGTGGAAGGCTCCACGCGGTTCCAGGCATGCAGCCAGTTTTCTTGAGGTTTGTCACCCACGTAGGCTCGCCTGTGACAATCCGTTCAGTAGAGGAGATGCAATTCACTGACATGGTGGCCAGCACTGTGCGACTGAGTCATAGGCGCACGGCCCCCTGCCTGAACGGGAGAGGAGCCCGCTCCTCCAGGACACCAAGGCTGATGGGACCACAGACTTTACTGGGTAGCGGGCTGAGAGGGGCGGAATGTTTTTCTTCACAAAGCTTCTTTGCTAAAGGTCAGGTTAGTGGTTGCAAACGCAGATGCGTACCCGGGCCCAGGCGGGCAGCGCGAGCCATAAATCACAGCAAGCTGTTTGCGTACTCACATACGCAGGTGTGCTTTTCCCTTCCTCAAAGAATTCCGCTCCTTCGCATTTTTCTTAAAACTCGAGGGCATCTTTTCCTTCATTTTCCTTTTTGATAGAGGCGTGGGCATGAGAGGAAGATCTATCTACTCTAAGAAACTCAACAGGGCAGGTGCAGGGGAGAAGTCGGGCTTAGGCGGGGCCTGAGGTTTGCACAAATACACAACACCTTTCTCACCTTTGCAAACCTACGTACCACCGTGGAAATACATTGCTATCTATGCCTGAGGCGGCGGGAGGGGGCGAGGGAGCAAGTGAGGACCCCGCGGGTTCAGCTTCACTGCTTCTCAGGAAATGCACTTTCTGCACGAGCCGGGGATCAAAGGCAGCTCGGGTGGAGTCCTTGCAGACAGATGAGACCCTCTTCTTTTGTGACTTTGAACTCACTGCCCACAGACCAGCAGCAGTGGCTCACCTGGGAGCCGGTTACACCTGCAAACCCTCGGGCCCCACGTCAGACCTCCAGAATCAGAATCCGTCCTCCCAGGGGCGAGGGAGAGGTTGAGGCACCACCACCACCAGCTGAAAGAACAGTTTGTTCATAAGTTCATTCGTTCATTCATTTATCCACACCTTTACGCATTCATTCCACAAATATTCTCCGAGCGCCTCCTCTGGGCCAGGAACCGTGACCTCCTCGTTAAACAGAATTAGGAAAGAGGCACTCGGTGGTGATGAGCCACCTGGCTTTCCCCCCAAGGTTTCTCTCCTTACTTCCCCCACCCCTGGAACACACGTCCCACCTGCAGGTGGATCGTGAGTACATGACACTTGGCTGGGACAGGCACCGACTCGTTCCACCACGAAAAAGCTAGATGGGTGTGTGTGTGTGGAATTCCTGAAAGTGCCTGGGGCCGTATGTGAAGCTGGAGTCAGGGTGGGGAGGAGACAGCCCCGAAGTTCATTAACACAGGACAAAGACAGCTATCCCCCCTGCCCCCCCGCCTTTGAGATGATGGGAAATGATGCCTCGTAGGGGTGTGTGAGAATGCAGCGAGAACGTGTACCGGGTATGGAGAAAATGAGCCCCACAGTAAATGGGAGCTGCTGCCTCTGGGGCTGCTGAGGTCATATCAGTCCTTCACACGTTAGTATGAATTAGATCTTACAGTAAGGCTTTGATCAGGGTGAGGGGATGGGCCAACTTTTCACTGCCACAGTTTTGAAAGGGGCTGGTCCAAAGAGCGGGGTGTGAGGTGTCCTTCTCGAATGTGAGGAAGGAATAGCAATGCATAGAAATTTCAAGGACTAAAAGCTCCCCTTGTTACCTCCCAGCAAAGGCCAGCCCCTGGCGCCTTTGCTCCTAGCTGACTCTGTGTTTATCCAATGAAACATCAAACTTGTGTCCTCTCATTAACCCTTTGTTTCTTCTTTGTTCCTGATTTAGAACCCCCACACTCTGATTATTTTGAGAGCCGTGAGAAGTCAGAAGTCACTTGTGTTTACAGAGAGGCCCGGCCACCTTCAAAGGCAGGAGCGGAGTGTTAACAGCGCCCCGCTCTCTCCCCGGGCCCCAGGTCCCGCCTCTTCCAATACATGCCCGGGCACTTGGCTCCACAGAAGGAAAAACACAAAGGAGAGAAATCTTTTCTTTCTCTTAGATGTTTGCTTTCTCAGTTTCCCCTGTGACCTGTGTGAGTTAAGAAAAAGTACACACACACACGTGCACACACACACACATCTACACACACATAGGGTTTTCTGTTTCTCCCAGCAAAGCGGGGAGAACCAGGTGCCCGTCTAAGTCAGCCCACATCCCCTGAAGCAGGCTGGAGATGGGGCCTGGGGCTACCATCAGAAATCCGGGCACGCTCCGGAGGATAATTCCAACCGGATCCCAGTCTCCCGCCTGCTTGGAAGAGCCACAGCCACGGTATTTTCTCATCTCTGTGACTAGAAGCTTCTGTTCTGGTGCCAGGGAGTCAGGGAGCTTGGAGGTTCCGTATCCACTGGCCCTTTCCCCAAACCAGGGCACCGAGGCCCCGGAGAGTGGAGAGGCTTCTCCAAGGGCGCCAAGCAGAAGTGTCATGGGGGACCCTTCTGATCCCCGCAGAGCCCTTCCCACAGAACTGTCACCCCCATGGCCCTTTGAAGTCTCACTAATCGAAGCCACTCTGAGCACGTCGGGGGCAAGGGAAAGCAGCTGCGGTGGTCAGGGTGTGCGAGTTAGCACTTCTGGGAGTGGAAAGTGGGGTCAAATTGCTGTTCTGGTTTATGCTGAGTTGCCCTAGGCCTTAGCGCCCTGACTCTCCTGCCTTTTGTTGTTGTTGTTGTTCAGAGAAGTAGTCTCGCACTGCAGGCTCTGCTTAAATTATGGCCATGCTTGGCGCACATCTGGGTGGTTGGACGTGACCAGAAGATTCTATCACTTCCGTTCATTGTGATGTGTCCACCTTGTATCAGGGCAGGCTGCAGAAATAATAGCCCCGCAGCTCTGAGACTAGGTGAAAGACACACACACATACACACACGCACGCTTTTCTGTACTGGGTGCTCGTGCTGACACCCTCCCATACCAACACATGGCTCGTGTGAACTATGACACCGCAGCCACAACACTGCTGTGCGCTCTCTTCCCACCCACGCACACGAGTGTAATCTGTGCAGGGAAGGCCATCTCCTTTACGTTTGAGGGAAGCAGAATCTAATAAAAACCTACCTAGCACACGTGAGTTCGGTTACCTGCAGAATTTTCCGAGAGCTTACTACATCCCCGGAGCTCTTGTAAGTGTCTTCCATGTGGGAACCCCTCTCAACTGAGCCATTTCCTGACACACAGTAGCTCTGTGATCTTGGGAATGTAACTTCAAGCCTTGTGCCTCAGTTTCCCCACTGGTAAAATGAGGGTTATAATACCCACCTTTTGACAGTGTGTATGTGTGTGGGGGGATGGTACATGTGTCATAACAAGCTGCTGCGGCTATGAACACACCCAAAGTGTGCCCAGCCTCGGGAAGGATCACAGCCAATGTTAGTCCTCACCCCTCTTTTGGATGAATTACGAATGTTTAGAAGTACGTTGCTGAGGTTATATGGCGCATTTCCCATCTTACTATCTTGATGACTAGCTATGTGTCTCTTCTATGTTTCCCCATTCATTCATTCATTCATTCAGCCAGCCAATATTTATGGAGTGCCTCCTAGGGGCCCACCATTATTTTAAGTGCTGAGGATACTGCAGTAAACAAAACAGACACACATTTTGGCCCTCGTGGTGTTTATAAAGTGACCTAATTAATTATAACACAACCAAGATGATATGACTCTTAACAGAAAGGAAGCAGTCCTCACAGACTCGTAAAGGTTGTAAGAATGTGTCAGTCTTAATACATTGAGAAAGGTGCTAAAATCTGTTCAATTCTCTATGCTATGATTCTTGTTTTCAAGGTATCTGTTGGAAATCTTTTGGTTTTAAGTGACAGAAAACTCAACCCAAACTGACTTAAACCAAAATAGAATTTATTGGCTCATTAAGTGGAAAAGGAAAAAAAAAAAACAACATTGAACAGAAAGGTGGACTTCAGGTAAGGTTTGATCCGGTAGCACAAGTCATGCTACCAAAAATCTGGTTTCTCTTCATCAGTCTTCTCTGAATTATGTCATGTTGGCTCCAACCCCACATGACAGCCCCTACTTGGGCATGACTCCCCTTATGATAACAGTATGTTACCCAGCACCGGATTTTAAGTATCTTCACATCATACTGCCCAGGAGGCTTTCTCTGAAGCCCCACCAAATTTCTCCTCACATCTCACTGACCCTGTCTCGGGAGGTGGAGGGGAGGTCCATCCCCACAGACAAAGCTGGCTGAAAATGAGGGACGGGTCTCCAAAGGAAAAATCAGGGTCCTTTTGCTGTATGGGTAGAAAAAAGCATGCCAGGAGACAAGCAGAGCTGGACTATCCCACAGGAATCCCAAGCACAAGGCTAAGCTACCAACAAAATAGGAGGCTCAAAGGTGATTATTGAAAGGAGCAACTCAATTTTTAACATATATATATTTAAAAGCACCAAAGTCATATGGGGAAAAACTGGAATGTTGTTTTCATTGTTTTACAGTTGAGCATTACTTTTATTCTAAGTAACACATAGGACGGTGCTGGGCACCATAATCTTTTGAGTGCTTGGAGGTCCCTAAAATCTTAATGCAGTCCTGTGGGCAATCAACAAAGCTCACCTCCTCCAGGCAAATCCCTGATTTCCAGTGTACTGTTCTGTGTTCTTTGATGGCAGGCTCACTGGAAAGGGGTAGGGATTAATGAGGTGGTTTTTGGTCTTATTCATCAGTTATGAGTCTGGTTATTGTGGGTCTACCCTGCAGCGGTTGATTATCCCTGAGAGAACTAAAAAGATTGATTTTGAACCAGCCATGATGAGGCCTAGGTCTCTACCAAGGCGATCACAGGCAGAGACAGATCCTGACAGAGCTAGGTCCCTCCTCTCTCCTCAGCACTTCTTGGTGACCACAAAACTTCTAGTTAACTCACTCAAAAGGAGGCTCAGTAGAAGAAAGTCTGGAAGGAAATATAGCGAACCCTTAGCAGTGGTTATTTTTAGGTGACGAGACATGGGTGGCTTTCATTCATTTATCCCTTCATTCTTTTATTCCCCAGATATTTATTGATGGTCTATGTCGTGCCAGGCACCATTCTAGATACTGAAGGTTGAGGAGAGTACACAACAGAACCCACCCCTCCCCCACCTTCATAGAGCTCACATTTGAGAGGAGGAAGATAGGCAATAAACTCAGTAAATAAAATCTTGCATGGCAGATGGTGATAAGGCTAGGAAGGAAAAGAGATCAGGGGAAATGGATGGGGAGTTGGGGGAGGGGTGACACTGCAAATCTAAATAGGCGTCCAGGGAAGACCTCACTGAGAAGGTGACACTTGAATAAAGCCATGCAGAAAGCTGGGGAGTGGGCCATGGGGCCATCAGAAGGAAAAATGTTCCAGGCAGGGGAGATGGCCAGTGCAAAGGCCCTGAGGCAGGTGGTGCCAGGCATGTTCCAGGAACAGCACGGAGGCCAGACCCGTGTGGCTGGGGCAGACCTGCGGCAGGGGGAAAGGAGAGTGATAGATGAGGTCAGAGAGGCCAGGGAGGGTGGGGTAGACTATATGGGCTATGCAGGCCATTGGAGGACGTCGGCTTCAGCGCCCAGATGGGGAGTATCGGACAGTTACAAGCAAGGAGTGCCCAGATTTGGCTTAGGGCTTCAAGTACCCCTCCGGCCACTCTGCTGAGAATGGACTACAGAGCGGCAAGGGCGGGAGTGGGGAGACACAGCAGGAGGCTGTTGTGAAAACAGATGGTTGCAGTGGGGCACCCGTGGTGGGGGTGCTAAGTGGGGGTCAGGTTCCGGATCTGTGTCCTTCTTGTCTCTCTGTTCCCTGCCTTGCCTCAGTGACCACGTAGGAAAGAAGAGCAGTCATAGCTAAATGCGTGTATTCCGGCGGGGTGGGGTGCACAGTGGGTTGTCGTCAACATGGAGACGGCGCTATCCCGGAACCCTGGTCCCGGGGCACCGGGCGCAGCCCTGTTACCTGCCACAGCCGGGCCCCACACACCCCACCTCGCCTCTCCGAGGGCAGGTAGGAGGGCTTCACACAGTGGATGGCCCTCCAGGCATCACGTCCAGCCCTCCTGCTGGCCTCCAGGTGACGAACCCATTTTACCAATGACAGTGGCACTGGAGGCTGGTCACCCTCGAGCAGAGATGGGGACTGGGTCTCTCTTAGAACCTTGTCCTTCGGCTTTCTCAGAGGAAAGGATGGGGTCAGGAGGAGGTGACATGGTGACAACGGGGGCCTTGTCCCACAGGTCATATGACTCTGGGGAACGCTGACCAGTTGGAACTGACCAGGAGAGGCTGGGTGCCTTTGCCTGCGGGCTCTGGGGAACTGTCTAGCGACCATTCTCACAGAGGTAGGTCCGCCAACTGCTTGCCAATCAAGTCCGCATGCCCACCTCTTTGCTGGCAGTGACCAGCCAGAGCTGCACTGTCCTCTCTGGGAGCCACTAGTCACATGTGGCTTTTTACACTGAAACGTAAATGAACAGTAAATAGAATGAAAACTTCAGCTCCTCAGACTGACTAGCACATATCAAGTGTTCAGTAGGGTCGTGTGGCTGGGGGCCACCATATTAGACAGCACAGCTCTGGAACATTTCCATGATTGTAGAAAGTTCCGTTGGACAGCGCCAAGATAGCGGCTGGGGGTACGAGAGCTGCTTGACGTTCACAGCGAACTGGGCCCCCAGCAGAAAGGCCTGTGGGGCGGGCCCGTGCGCCATCAGAGAATTCCCTTCGCTGCCAGTTCATTGCTCCCCATCCTCTCTGCACCACTCAAATGTCACCTGCTCAGTGAAGGAGTCACTCCAGCCCTGGGCACCTTCCCCGCACACCACGTACAAACAAGATCATTTTCCACACTTAGAAATGCATATCGTCACGTCTGTTGCAGTCTGTCCACGTGACCGTCAGTCTCCTGAGGGCAGGGGCTGCGTCTTATTCAGCTGGGTGTCCACCAAAGCTAGCACAAACCTGGCAGGTCGGGGACCCCCAATAAACATCTTTGGCATTCCGGGTTGTAGTGCCAGCTCTCTCTCCAATCACATGGCTGTGTGTCTGGTGCCAGTCACTTAATCTCTCTGGGCTCCTGCTGTATCATCATGAAAATGTGGGCACCTGGGGATCTTACTGGGGGGCATGCGGTCAAAACCATGCAGGAGACTGACAGAAATGTCTTTGGGGGAGATGTTGTGATAAAAAGGAGGCAGATCCTGGTAGCAGACACGTTGCTGCTGCGCCAGCCATGGGACCTTGAGCAGGGCACCCACCAGCTCCGAGCCTCTCAGTTGTCACCTGCCACCCGGAAGTAAGAGGAATTACTGGGACCGCCGGGCTGGGCGCAAGGCCTGGAATCTCATAGGGGGGCTAATACCCGAGAAAACCCAAGCTAATTGCAGATACAGATGCGGAGTCTCCAGAAACCCCGGCTGGCGGTCCCGGGACAGCGGGGGGCGGGGCGTGGAGCTGGGATTCCCTCCCCGTGCGGGCCAGGCTGCCACCCGAGCGCCTGGCCACAGTGGTGGGCATGAGTCATCCCTGCTCACGGCTAGCGGCTGGTGACATTTCGAAGGCGGCTGCCTGGCTTCGGCTTTGCCGGCGGCAGGGGCATTTTTAAATGCCCGGTGGATGTCGCGCACCGCAGAAACACACCAGAAGGGCGGCAGGACACGAGAATGGATGCAAAGTCGTGTGAGCGAGATGCGGGGCACTCAGAGGCCCCCCAGGTGACCGTGCGTGACGGTGGCCAGAGGGGCGCCTCGCCAATTCACCATGGACAGGAGCGTTTCTGGGAACTTGGGGATTACAATTCCGCATGCCTGGAATCGATATTCTATGCTCGTGTTATAATTCACTTCGCAAGGGAGAGGACGCAGCTCTCTGAATTCTTGGGTGGAGTAAACCACATATCCCAGGGATCACGGGGATTTCCGTGCTTATAAATCACACCCGGCAGTGGGTGGGGTGAGAGGGTGGAGGAGGAGGGAGGACAGGGGTTGGGGGGGCTGGGGAGGAAGGCCCAGAGCACCCCCCGCCCCCAGCCAGGATGACAAGTTCAGGGGAGGCCAAGGTGCCGCACTGATCATTGGCCCGGGGTGACTTTGCTGATGGGAACAACACAAAGAAGGAGGCCTGGCGTACTTGGGTTGACCAAAGTGACCCTTATCAGAAATGGCGAAAGTCCGTCGGGCTGTTTCTGTAAGCACCACAAGCCCCTCGGAGCCCTCCTGACACCAGCAGCCTCTCCTATATCTGAAAAGAAACAATGGAGATACTCGGAGGATTTTCTTCCCCCGGACCTGCTCCCGAGTGGATGTCTCTGCTTGTTTTTTTTTTTTTTTCTGCTGTGAGGAAAGCAATGCGGACGAAAGACCTAGAATGTACCAGGCGTTTCCAGGAGGGGCAGAGTCAGTTTGGGCTGCAGTCTGCCCAGCAACCCCCCCTCCCCCCGCCGTCTACCCAGCTTCCTCACAGGCCCTCCCAGACACCACTTTCCCTAGGGGTGGGGGTGGCGAGAAGCCCTGGCAGCAGCTCAGGGCTGGTGGGAGGCCCGTGTCCCTGGCAGGATGGGGCAAGCTTCCCTGGCAGAGCTCTTTCCAGCAAATTTGCGCCTCTCACCTCTAGGACGGCAGCTCCGGCACGGGGCCCAGACTAAGTGAAACACCTTCCTTGGTGTCAGCCCGCTCCATCCCGGGTCACAGTGGATGTCCCAGAATCAGCTGCAAGACTGGGCCCGACGGAGGATGCCACTTCTTAGGCTGGCCTGGGGATCACGGCCTGAGACAGAATTGGCTCTGAGCCCCCCGGGAGAGCCAGCCCCCACTCCGGCTCAGGAAGCAGAGGTAATAACTACTAACCTTCCCTCCGCCCCGCCTTCCCCTAACCTTGTCGTGAACCGTGGTTGTTTTGTTCAAAGCAGTGCTCGCACGACCAGTGTCACTTTAATGAAAAGCAGACCCTCGCTCACCGTTGCCCCTCCTTGGGCAACAGAGATAAAAACCTAATGGCATGTCAGATCCTTGATGGCAAACCCGCCAGGAAGACAAAATTATCAGGGTAGAGCGGAGGCAGTGGACCGTATCTGCTTTTGTACCATAAAATAACATAACCCGGTGACCCCCTCGTTGGCTGAAGGGGCACCCGGCTGGAAATACCGAGGCCCTCTTGCAAAAAAAGTTCCCGCTGCCTGCCTGTCCTCAGCTTTGCTTGGCAACCACCTTGCTGCCCTTTACTCCCGGTGCCCTCCCCTCAGGCGTGGCGGTCCTCATTTCAATATCCAAGGCACAAGCCCTTGATGACAACACCTTTATCACTATGCCAACTGTGACACTCTGATGGCAAAAGGTCCAAAGAAGGCTTGCTGTGTGCGCGCATGGACGAGAACACGTGCGCACGTGCACACACACACACGTGCACGCACACACGCCCTCCTCTACGACAAGTAACAATCCCCGAACCATCTCCATCTGACAACGAAGTCAAAACGTCCCTTACCTACCTACCGGGCCACTGCAGGACTCTCTTGACAATTCAAGAATGATATTTAATTGCATCCAAGAAGTGTTTTGAAACAACTTCAGAAACTGAAGAATGGTGAGAGGCTTTTAAGAACAACCCTCTTGTCAGACGAGCATAATGATCCTAGAGAACTTTCTCAAGTTGTGGGGCTGGCTGCCTCTGGCTATTTCTTTTCTTCCTTCTTCTCTCCTTCTCCCTTCCCGCCTCCTCCTGTTCACAAACATTTACTGAGCCTAGACCATGAGCTAAGGCCCAAGATGGGTTCTGGAGAAGCCTCCGTGAGAAAGACAGCGGTGGTCCCTGCCCAATTTCTAGCTACCCGTGTTGGCAGAAGCTGCTTCTTGCCCCCTAACATCTAATATCCCTTTCTTCCCCAATAATAAAACCCCTGGTTTTTAGCTAGGTGCATGGATCTCCAGGATAAAAATTACATATCCCAGGGACGCCTGGGTGGCGCAGTCGTTAAGCATCTGCCTTCGGCTCAGGGCGTGATCCCAGCGTTCTGGGATTGAGTCCCACATCAGGCTCCTCCGCTGGGAGCCTGCTTCTTCCTCTCCCACTCCCCCTGCTGTGTTCCTTCTCTCGCTGGCTGTCTCTATCTCTGTCAAATAAATAAATAAAATCTTTAAAAAAAAATTACATATCCCAGCCTCCCTTGCAACTAGATGTGACCACGTCCAAAGTTCTAGTTAATGGGATGTCAGCAGAAGTATTGTGGGGAGTTTCCAGGGAGTGTGATCAAAGCAACGGAAGCACAGCGTTTCCTCCGTCATCCTTCTTTTGGGCTGGAATGCAGATATGATGACTGGAGTTCAAGCAGCCATATCACGCCATTCTCACGTACAGAGAATGGCAGAGGAACAAGGTATGAAGAGCCTGAGATGGTAGAATCCCTTTGAAAAACTGGCAGTTTCTTGTACAATTAAACACATACCTACACTGCACTCAGAGACCTCACCCCTAAGTATTTATCCAAGAGAAATGAAGACCTACGTCCACACAAAGACTTGCAGAGAAATGTTCATGACAGGTTTTTCCATAATAGCCCCAAACTGGAGACAATCCCAATTTCCAACAATGGGTGATTATATAAGTTGTAATGTATTCATATAATGGGATACTGCTCAGAAAAACAAAGAAACAAACTATTGATACACATGAGAGTATGGCGGGACCCTCAAAATAGTATGATGAGTGAAAGACACCAGGCCCAAAGGAATACATACTGTATCATTCCATTTATAGAGAATTCCAGGACAGACAAAAGCACTCCCTCCGTGGTGACAGGTGTCTGAACAGTGGTTGCCTATGAGGGGTGGAAGTCAGCCAGAAAGGGGCACGAAGAAACTTTCCGAGGTGATGGAAACATCCTATATCTTGGTGGGGCTGTTGATTACCCGACGTACACGTTTGTCAAAACTCATCAAACTCCATACCTTCAGGATCTATGTGTTCCACCCACATGTAAATTATACGGTAATATGAACAATCATACGATGATAACGACAGCCTCAAGCCCCTTGACTTTGCGAGGCCACTCTTTTAGCCCTGGACCCTATTTACATGAGACAGCAGCTTCAAGCAGTCCGAGTTGGCATTTTCTGTCCCTTCTCTACCCCAGTCACCGATCATGCGATCGTGCGGCTGACTCTCTCTGCTCCGCGCCGTGAGATCAGCGACGGAGCCCGTCCTAGGAGCCGGGGCACGGGTGGATTTGAGAGCAGGGCTCGTCTGAGTGCCGCAGTCTCTAAGAGTCTCTCCATGCTCCTTGTTCCTGGGTTTCCTAGGTCTGAACTCAGCAGCTCTCCTTCCCTCCCCTCACACCTAAGAGTCCCCTGGGCACGCAGGATCCCACCTCGTGGGGTTCACGTTGGCCAGCTGATTGTTCTTGAATGCAGTGCTAGGACTATTCTTAGCACGCTGCCAATCCCTAAGAGGCTCTGAAGATACATGCGGCCGAGTAACAGCTGCACTGTGGCCATTACCAATGCCATTAACATCATCATTATTGCGGGGATGTGGCTTATGTGGTGTGTCCATCAAGGGGGGGTTTGGGGGCCTTTTCTGTAGCCCAGGGCACGTGCAGCTTTCCATTTGGAACGGGGGTGGCTTCGGGGAAACACACAGGCGGGGCTGGCATTTCTGGAAGCTTCGGTAGGCAGCTGCCTTCCTGGAGGGATTTCAGGTCCATCCTCAGTCCTCCTCTTCCACCCTGCTCAGTTCTGCCCCCTCTGCCTTGCCCAGCGGCCACCTCATCGGCAACCACAAATTTTACAATTAGAGATTCATTCCTTTGACTCTATGCTGTCACTGACATTAAAAGGCAAGTCCTCCCCGCTGTCTTTCCTACAATTGTATTTTCTCTCTTTTACCATTTTCCCATTTAAAGGAAGGAAGTGCAATACATAAAAGGCAGCATGAGAGGTCATTAGTGCAGACGGACGAACATGGAGAAAAGGGAGGTGGGGTGAGGTCCGCGAGGACAACACAATGATAAGAAAGATGAATGCTTCCTGTGTTTCCAGCGCGTCCTGGGTGTTGGCACGTGTTATACGCTCAGGGTAGCTCTGTTTCGGAAGTTTTATCTCAAACCCTCGGTGGTTACTATGCACCAGACACCAAAGCAAGGGCTGTACAAAACCTGACTCGTGTAATTCTCCTGACAATTGCGTTGGGTAGGTATATTAGTAACCACATTTGGTACAGCAGGAAAGTGAGGCACAGAGAAGTTAAGTGACGCTCTAAGTCACATGGCTGGTGGGTAGTTGGACTGGAATCCAAACCCCGCCGCCCCTCCGCTAGGACTGTGCTCATAGGCACTCTTCCGTGACCACAAGCTAATGGGTTATTGCTGCCCCATCGCTGGGTGATCCCACCTGTCCAGACACCTTGCTTTTTCATTCAAACAGCATTGCCTTCAAGTGAGATGTCTCCAGCTTCAGGGCTCACCTGCGTAATCCCAGGATTTCGTTTCCCTCCCCAGATATTTCCCCAAAGCCAAACAATGTGGTATCTGTTTCCTTTTAAAAAAAAAAAAAGGTCTAAAAGCAAAACACAAGAACAACAGCAAAATCCTTGACCAGTTGATGTCATGCCATCTTTGTGACTCGGGGACACTGGGGCCTAGGTCGCAACCCTGCGGGCCTCTGAGACACCTTTCCTGGGACTTTAGGGTGAGGATCTTTGAATGGCAAGGGGGGAGAAACCCCCAACCAATAGTTCAATCATTGTTCATCAGAGCCATAAGCAAAGGAAGGAGATACATGCCTGAGAGGTGCAGAGGACAAACACCCGAGTGTTTTTTAGTGGAAGAAATGCACTGTGGTGACTGTGGAAGATGCTAGAAGTTGTCGGCTCTGGCACAGGCACGTCTACAGACCTGGGCAGTTGGCAGCTTGCCGAGGAGTGGTGGGGGTGAGGTTTGGAATGGCACCTGGAGTCTTTTTTTTTTTTTTCCCAGAGAAATGAAAACCACATGTGTAACAAAGGGGAAGCCTGCCATTCCGTGGAGAATTTTCTACTCATACCTGAGTGGAATGGAAATCTGTGAACTTTGTTCCTGCCTCCATGTCCTTAGGCTAAGGACTCTGGTGTTTCATTGTTCATGGAGGCCACAGCAAGGGATGGTCCTGCTTTGGAAACATGAAGGCAAAGAGGACCAGGCCTCCTACTGGCTTGACAGATGCAAAAGGAGGTACTCTTCTGGAAGGTTCAGGGAAGAGATAGGGTTCTGACTAAAATCAGCTGGTGCTCCGGGGCCGGGGGTATAAGGACAACCATGGCTTCCTGCCCCCATAGCCCTCCACAACCTGACTGCGGCTCTCGATCTCTGACCTGCAGCCCTAGCCTTTCCTCGGGGTCAGGATCAGGGGTCACTCCAGGCCAGCATCCCACTGGAGCCTTCCCTGAAACATCATTATCCATCTGTAGCCATACCAGCTTGGCCCAGAGTTTCTCAGAACTTGCTGGCACAGAACCTCACCGCTCACCACAACCTTGTAACTCCTTAATAGCCGACCCCCATCTGTGAAGCCCCCATGGGTGTCACCACTGTCAGAGTCCAGGGGACCATCTTATCCCTTCTTATAGCTGGTTCCACCATCCATTGACTGCCCAGTCCAGTACGTAGATCCCCCGTGGCCCAGGTCTGGCCTGTCCCATGCTAGAGAGCCCTCTTTTTGATGAACTGGGGTTCTCGATGGACGGAACTGAGGAATGAATGGGCATCTATGTGCACCCAACCTTGTGCTACGATGTGCCACACGCTTCATCTCACGGGTTCACTGGATCATCCTCTGGGGCAGATATCATCATTCCTGTTGAAACAGCCTGGACACCTAGGACTCAGAGTGGTTAGGTGGCTTGCCCATCATCCCCAGCAACCTTTCCTAAAAGACTTCTGTCAGAAAGTGTCGTTTTCTACACCTCCCAACTGAAGGTTCAGAACAGACATATAACATATACATTAAAGGCTCTGACAACTGTTTGACTTTCTTAAGGAAATTGACACCCCCTCCCCAACGTCTAAAACCTCAACTCTTGTTCACTTTTTTAAAAGATTTATTTATTTATTTGAGAGAGAGAGAGAGAGAGGAAGAGAATCTCAAGCAGACTCCCTGCTGAGCACAGAGCCAGATGCGGGGCTCGATCCCCAACCCTGAGATCATGACCTGAGCCAAAACCAAGAGTCAGACAGATGCTCAACCGATTGAGCCACTCAGGCGCCCCTCTTTTTCACTTAAAAAAAACAAACACATTTCCCCAACTTATTTGACCATAGAACATCTTCTCCATGCAACTTGCAGTAAATTAAATTATTGTACGACAAAATCCACCCCTTCTCTCTAAACTGTCATGGAAAGAGTAAACTTCCTTGCCCCATTGATGAGAGGCTTGGCCATGTGGTTTGTTTTGGCCAACGGAATGAGGATGGAGGTGACAGTGCGCAGTTTCAAGTCTCGACTTTAAGAGACATCGCATGTTTCCATTTGCCTTTTGTGCTTTTCCATTCTCCACGAGAAGAACGCGCCCCAAGGGGCTGCCGGCCCTCCATACTGGACCCCAGAATCAGACACGTGGAGCAGAGCTACCCCAGCCAACTGGCAGGTGCATGAGTGAAAAATCAATTCTAATCATTGTATGCCACTGAGTTTTGGGGTTGTTTGTTACACAGCATCGCTATCAGTGGCAATAGCTACCTGATACGCTACTCCTGCTTACTATGTCCTAGAACCCTAGCAGTCAGTGGAACTTCTTTGGGAAAAGCTGAGTCATAATCAGTAAAAGGCCAAGCCAGTGTCACAGTCAAAGCCTCTAATGCCCAAACCTGCTTGCTCCACCGCACCGAGATGAGGGAGACCAGCCACGGTTGCCTTGAGGGTTGGAAGGCTGCCCAGAGATAGCGCACTTTGGGGATTTCTTACTGCGATGGAAATACAGGGGCTGGGGCAGGTGAGGGCTGCAGAGTCTTCAGGTCGGCACTGAGGCCGGTTTGGAGCCCTCAGGCAGGGGCACCAGAGGCAGGAAACCCACACGTGCTGCTGTAGTCTATCCTGGGGGGCCAAGTCCTCCGAGGCACTGAATTGCAGAGGTTATGATCTCAGACTTGGTTAGGTCTACTTTCAAGTTCTCGCCTTTCCTAAGCCTGCAGAAGCCACATTATTTCCAAGGTCCTTGTCAGTAGCCTAAATTCATACCAATTTGCTGAGTCGCTACAAAGTGCAGAATTGATGGTACTGGAAGACACTCCAACCCTTTAGACCATGTCAACAGATCATCCGTAGCTTCAATTGCTGGAGCATTCCATTAAATCCTTGCGGTTTCTCCCCAAAGAGTAGGAATGCCCTTCTATCATTTAAAAGCAGATGGAAGCCTGGGAGGATTTTCACTTCAGCTGGGACAGCAGTTTGCCCTGAGCCAAACTCTAGAAAGAGTCGGTTAATCTTGACTCAAGAAATAGATGTAGAGCACCCTTGGGTGGGTGGTGGGTGGGGGCTGCCATCCATCACAGGGTCTGCAGGGATCTGGCCCAGCGGGGAGAGAGGTGGACCGGGGACCACGACAGTGCGATGTGCTGCGGGGGCCGGGGAGGTCTGACAATTCTGCAGAGGCGGAAAAGGAACGACCACGGGCTGTCCCTATACGGAGGTCACTGTGAAGTCCCCTCCAGTCTACCAAGGAATAGCTACAGGGCTGCCGTCACAGTTAGGCCCGTGCAGTGTGCACGGAATGGGTGTGATTTGTCATCCAGGGCGGGAAGCTCCGCCCAGGAGCTGTGACGGGCCAGCTGGAGAGGGCGTGAGCTCCGAAATGCCAACCTAAGGGGAGAAGGAATGTGCCCTAGGAGGCAGCCCCGGAATGTGACCGGGAATGAGGAAATGCTAAATTAATAAATCTAATCCCTTGTCTTAAGCTCTGTTTGGAAAAAAAAAAAAAGTAAAGAAGAGGAAGAGGAAGGAGAAGGAGAAGCAGCAGCGGCAGCAGTTCATCAGCCATGGAAATTTCCAGAAAAATGAGACCTGGAAGCAGAGGCTGGTGGGGATCACTGAGCACGTCCAGGGCAGAGGTCCTGGCTCAGAGGCCTTGAGCATGTGGGTTTCCCCTGCGCAAGGGCCAAGAGCAGGGCTCTGGGACTTGGGTGAGGCAAGCAAGCCCCCAGAGACACCTTTAAGGAGGCACTCACTGCCAAGGTCCTGGAAGCACAGCGTCTGCCCTTGACAGTGAGTGGGCCCCAGGTGCCTCCCTTGCTTCTTCCGAGTCCCAGCCCTGGCCGAGAGGCTAAAGGCACCCGCTCCAGACTTGGGAGGTGTGTTTTGAATCTCAGCTCAGCCATTTGTTAGACCCGATGATCTTGAGCCAGTTCCTTAAGGCTCTAAGCTCCAGTTCCTCCATCTGTAAAATAGGGATGCGGTTCCAGTCTCAGGGATAACGGAGGATGATGCTTGCAGAGTACTAAGCATTGAGCCTTCAGCCCAGGCACACCTCAGAGACATGGCAGCTTTACTTCCAGGCCACCGCAATAAAGCCAATATCCCAAAAGAGCGAGTCGAACGAACGTTCTGGTTTCTCAGTGCATATAAGGGTTATGTGTACTCTATCTCATAGTCTGCTAAGTGTGTGATGGCAGCATGTCTAATACAAATGATGCACGTACCTTCAGTGAAAGGCACTTTATTACTCAAGAATGTTAACCATCATCGGAGCTTTTGGGGAGTCCTAATCACTGACCACAGATCCCTGTAACACTGTAACAAGAATGACAAAGTTTGAAATACTGAGAGAAGGACCAAAATGTGACCCAGAGACCCGAAGTGAGCAAACGCTGTTGGGAAAATGGCACCGACAGACTTGCTTGACGAAGGGTTGCCACGAACTTTCCATTTTTATCTTATTTTATTTGAACTGCCAATTTTGAAAAAACCAACCAAACAAACAAACCCACAATATCTGAAACGTAACAAAGGGCAGCACAATACAAAGAGGGAGGCCTGGCCACGGTTCTGCCTCGCTAGGAGAGAGTCTCCACCCAAGCTTCTCCAAGAACTGTTTCGTAAGGTCACTGTAATGGCGGCTGCAGTGTGCTGCTCGGGCTCCCGTTCAGGACCGCAGGCCTGAACCCACCCCCCTCCCCCCACCCCGGGCTGCTGAGGGAGCCACTGGTAGAAAGGTCTCCGCCGTACACCCCTGCGGGGGCTGCCTCAGCTCCCTTCCCAGGGCAGCCTGCATCCAATGACCAATCGTCTAGGGGTACCCAGGCCCAAGGCCCTCACACCAACTTGCGACAATTCCGAGAGCTGAGGCCTCTCCGTTGTTCCTCCCTGGCCCAGTCCAGTTTCCCTCACTCCCCCACCAGCGCTCACTCCAAGAACTCCCCTCCAGGTACTTCCAGCACGTCACATGCCGACTTTACTCAGGGTCAGGTGCCACTCTGGACCAATTCGCAGAGCCCAGTGACCATTTTAAAAAGCGGTAGCTCCCACGGTTCTGGGGGAAGGGGCAGTAGACGGAGCCAGCGAGCCAAGGGGAGCCTAGAGTCACTTGCAGACAGCGTTGCCATATTTTTGGTCGTCCAGCGTCTGAAGCCCCTTTCTCTGAATCTAGGTAGGAGGCAGAGCCCCCTGTCACTTGAGCAGCTAAAAATGCACGGCACTTGCTAGAGCAGATGCTCTTGTGCCCACGCGTAAGCACTTGGAACTCACAGCTCCTGTACGCGCCAATGGAAGCCACGTGACTCCATACAGGGCAGGCTGGGCCGGCAGGGACGTGGACATCGCCCCGGCGGGAGGTGGTGGAAGGCCACCCTCAAGCAATGACAGGTGGGAAGTGGTGGAGCTAAACTCGGGTGGGCTTCCCCCCTCAGGTGGGACAACCCCAAGAGGGTCTATACTGCCCCCCAGAGGTGCACTGTGGTGACCTGCTTCATTCTGTGTCCTTTACTGGCTTTTGCCTTTTCCTAGCTCAGAATCTCACTTCCCTACTGGTCCTTCCTGGGATCACTTCCCAAGGAAACTACTCACATTTCAGTCCTTATGGCAGAATCATCTCCTGGAGAAACCCAAACTAAGACGGTCGTCTTTCCAACGTGCTCGTGGTAGGTCATGTGCCCTCAGGCTCAGCCAGTCAGAAATGCCTGGCATAGATTGGATTCTGGAGCCAGGGGCAGCAGGGGATTCTTTCTGGCAGCAGCCGCCATGGCCAAGCATCATTTCCAGCAGAGGCCAGCGATCAAAGGAGTTGAGTGTCATTGGCCGTTAGTAGAAGCCGGTGCTCTCTCTGGCTTTGGTCTGGCTCCCCAGCTGCCCTCGGATTTTACCTGCTCTCCAAGACTAGTTCAGCAGCTTTACCGGCAGCTTGGTGAACGCTCCACCTAGTACAGCTCCAGCAATTCCTTTAATGCTCCCACTGAGCCAGTCTTCCTTCTAAGCACCAAGCCACTGTCGGTAATGTGGCAGCCCATGTCATTTGCTCATAAGCAGAGAATGTGATAGTCGGGCTAGTGGGAATGTTTGGCATCACTCTGCATTAGTCTGATTAGTCATCCTGGTTTGTAGATTTAAGTCTCCGTTGAGCTGGAAGAGCCAGCCAATCCATTCTCAGGGGGCCGAGGGCATCCGGTTTCTGAGGCTGCCAGACTGACGGTCTGACTGCTGCCAGCGGTGGAGTCACCAAAACGCCACCTCCAAGGAGGGCAGGCAGACACCACGTGTCCACGTCTCTTGAATCCAGGCTCCTTCTATTTGAAAGAGCGGCACGAAGACTTCCACCTGTCACTGAAGCCGACTCACATGTAAGCTTCCTTTTTCGGAGCAAGACTGCAAATGCAGTGAGCTGGGGAAGGTGCCAGTAGGAAGCTCTTTCTGCGGATGCTCTGTGCAGAACAGAGTAAGGACAGAAAGCTAAATGTGCAGCTTTGAGCTACCACTAAACCTCCTTCGTGCGATGGAGAGGAAAAAAAAGATTTTCTTACTTTTCTGCCTTCTCCCTTGTCTTGATAAAATTAACATTGCGAAGTGCCAGTCTCCTCTGAATGTGTGCAGAAAAAACATCAGAATAGAATAGAGTAGAATTGTAGAATAGAACAGAGTAGAATAAGAACAGAAGAGAGTAAGAAGAGAGTAGGGTGGGATAGGCTAGGCTAGGTTAGGATAGGATAGTATAAAACAGGAGTATGGTGGGATAGGATAGGATAGGTGTATGGTAGGATAGGATAGGGGTATGGTAGGATAGGATAGGTTAGGATAGAATAGGATAGGATGGAATGGAATGGAATGGAATGGAATGGAATGGAATGGAATAGAATAGGAGTATGGTGGGATAGGATAGGATGGGATAGAATAGAATAGAATAGAATAGAATAGAATAGAATAGAATAGAATATGTTGGTGGGAATGCAAGTTGGTACAGCCACTCTGGAAAACAGTGTGGAGGTCCCTTAAAAAGTTAAAAATTGAGCTACCCTATGATCCAGCCATTGCACTACAGGATATTTACCCCAAAGATACAGACGTAGTGAAGAGAAGGGCCATATGCACCCCAATGTTCATAGCAGCAATGTCCACAATAGCTAAATCATGGAAGGAGCCGAGATGCCCTGCAACAGATGACTGGATTAAGAAGTTGTGGTCCATATATACAATGGAATATTACTCAGCTATCAGAAAGAACGAGTTCTCAACGTTTGCTGCAACATGGACGGCACTGGAGGAGATAATGCTAAGTGAAATAAGTCAAGCAGAGAAAGACAACTATCATATGATTTCTCTCATCTATGGAACATAAGAACTAGAATGATCAGTAGGGGAAGAAAGGGATAAAGAAAGGGGGGGTAATCAGAAGGGGGAATGAAACATGAGAGACTATGGACTATGAGAAACAAACTGAGGGCTACAGAGGGGAGGGGGGGTGG